>NC_084664.1:79490259-79790259 GCF_028389875.1 Rhea pennata
CCCAAAGACTCCTACTAAAATGTTCGTTCTATGTATTTGGAGAGTCAAAAGGAGGTAAACTCAGAAAATGCGTAGCAGGCAGATGACTGGCCATGAGGTGCGGCTGGACTAGGAGAGCTTCTGGCTCCCATGGTGACTTGGCAAAGTCAGCCTCGGCTGTTGCCGGAGATTTTCTCCTTCCTACAGCTGCAGTTTGTCTCACCTAGCAGTGCTGGGGCTAGTACAGCCTTCACGGTGGATATTCAGGAGCTAACTCTAAAAATCATGAGGCTTATGAGCCATATGAGAGTCCAAACCTGCAAACTGACTGCCTTTGGCCTGTAGATCACTTAAAATACCATAGGCATGGAGGAGGCATTGAAGTCATGAGAATAAAGTGGAATACATGGAGCAGTGTAAAGCAGGAGAGCATCATAGGCTGAAAAGAAGAGAGTAGGAGTTGTTTTTGAATGCATCAGTATGTCTTTGCGTTAGTAACATCAAATCCACATCCTCTGAAGGAAGATCCTCCTCATCTTCCTTTGGAGAATAATGTGTTCCCCAAGGTATAAACAAAAGAGTAAATCCAAAGTTTAGTGCCCCAGCACAACTTGTGGCTGCATCTGTATGAATGAAGTGTGATTATTTCTTAGGGTGGTATTGGGAAATGCAAACTAGGTTCCTTTCTAAAGAAATTGAACTGGAAGCTCTGTTCTGGGTGTGTATCTAATAATTTCCTGTCCCTGCTGGGAGGCATAAGGCTTTGAACTGGCGATTAGTCCATAGCACTGTTTTGAATCACAGCCATGTTGGGGAACATTCAGTCCAACTGATTCTCTGGTACTGAGCTAATCTACTTGCCAGTTTAGATGCAGCCTGTTTGCAAAGTTGCAGAAAGCCATGTCATAGGTCTCTTTTTTTGAAGGAAGTCTCGGCTTTTGAAGGCAAGATGGGATATATTTCAAAGAGTTAATTCAATGTGTAATTCTCTCTCCTTGGATTGCATATGAATTTGGATATCTGCATTGCCAGGAGCTAAGTTCTTTTTGATAGAACTAAGTTTCATTTGGAGTGAGGTGATTCTTCATTCTTACAGGCCTGAGCACAACTTATAGCTGAAATTATGAAAGAACATTGATTACAGTTCCATATTTTTACATATTTTCTAGTTAAAGTGTGCCTATTTGGTTTCTTTTTTAATATTTAAGGGAAAGATAACCTTTTGTACTGCTCTTGAGTCAGAGAGAAATAAAGGAAAACCCCCTAAACAGCTTGTAAATGTATGATTTTACTATACCATTTGAAATTTTCAGGTGAGCTTTTTTTTTTTTTTTTTTTTTTTTTGAGGACTATCTTCTCTCATTTCTGTGCACACAAGCCACTGCAAAATTAAAGCTTCCTAAATTAAAGCATTTGAATGCCCAGCATGTGGCTCACACATAGTAACTATCAGGCATACATACATAGTGATGATTTTGTCACAAAATTATGTCCTGTCTGGGAAATAATGAGACACCTGAGTAGTTTAATGGAGTATAACAGAAGCCTACCCATTTGGGGATTTATTATGTATTCTTAATGTAATTTACACCCTTTTTTCTCTAGTAGATACTGGATCAGGCCCCTTATATGTGTAATTAATTTCCTTCTGATTACAACTTTAGAGCTCTGATTAACTTTTAATCTTTCAACTACCTAAAGCAATAGTATGGCTTTAACAGTTGTTTATATTTACTTTGTAACCTGCACTGGAATGTCCCGGGAAAATGTTAATATAATTGATCCTTTCTGAGTCTCATATATTAAAAATATTTAATATATTGTTAGACTATGTTTGTTGTCTTCGTTTCACTCATGTCATCTATTTGTGGGATGATGGTAATTCTTTGATGCTTTTTCAGTCCAAGTCATAAAAATCAGTCCCTCAAATTCATTACAGAAATTAAATTGTGTTTGGAAGCAAAGAACAAGGATGTCTCTGACATCTTGAAGTCAATGGTTTGCTCAGCTGATGAGCTGAGTAAATAGGTCATTCTAGCTGTCTTGAGCAAAAAGCAGTGATTAGTAATCGTTTTCTTTCTAACATTTTCTGTTACACTACATTTCTTACTTGTATGCCAAACACTGTTTGTGTAATGGAGTAATAAAGACACACAGAGGAGAGCAGGAAATAATTAGATATCATCTCTCTACTTTTGTTAGAAAAATGAGCTAGTCCAGAAACTTGAAATGATTCGAATCCAATCTTGAATGGAGGCAATCACCAGATATGGAAGTCCATACGGAACACGTTCAGTTCTGTAATAGATTCCTCTGCTGTACATTGTAGTATGGACGATAAAATATATCAGAAAACTCCCTTGTGTCTGGTAGCCAAATGTGTCTGTAATTACTGCTTAGGCAATAGGGTCAAAGTCTGAAGGTGTCCTCACTGACAGATCTGCATCAGGGCAGTGTGCATTGGCTTTACTTGTGCTGTCAGAAATCCCATGTGCGAATCAGCACATGAGCTTTTGCATGCGTTGAAGTCTCAGTTCCTTCCTGAAATCAAGGCAGGCCCCTCACCACAGAGCCAGATCATAGAAATCTTGTGAGGACCCTGCTATGCTATTGCCTTCCTTCGGGAAGATGCCTCTGTTTACTTGCTGAGGCTACTGCTAGTTACCTACTATTGTAAAGAAGTCTTGTTCTTTTAATCACTGTGGTTGGTCTTTCTATCCACAATTGGCTCTTTAGCTGGCACTCCTGCTTTTTAGAGCCACTCTTCCGAAACTTTTCTCCTTCAACTTAATTTTTTTCCGTGCTACAGTCTAGCTATTGGTAAGCATTCACTCTGTAAGGATTTTGAACTAGTGGATGAGAATTTGTGAGCTGTAAGAGGACAGACAACTGTTTTTCCCAACCTACAGAATGGCCAATGGTTCTGATCCCTGAACGGCCTCGGGCTGGAAGAGAGAGCGGATGACTAGTGCATTTTTCTGTCTCTTATCTGAGAAAGCATCAGTGGAAGGATATATGTACAGCCATGTTTGGCTTTTGTCCTGAGTTATTCTTCCCCTGTGACAGCTGCCTCTTGGGCATACTTTTTAAACTGAAACTGAGTCTGATGCTTATTTCCAGCTCTTTATACAACAATAATTAAAACAATAAGATTACCGTTAGAAAAATGTTGTCAAATTATGACTGAATGTTCAGGAAGTGCATCTTGTATACTCACTGGAAAAACATGCATATTTAGTATTGAGGAATAAAAAGCAAAATTCATCTGTCTGGTGACCAAAGCAAGGTTTTAAGGAATCTGCATGACCCAGTGGACGAATGATGCATCCTTTCTTTCACAGGGATTCCCAGTTATGCAGAAAGCTTGCTCTAGGGGCCTAGGAAACAAGTACACTCAGCCTCTTATTTTTGGGCAGGGTAGAAGAGAGTTTCTCCTTCCTTCTCTGCTTAGGTATAAACTAGGCCTATATTACAGCAATTTCTGTAGGCTTATTCTGCTTCCCAAAGGCTCTCATATCAAAGGCTTGGAAGAACTCATCTCATTCCTTGCATAGGCAGCATTAGGATCAATGGGCACTACATTTTTGTGCTATGTGCCTGGTCTTGTTCACACACCAGCTGGGCTTCTAAACTATTGCAGTTTCTAACTGGAAAGAGTGCAGAAATGCTGTAGGAAAAGGCTATAGATTTGTATAACCTTTTATTCCATGAAAGGATAGAGTTGAATTAAAGGACCAGAAAACAGCCAAAGGAATCGGGGTTGTCAGTCAGACAAGTGTCTGAGTAATCCAGTAGCAATTTAGCCACAAGCTAGGTGTTAAGAATAAAAATGGTCATTACAGTCATCCTATGCCCCCTTCCTCGGGCCTGTCTGCTTTGGTCTCAGCTGACTTGTCAAATTAGGTAGGACGGATGGTGCCTCTGCAGAAAGCCCATGTCTTTCTTTTTCCCTGCACAAGTTCCTGGCAGCTTCCAGCAGAGCTGTTTCCCAGTTTATGAGGCAAGGGAAGCTTCCTATTACTACTTAATAGACCAAGATAAAAAGAAAGTCAGTTTTCTGTGGCACAAGGAGGCCTGTGTCAGTTAGAAGTGCCTGACTCCTCTCAGATAAGAATCAAAATGCCGTCTCTTGTCATCTGCAGCAGGGGACCACTATAGAACATGTCTTCTACCACAGGACATCCAGCAACATGTGCTCTTTGTTTACCTCTTGTCTTCCCAACAGTGTACTTGGATGTCTGTTCCATTGCTTGCTTAAGCTTGTAACTTGGGGCAGTCTCAGCTCTATGCATGATTTGAGGGCCTGGAGTTAATTGCCTTATTTACCTTTTGGGCTTCTGGTCTGAGTCCAATACTGCTTCTTCCTTTGCAGTGCTGTGAGGCATGTGACTGCAGCAGTTCTGGACTGAGTGAACTGGTGGGAGCAGCTTGTCTCAAGCTGTAGACAGTCAGGGGAAATATCTAGCGATGGTAATGCCCCACTGCAGCACCATTAAGGCCTCATTGAGCCATATCTTGGAAAATTAATCTCAATAGCTCGTTTTCTAGTTCTAGTTGCATAAATGTTAATACTGCATTACAGGAGGCTAACTGGGCCAGACTCTGCCTAAATTAAGGATTCCTCTTTTTGAAATGTTTGTATTGTGGCATCTGCATTCTCTAGAGACTTCAGTACTTACAAACCCTGTGTATTGCAGAAAGGATTATGCTGGCCTTACAGCAGGCCTTAGGCTCTGCCATTCTTTCATAAGCAGAGGCAAGAGAGAGAGAAATCTCATTCACTTTCTCGTAAGCAAAGTAAACGTATACAAATATTGCATTTTTTCAGCATAGAGGAAAATTAAGTCTTTAAACATGGTTTTGTGTATGTTGTGTGTAGTTTCTTTTTCCCTCTCCCTAATTGCTACAGTCGTTTGGGAGTGTGGATAGATTACGGCAGGTGAATGGGTCTTATGCTTAGATGAGTTACGGGATTAGAATTTTATCTTTAATGGTAAAAAGCATTTAGAGTTGACATCATACAGTTTATTTAATGATTGTAACCTGTACATCCAAGTATTTTGAAAGAAATATAAGGAATCACTTAAAATATTTTCCAAACCTTATTTCTAGTTAATATATTAAGATTTATTTACATGCTTAATAAGCTTTGATTTGCCTAGAATTCAGAATCCATTTTTATGTACATTTGACTTCTTTACGCCATGCATTAGGATATTCTGCAGCCTGTTTGCTTCTCACTAAAACATCTGGATGACCTATCATTTGCTGTTGTATATATATGAAATACATCAAGCACCTAACTTTACTCTTATTTTAGGAGTTGCAAAGGTTAGTCTTTGTGGTTCTGTGCATTTTTAAAACAATAATCAGTATTAAGCCTTAGCTGTCTATTGAGATTATTGATGTAGTTGAACACAATTTAACTAAAACTTGCAGGAAGTCATGTAGAATTTGTGTTCCAAACTTTTATATTCTAAATCCCTTTATGATGTAAAGCTCATTGACTAGATTGATTGTTGAGAACATGTTTATTGCTTCAGAAATATGCATTCATGAGGTTTTGATTGGTTCATGCTGCCCAGTTTTCTTTAATGGGGGTCAGTGTATCCTAAAGGGGTATCTTGCCAAGTGCAGCTTAAATATGGCAAAATATGAGTCATTACAGCAATCATAAAGATAGCCTCTGTACAAAACATATAGTGAAGTAATGAGTAAGTTAACATATTTGTAAATAGATAGTAACATGCAACTGTATAATCATTATTTATTACTATTTGTAGGACTAAAAATGTTATAAAATATTTATATCTAAAGTCAGGATTTCCAGCATATTCTAATGCTTCAAAGTAGTAGTAATTTTTATCTTTAAAATGTACAATACAATTCTTTGATGTCTTATAAACTGCTACTCTCTGGCCATCTAAATATAATATTTAATAAAATTTGCTTATTTTAGAGAAATGAGATTTTTTTCTTAACTTCTTTTTCTTTCCTGGGATCTTTTAATAAATATTCGCTATTCCTTTCTGGAATGAGCATTCTATACTTGTATAACATGGATTTTATTAAAGAGGATACAAGTAAATATTAAGAGGCCAAGAGAGCCAGTTCATGAAACTATAAAAACACTTTTCTGTGCTTACATTGCCTTTGCCATCTGCCAAACCTAAAGTGCCTTATAAATTTAAAGTTATCCTCATGTGATGTATGTAGAAGAAACAAGAAATGTTCCTGTTCTACAGATGGGCAAAACAGAGGGAAATGAATGGCTTGTGCAGATTAGGTAGTGGATAGACCTTTTTGCGTCTTCTGATTTACGCAAGTTGTTCTGCTGAACCTGAATAAAAAAAGAATTGGCACACGACAGTCTAATCCATCTAGTTAGTTTATAAGTATTTGGAGAACAAGAAGGACAAGGAGAAAACCAAGTATAAGGAGATATCTGTGTGTGCATAGTGGCCTTATCCAAGGTCTCAGACATTTCTTGTTCTTTTATAGATAAAGTTGTATCACTGTCTTTTTGTAAGACGAACTGAAAGAAAAGAAAAACAGCCTCAGCCAAAACCTGAAAACATTTCCTCCAAGGCGTGGGTATTTTGGATTCTTAAAAAAGTAAAATAAAACCCTGTGTGATGGTAGAAGAATACAAGCAACTGTCATGTTCCAATTAATAACTTACATCACTTTTCAGAATTCTTACCACTGAAAAATGGAATGATCCTTGATCATCTCTCTTCTGTGCCTCCAAGATGTTCACTCCTGTCCCCTGATAAACCAAAGATAGATGATGGATAATTGAAGAAAGTCTGTTCAATTTGCTGTCTCTGATTAGGCAAAGTTAACATTGACCTATCTGAAGGCAGTTGGTAGATTATGTGAAATAAATGGTGCAAAGCTAAAAGCAATTCAAGCTTGCCTAATGTAAAAAATCCTATTTTTATACTATTTATAGCTCCTCCCAGAAGTCAGGGTGGTCAGGACCTCTGCAAAAGAAAGTGATGGCAGAGAGATGAAAGAGAATTCAGTTTGCATGATGCTTAGTACTAGAGTTGTGTAGTAACTGACAGATTTCAGCAGGGGCTCTCTCTGTCATAAGTTCTGTTATCTTGATTGAATGCATTCCAACATATATTGATGAATATGAGATTTAAGAATCACCAGGAATTTTTTGCACTTCTGTTCAAATCCAGTATGAGAGCCCCTGTGAGCCCATTAGAAAGGTGTAGGAATCCTTTATTTCACAAACAGTACAGAATAATACAGCTATTGGCATTTGTCCTTCTCCCAGCATTTTTGCTGTCATTTTTTTCTCTAGTTTCAAAATGGTAGTATGAAGCTAAGAGTTAACTTGGGAGCAGTGCTGGCTCTCAGGTGTTGTGAACATGAGATAACTTCAGTTCAGCTGAGATTCTTTCAGAATCTCCCAGCTTTCCCGTCAGATTTCATGAATAGGATTCACAGCCTTTCTAGGACGTGGAAGACTAAACATTTTGAGTTTGGTTATCAAACATTTCAATTGTTTGCTTGTTTTTCAGGCCCAATGCAGTCAGTTTTCAAATCCTCCAAGACTCCTGATGTAGACATATTGTCTAAACTAGGTGTGTTTTTATCTGGATATAGCCAAAGAAACTTTTCCCACATTCAGCTGGAACAAAACTCTGATGGCTGAACCACACAGTGTTAAGATAAACCTAAACATAGTCTCAGTCTTTTCTGCCTATGGGAATTCAGCTTATCATCTTACGCTCCTGAAAATGTGTTTCTGTGGCAAGAAAGAATTGTCATACCCAATAGAATTAAAAAAAAAAAAATCTACTCAATGTTATTATTCCTTTTAGAAGATAAAAATTATACACTGAATGGTTTCCCTGTTAAAACTATCTCAAGAATATTGTCTCAGTTCCTGATAAACCACAAAGAATTTAGTGTAGGCTCTAAGACAAACTCTAGACTCCATCAGCATATGCAACAGTTGATCACCAAAATTTCTCCTCCTTCCTAGGAAAAAAGCCTTCCAGCAATAAAGAAATACTTTGCACAAAAGCTGTGTTAGACCTGAGGCAATCTTGAACTTGCCTTGGAACTTTGCTGTTTATTCGCTCTGCTAAGCTGAATATATGTAAATTTGCTGGGGAAAGGTGGGCAATAAAATTCTGTCCCATGTGCTTGCTATAGCCTGCAGCTTAAAGTGGTAGAGTTTCATTGTTGTGGTGCTTGTGGGAAGTTTTTTTTTTTTGGTTGGTTGTTGAAGGATAGAAGAAGACCCTGTGCAGAAGGTTACCTGTTTTGAAATAGAGACTCTCTGAGGACGATATGTTTCATCAGGCTCTCTATAAAAGAGCTCTATCGGTCTACAGTGGCTGCTGTATGAATAGCCAGCAGTGAATGCAATTAGCAAGGATGATTATTAGTAAATGCAGTTAATGGACATCTCAAGGACTGAAAACAGCAGTTTAATGCCGAAATTGTACTGAGGCTTCTCTTTGTACCTGGAATAAATAGTGGAATCCTCAAAACCAGAATCCATCAAAGCCAACAGATTTATGTGCCCTTCAGTTGAAAGCCACTAAAACCATTCTCCATCAGCATGGTGTCACCAGCCAGGGGAATACCTTTCTAGCTATTCAGTGTGGAAGGAGGCACACTAGGTCAGGACTTCTGTCAATATACGCCAAAGGATGGCAGTCCCACCTGCTGCTGTTTTCTCAGGTGTGTCCAAGTTAATGTTATCCCAGTAAAGTTTGTAAATGTATCCCAGTTTGTTTGTAAGTGAGAAACTATTGGTCATTGTTAAATGCCCAGACAATATAACTTAGTTTCTACCAGATGCTTTTACAGTCCTCAAATGCCTAGCTGCTGATTCCTGGAGAACTCAAAAGAATGTATGAGATGTTTTACCCCTCTGTCAAAATATAGTTGAATATGGTCAGCTGGTTTAAAGGGTGCCAGGCAAGGAAAAATGGATGGGCAGGCAGGCTGGCAGCAGAGTATCTGTTTAGGAAAGCCTTCTTCAAGCTAAATATGGCTAATGATAACTATGCGTTGAAGAGGTTAAGCCTGCAAGTTTTACTGGGCCATAAAATAAACAAAAAAAGGCAAATCCTCTATTTTTTTCATTTTTATCAGACCTTTTACATCTACTTATTAACTTATGCAAAAGCCATTGGCAAATTTAAGTTAGGTTTTTAGAGAGATGTAGCTGATCCTGCTAATGGATCACTAAGACCTGCAGATAAAAGGCATATGGCAGGGGGGAAACATGATCTTTGACTGGCCCACATGAATACCTGGAATACACCATTAGTTTCAGTGCTGTCTGCCTGAAGTTAATCTCACTGTTCAGTTTAAGCATTGTTTGATTCACAGCATGTCAACTGCCTATACAGCTTCTTTTAACTTAGGGCTCCTTGGTAGAGGAAGATGTTACGGATAGAGTGACCTAATTTCCCCACTGTAGGTTACTGTCGTGTGATCTTCCAGCTTTGGGCAACGCTCCTGGTGGGTTCACATAGCCTTTGGGCAAAATGACAAGGTTCTGTTACATGCTGCAGAACAGAAAGTGTATGAATAATGCAAGCAGGCTTTCTTGGTCTGTAGTATTTTAGAGTACTATGTTTATATATTTTGACAAATTTAGCTGCGTCTTAATTTTTTGTATAGCTCCAGAATGTGAAGTGTTTCATTTTTGCAAAAATAATTGCTTTTGTAGCATGAGAGCAGTCATATCTCTCTGTTAGTAAGTCTCTGTGACAAATTAAGACTTGTCACCAACAAGCTAGCAATTGCTGCTCATTACCACTGGATGGTATCTTAGCTGCTATACTCAATTTCATATTTTAGCACAGAAAAATCACTCTTTTTATCTGCATACGACATTTTAATTTTTCAGTTAATAGTAACTGTGCTGTAGTCACTTCTGTTTGTGTGAGTGTTAACGAATGGATGAAATGGATTCGTGTTAACGAATGGATGAAAGAAATGCAGCTTTGTGAGATTCCTCTACAGCTGTGCGCTCATGTACTGCTGGGCATTTCTGTGGCAGCAGTGGCAGTCAGGGACAGCAGAGTATTTCCTCCATTGCAAATTTACATGGATTTTCTAGGCTTTGAGCATTTCTCCTGGACATGAAAAAAAATAAAAAGAATAAACTGGGCAAGGGGATATTTTGCACTATGGAACAGCATTCCTTACTGGATAACGTTAGAGTGGTGGAAAATTCTCTCCAGTACTTCTGTGCTGAACTCTTAGGCTGTTCAGAGGCAGTTATTTGCAGCATTAAGCCTGGGACTGATCACTTGCTCATAGTGGTCAGATCTACAGAATCTATCTTTGGCTTCTGGTTGTTGATATGGTTCAGTGGAGAATAGTATAGCTATTGTGAGGAAAACGCATAATTATGAAACTTTGCTATTTGTGTCTGTATAGGTAATTCTCAGACAGACTTGCCACTTGACTGCAGAATTTACCTTCTGGAGATGGATCAGATCTTTTATTTATTTATTTATTTATTTATTATTTTTAAATGCCTAATGTTGAATTCTTTATGTGCACAGCACACTATCACTGATGTCATTGGAGATAAAAGTGTACAGGTACTTTGAAGAGATAGAGCTGAGATATATTTTCTGAGTTTTTCCACCTGACAGCTCCCCCAAATAAGTGATTCTTCATAAATTGATCTTTATTTTGTCACTCTGTCAAGCAATAGTTTTGGGTTTTTTTTTAAAAAAAGTTAAGATTTCCTCTTCAAGAACAAATCAGTTGAAGCATGACCAGTTCTCCACTACCTGAATATAAATTCTTGGCTGTGTTTTGAATATGGAAGTATTTACTAACATGTACAAAATCAGTCCATCAAGTGGAATTCCCAGTTCTGCCAGATGTGCATGCATAACTGGTCAAATCATTCAGAGACACCAGATTTCATGAAATAGTCTTTATTAATACTTCGTGTGAAGCTTGCCTAATTTATTTGCCCTCTCTTCACTAGGTCTGACAGTCCAAGTCCTATTGCAATTCATTGAACAAGCCTCAATGTTTCTTCCTAACATTGCATTATCCCTCAGGTATATCTAGACATCTCTCAAACAAAGGAATAAATAAACAAAACCACATGGGACACTTCGGATGTATTAACATTAAAGGTAAGGCTTGATTCTGCTGTGGTTGACGGTTACCTTGATGGTGTAGGTGCTTTTGCAGAACAACCAGCTACAGAACATTTTTTAAATGAACTTTTCATTAGTAAATTTGTCTCACATCTAGGACAAACTCCTTTTGTTACAGGACAAATATCTTACTAATTCAGTTGGCTAATGTGTCATCTGGGGAATTCTGTGATAGTTGCTCTCCCACTTTACTTAGTAGTAATCTTCCAATTTTGGTTGCAACTCTGGCAATGACTGGAGGCTAGAACGCTTGTGGCTGTCTGGACCAAAGATGATAATCTTTCCAGGATATGGATGAACACAAGAGGTGTGGTTCTTCTAATCCATGTACGTTGTTCATTTATCTGAGAAAATCTATAGGCTATTAAAACTACCGTGAGGACATTTAACCTAGATTTGTCCTTTATGTGTGCTTCAGCCATTCCAAGCTTTTATTCCATCTAATTGTTGCTGGCAAAGTGTAGGAAAGCATGGCATTTTTCAGCCAATTTTGTAGGAAAGCAGGTGATTTTATCACCTTTTATTCAAAGGCAGGGAAAACAGTGCATAGGATGCTGAATGTCTGCTTAAGGGAGGGGTCCTCCATGGTTTTTGGAAATTGAGATCACTCCTTGGGAGTCACAAAAGTGGACCCCAGACTGGTGAGTTAGTGGAAACTTGGTGCAAGTGAGGTCTCCAGTCATTTTATATAGTTGTTTCCTAAGGCACCTGTAACTGGTTTCACAGGTGGGAAAAGGGAAATGAGCTTGGCTTGTTTAGTTAAGTGTAACACATACATGCTTCTGACTGGAAAGTGCCTAAGTGCTATTAAACACAGTGATAATTTGGAGACTGTGACTCTTTAAATGCACAGTATTAAAACTGTGCCTATGCTGTTTTTGAGAACAACTGATGGCAGTCGCCACAGCAGTAGAAAGTGCTCTGCCAGGATTGCTGAACAGTCGTGCTCTGTGGAAAAGATTTTAATTAGAAAGAGTCATCACAGTTAACTGAGTAAAAAAAAACACTTGAACAGTGGGAAATAAAAGAGCATTAGTGAGGTTACACTGCTTTCAAAGCTCTAGATGTGACATACACATAATATTTCCTCAGTCTGTTGACAGTCAGTTTGGTTATTTGTCTATGTCAGCGTAAGCCTTTTGTTATATTTCTAGAATTTGTATATACTTTTAGAGCAAATAGATGTAGCATCGGGGGATGAATATGGAACATCCATCTTAGATTTAATGCAGAGCCTCAGATACATGGTAAAGGGACTGAAATAGCTACATTCAGTGTAGGTGTAGGTGGATGAGTGCAGCCGTTTACTTAACTGTCTGTTTTATTTCAGACTGAGAGCCATCCTGCATACAGAAAGCTCCAGCCAAGTAAATGTAATGTTTCTCTGCTGGTTGCAGTTTATTCTGAATGCAGCAGCATTTTAGGTCACTTATTTGACTCTGCTGCCTGCACTTTTTTTTCACTTGGGCTGTCTCTGAAGTTGTAGATGAGTAAGAAGCTCTCTGCCAGGCTTGTGTAATTCATGCACGGGTACTACACTGATTCTGCAAATATGTTGTTGTAATACAGCATCCACAGAGAGTCATTTATTTATTTCACTTCTCAGAAGAACTACTAATACTCATATGCAGATGTAGTGTAAAATTTAATGCATTTATTATTGATTATTTTTTAATTTTGTAATAGTGGAAAAGCTTATCAGTGAATAATATATGTTTGTTTTTTGTTTCCCCCACACACACTGCCAGAATGTTGGGATGCAGAACTGCCCAGCTGCTCAAAGGATGGGAAGCTGATATCGGCAGGGGCTCCTTGTGGCAGTGGGGCCAGGCTTCACCACCAGGGCTTGTCCCACCACCCTGTGAGGGAGCAGGTCCTGGGGGCAACTGGGGTGGTCCCAGCCCTGGGTGTTGGGCACCATCATAGGATAAGCGCCAGACCAAGGCCAGGTGGGTACCCATGGTTCTGGGTCGGGTTTTGGGTGGCTCAACTTACAAAAGCAAAATAATGAGACTTGTAGTTACTGGACATAATTTGTGAATATTAGTTAGTTTAACAGAGTTTTACATGTGATACTCTTTTTTAATTGGCTTTTACAGATTGTTATTAATTCATTCTGGTTACACTTCCACATTCTAAGTAGAAACAATTCTTTCTAATCAATATCCTGATTCTCTCTTTTATCTAGGAAGGAAGCAATGATCTGCTGCCTACAAGTTTGCTTGAAAGGAGTCTGGGAGCTGGATCAGACTTACAGCTGAGCAGATTAACAATGATTTCTTTTCTTCAGTCTGGCAGCAGGTATGTTGTAACTGAGTCCATACTTTGCAAGATGATACTTTATAAAATAAATGCGCTGTCAAAGTTAATTAGTTACATTTGATTTTACAGTTCAACTCAATGATGACAACCTGCCAGTAGTGAGAAGGGCTGAAAAAAAGTCTGCGCTCCAGCTCATGGGTTTTATGAACACATGAAAATGAAAGCTTTTGGAGAAGGAATATGAAGGCATTAGGTTTGATTTTTTGCTTTACTTGTTGTTACTGTAATATAAATGATATTTAAAAGCTCTGAGAGATTTTGCCTGCATTGGCAAGTTTCAGCTGTCTGTCAGCTGTCTTCACTTAATAACATCTCCCAGTCTTGTAATGAAGCCATGAATGCATGGAAACCCCTGAACTGTTACTGAACTGTGGTTGTCAGAGTGAGCATCATTGCACATATCACTTCTGATGGAATGGGGAAAAGACTGTTCTTCAAAACAATCAGTGAAGTGTGCCAGGATGCTTATCTCTTATCTTATGAAATTATGTAAGTTTGGGCTGAAACAACGTCAGTGAATGAAGCAGAGATGGTCCTCTATGTGCCACATACCATTTCTAACAAAAACAGCACATTTACTATTTATTTCATAACTGCCAAATTGCTTGGCAAGGAGTCTAGGACAGATAGTTGCATATTCATAACATTTTTGGTCATCCTTTTAAAGATAGGCATGCTATCACCACAGGGAATAAGGTAGCTAAAGTCTCTAGGAAAATTCTCACAGATGAAGCAGGGTGTTTTTTCTCTTTCTGCCCCAGATACATTTACTAAACTAACTAAAGACAATATATAAAGACAATAGTCACAAATGCAAGAGATGGCAAATATATGGCAGCACTTACAAGAACAATTATCAAAAAATTATGGTATTATAAGGATTACACTGGATGTTACTTACCTCTCAGCAAAATCAAAAAAAAGTAGAAGCACCTTCTTTTTAGATGTAGGACCTAGTACAAATCTACTTGGACAGGATAATTGGTTCATATTCTTTCAGGTCTCAGAAGTAGCTTATACTAATGATCATCATCAGCTGAATTGCCAAAGAATTGTGTTGTGCTTTTATCTGCAGCTAAAATCAGATGTGCTGTTTTACAGATGTGAAATCTGGATTTTATGTGTGCAGCCAACAAAGGCTCTTTGATATTGCTGGCCCAAAAGGTTATTCCTGGACAAAATAAAATCACATCAATTGAGGTAATGTCAAATGCTAATAGATTTTAGGGTATTCCATTTGTTCTAACTTCATTCCATTTCTTCCAGAGGCATGAAACACCTAGGAAGAATAGGCAACTAACTGCTTTACTATTCTGCTACTCATAATAGCACAATTCACTGAAAGTTGAGTGGTTAGTTCTCTAAGGTCCCACATGTACTCTGGTCATAAAACTTCAGCATTATCAAAGTGTTTTGTGAAACAGTACTATTCCAGGAGACATTTATACCAAAATATCTCAGGTATACAAGTTACTGGCACACCCATCCAAAAGCAATTGGGATGAGAATGTAGTCAGGGCCTGAGATGCCTGTTTTAAGGTGAAAATTGTTCTAACAGTCTCCTGGAAAGAGAGGGGAGAGACAGGTTGTTCCAGGGATAGAGTTGAGAGAGGCTGAATCACCTTCTTGAGGTTCTTGTTTCTCCTTGTTGATTGTTTAAGGAGTCTAGCCATGTTACTCATAAGGGTTGGAGTCACATCTGTGGATTTATAGAGGGGCATTACACCTGCTTCATAATCTGAGCTTTCTTTTATATCTGTTCTTAATCAGTGAATTCTCTGTCTGCCATGGGGGAAAAATTGATTGGGGAAAAGGAGGAGAAGGTACTGGCTGATGTAAATTGTCTTTTTCTGAAGATTTCAATGGACCAGTGTTTAAGGGAACTGTCATTACCTTAAGACCTGCCTCAACATTTGAACACCTTTCATACTGCAGTGTGAGCTGCAGTTGGCCCTGTATTTGGCACCAAAGAGAGGACAACTGCCTCTTGCATTTTCTGGTGTGTTAGCTTTCTGTCCTCACATACCTGTCAGCTCCACAAGGTAAGTAAATTGGGCTCTACGTTGAATCTAAGCAGTTTGTCACCACTTCTGAGAAGCATTCTCACTGAAGCAGACGACTTCCCACTGCTTTCTTTTAATGAGGTGGCCACATCCTCCCCATTTACTCCCCACTGCCTTCCTCCCTTGCAAAACTGCTGCAAGAGTAACCCACAATTACCAGAAGCAGACCCATCATTACATTTCCTTCAGTTTGTGTAAATACTAATTTTAAAACACAGGAAGTCCTTACATTGTTGTCTAACTATACTTCTTAGGAAGGAGATAGACACACAGGGGTTAAAATGTAGGCAATTGATGCTACTATCCTAACAAGCTTAGTTTCTCTACCAGTAACTTTCAAAATGTAGTACAAATTTGTCCTTGCTTATGTTGCTTCTCCTTAGACAGTGAGGTAACTGTCATGAAGAACACTCAATAATATGTAATGGTGCAGCCCACAATTTTCTAAAAAAAGCTACAGATATGTTTTTGTAGTTTCAATATTAAAAAAACCCACTTTTATAGATCCTGGCAAGTCAATTCTTTGTTTTGTTATGATTGCTATCTACACATCCCATTAATTTTCGGTGCTGAAATACTGAGTCAATAGCCTGAAGGTAAAGTGGATGCTTTCTCAGGAAAATTGAGAGTATTTATTTCTCCAGTAATTGTTTTAGTAAAATTTCCCTTTGCAGTTTGTCACTCTTCAACATATGGGTATAATTAGTTGTTTATGTAGTCAGAACTGAAGGGTGGATTTCAGTAACTTCAACCTTGTAACTGGGGACAGAATCTGGATTGACATGTTGCTATTACAAGATGTGTATTATTGAAGAAATTTTGTGGCAGATTCTTTCTGTCATAGAGTGGCTAGAAACAGCAATTTCCAAAGACATTGACCTTCAAATGTTTTGGAGGATTCAAACCAAATAAGCAAAACATTTATTTTAAGTGAATTATTTTCTAGCAGAGGATGTGATTTTTCACTTGTTGCTATATTCAATAGTTCTTTTTTAAATTAAAAATTATTTGGAGTGCTGCTCATCCTATCAGGTTGGTAAGATAATCAGCTACTTGGGTGCCTTTGGATTCATGCTCCATACTGAAGAGCTACATAACTTGCAATAGTAACAAAAGGATAATTGTGTATGGTGTATAACCATGGGGCTAGGTGGGATAGAATAGTCTTTCTTGAGCTTGATGTCTCAGAAGTTTTTTTTTCTTTTTAAATATAAACGTGGGTCTAACCTTACTATTGGCTTAAGCATATTTGTTCTCTGATAATTGCTGAAAGAGATTTTAATGTGCTTTTTTGTCAGAGATGTATTGTTTTCTTCAAGACCAAAGCCAGCAACAACAAGAAAACAATCAAGGCCAAAACAACAGAGCAACTGGAACAGTTGGTAGAGCCCTGTGATCAGAAGGTAGAATATAATTTTCCTGTGGAGTGGAGGAGTGGAGGAAGGGTAAACTACTTTGATTTTCCATTGTGATAAATTTTCGGGAAGACCTGGGCTCCTGGAACTTTTTTTTTTCAAAGTCAATTTTGGGGATTTACAGTAAATTTAGTAATCAGGAAGTAGAGTCATCTTTCCTGATTTATGATGAAATGCAAATATCAGCTCTTCAGTCTCCTGAAAGTCGTATGACTTGAGAATGTGCTATGAATTGTTGGCTTCTAATACTGAAGAGAATAATGGAGGGTTTTCAATTGAAAGGTCATTAGGTTCACAAGGGCTGTGTGTTTTATTACAAAACAGAGCAAAAAATGTTATGCTTGTGTCTCTTTGCACAACCATATGCCTCACATGTTCTCTTAATATTTTGAACACAAATAGATTTTATCAATTATAAGTAGCACAAAATAACACTTACTTTTCTCTTATTATTACAGTCATTATAATGACTGTAGTGCTTTTATTTATGTTCTGGTTAATTTTTAGGTTCAAACAAAGTTGCTAACTTGAAAAAAAAAATGGAGGAAGGCTAGTATGATGAATTGGTACCTGTGTAGAATATATGAAAATCATAGTCAACACTGTTGCATCAGTATGAAATGGGCATCAAGAAGTATTTATATCTGGCAGTGTCTTAGTAGTTCCCAATGTTCATAATACGAAATAAGGGTAGTATATCTGGTAAGATGTGGTAGGTAAATATTGAGGTCTTAATGACTGCTGTTTTACAATTGATTTAAGCTCAAAAGCTATGGCCTCTTTCACACCCAAACCTATCCTAAGAAGATCAAAAACACAGCTCCATTTAGTAGAGTTCACTGGAAACTTGACTGTTGTGTAGATGTTTGCTATTTCCTTCTATTTGAGGAAATTTGTATGATACACATTTGCTTTCCAATATGCAATATTTGGAAATATTCCTATATTTGACAATCCATCAAAAGGCCTATGTAGGCCAAGGAATGTATGTATATGTCAACTGTTTCACCCATAATTCTTACGTTTTTTTTTTTTTTTTTCCCTGAAGCTTGCTTAAGAGAAGCACAAAGTTAGTACTTGTGAGTGTGTAGGGGAGGGGAAACCTTTCCTAGCTAGGACCCACATGTCTGGAATTCTTTCTCCATTGTCATCAACTGGCCAAGTAAATATCCTGTGTGGGATCCTTTGCAGAAAAACTCACAATCTCTTCATTTCTCTTTTTATCATGATTTCCCTATAATTACTATTTTGCACAGTTTTGACGTAAGAGAAAAAGAGGACAGTATTGTGTGTTTAGAGTTTCCTCTCAGGGGCCACTCTGAGGTTCCCTAACATAATTACTCTGATATCATGTAGTTTGATTAGTTTGTTGATGAGAGTCTAGCCAATATTTATTGAGGAAAACCAAGAATTTTCCAGGAAAGGTTGCTGTTAAGTATTTGGAGGGATTGTAACAATCTGAACCTTTGCTAAGTTTTGAATTGACATCTCAGCAGTCTCACTTATATTCAGACCTCTCTGAAGAGGACTGGAGAGCATCAGTAGGACATATGATTTTCTGCATTTTTGCTTATGCAAATCTGGGCAACATTCACTGAAATCAGTGCAAGTAGTGTTCGTGCGGTTTAGATTTTACTTCTAAATTCTGGCTTCTCTGTTTATTTGCTTTGAAGAGGAATACGATAGGATGCAACCTTATTCTTCTAAATTTTTACAGTTTGGTGAGTGAATGATATTAAGACTTGGGGTTCTACTCCTGCCATGGGGTTGGCTGGTTTTTTTTTTTTTCCTCTTATAGCTAAGTGCCAGGGTGAGTTTGTACTGCCGGAGGAATAGCTGCAACAGAGGGAATGGACTGAGACAGATTAAGATTTTTGTTTTTCAGACAGGCCAGACTTATTTTTGGTGGCTTTGGCTTGGTCATGTTTCAGAAAACTCGTTCCATAAGGGTTTTTCCTGCCTTCAAAACCTCAGTTGTTTTAACAATAACAATAACAAATTATAAATGTCTTCATCTGTAAGGGAAGTAGCTGCAAGTTCATTCTGAACTTGATCAAATTGAAAGGCTAACACTGTATCATAAGACATAAGAAGCTGTGCTTGTGCTTGTCTGCAAACATTGTCCAGAAATGCTGCTCTTCAGCCCTGTGGTGATTTGTGGACAGCAGAATACCTTGGGTACAGAATTTCAAAAAAGACATGTCTTTACAAGTAATATGGAAGTAGGGTTAACTCTAGGCTGATTGATTAAGGGAAAGGGAATAAAGAGCTTGTGAAACCTAACTCAGGAGATAAGCTTGAATGAATTGCTGTTTTCAGTTTACTTGCAGATGGATAGATAGCTAAAATAGAAACCCAGCATTTCACCTGGTGTTCTAGAAAGGCTAAAGATCGGACAATACTCCAGTTTAAAGTCTGCTCCCCAAAGAAGTCCACAATTAATAATGTTGTTCCACAGTTTTCTGTATTGTTATTTGTTTAGTCCCTATCTGATAAATGTTCAAAAAATTTAGTTCTATGGAATCAGGGGACTTAGGCCCTCAGCTGTGTCTGTTCTTTTCCTTATATTATCCTGAAGTGAAACTATATTTACTCACAGGGCAGCAGTAGACTGGAGTGGAGGTGGAGGTGTTACAGACCTTGCACTGCTGGCTTGAGGGATGCAGTTAATATACTTTAATGAACAGAAACATTGCTGGAGCTTAAAAAAGAACTTCGGACTGAGAAGCTGTCAATCTGATATTCCTTAATAATGGCAAGGATTTAAAGTCTTTGTTTTTGCATATGTTTATTTTAGAAATGACCACCACAAGAAGACAGTTGGTAGGTAAGGAACAGAGACAAGGTGTATATTTCATATTAGAATAATAATAATAAAAAACACAGAAGAAGCTACTTACTTCTGGAACTCATTTTTCATTTTATCTTCCTGTCTGTGAATCAGAAAGAAAACACAGAATTTTATTGAAAACGTAAAGTAAGTCCAGATGTTTATATACAGTAATTTCACGAGAGTCTACAAGGAAGATGTTATCCTGTCAGATTTATTCCTATGAACACAACCAAATAGCTCATGCTGAGTAAGACCAGGGCTTCCGTTCAAACAGTGGTGGTAAAAGCTGTGGGACTGGCATCTCCTGTATGAAGGGAAAATTTCAAGGCTAATGCTCATAAAGTCTGTGGAAAAGTAATACACTGGGCTTTTTGTGCTTTAGAAATGTATAATGATTTTTTTTTCTTAGAGGATTTTATGCTATGTGTTGCATTTGTGACAGTACTACAGAATTTTTCTAACTTGATGTAAAAGCACGTCAGAGTATTGCCTATGGGTAATTTTTCACTGTTCAGGAGAATTTTTTTCCTCTGAATCCACCTGGATGAGGTGGGTGTTGGGCATGTAGCCAGATGACCAGATAATGTCAGCAACTTGAGAGTCCTCAAAGCTTGAGATGCCTGTTAGTGCTTGAGACACCTGTCAGTGGAAAACTGATGTCTGACATGAAGGAGAGACTGAAGCAGTAGAATCTGGAGCTGCACTGGATACATTTCTCCCCTATTATCTTTGCTGAGCCAGACTTCATCCCTTGGGAGGATATTATCCAGGGCATGTTTGTAGTGATGTAGCTCTTCCTGTAACATACCCTGATATTTTATAGTAGCCTTACAGTGGATCCTATGGCAAGCCAGTTTGAAAAGCAGATGTGATTGGAGGAGGTGATTCTCCTCCTTCAAGAGTTTCCACCTAGGACAAGCACTGATGGAAGAAATTAAGGCAGCCTAATGTATTTAAAACTGTCTGAAAATCCTGTACTTTAATCAGACAGCCTCATGGATTAAAGGAGGATTTATCAGTAAGGAAAGACTAATAGTCTTGAGCCTATGTCATGACAAGGTGAAAATGTCCATAATAAGCTTTTGTTTGTTACCTGTGGTTCCTCACACCCCTCTGATGCTGAAATTTTATGCATGAAAGTGAATGCCAGTTAAACTGCTTGAAACATTATAGTTAAATGAACTCCTTGGGGCAGGAATAAACGTGAGGGGACTGCTCACGCACTCTTTTTCCCTTCCTGCCTATAGTCCTGATTGATTCCTTGATTGTGTGCATTGATGCTAAAGTGCTGTCTTTAATTAGATCACTACATCCTGTTTTTCATCCTTAAGAGAAAGAGATTCAGAATCAGCAGTCCCAAACCTGCTGTGATCCCAAAGCAGTTAATTACTATTGCGTCTGAGCTAGTAATGAAAACTAAGTGCATTTGTTGTATTTAAGTGACCATATCACATATTTTATTCATATACATTGACATATAGTGTCCTAATAAAACACTTTTTACACAGGAATTTGCCAGTGAGTTACAAAAAAAGTTTCTATCTGAGAGAGGCAATTAAGTTTCTTAATAGCCAGGCAAATATTGGAGATGGCCTTATCAGCTACCTGAGTGCACTGACAGACTTTTCTTTCTCTTCCCCCCACACTCTTGCATGGCCCAAGTGACGAGCTGGTATACTGGGATCAGGGGAAATAGGTATGTCTTCTAGTGGCCATGAGTGGCTAGAGAGGCTTGGGTGTGCAGCAAGATGTTGAGGTGTGCTGGGCAATTCCAGGTTCACAGGAAGCTGTCACACAGCTGTCTCAGATTCTTTTATTTTCATTCCCTTTATAATGCCAGGCCGCATATATAAAATATTCAAAGCCTGCCAGTGGGATCTTCTTGAACATTTCTGTTGTGTCCTTTGAATAGTGCCCACCCCACAAACATTTGAAGTCAAAGTTGTTCAGTAGCTTGGAGTATCTGCATAAAACCTGAACATTGAAAGCCATTATATAGCATATAATATGTTCAAAGCATGGCTCTCCCTCTACAAATTCATTTGTTGCTCTGTGTGCTGAGCAATTTTTAAGCCAGACCAAAAAGTCTCCTGTGAGTGCTTGGGCTTTACACTTTCAAAAATTCTAGTTTAAATGAATGTCCTGCATCCCACAGGGCTGTGTTTAAGATGGGCATATCACTTCCTTTTCCAGCACAGTATTCAGTTGCCTGAAGCAAGAACACTCAGCCTCAGTGTGATTTTCCCTGCAACTGGGTCTTCTGACTGCCCATCACTTATTTCCAGGAAACAAGTAAGATGACTAGATATGTCTCTGAAAAGTTCATTATTTATAGTACAGATAAAATCTTTGGGGAGATAGTTTTACAGTTAAGTGATCTACCCTGAAAATGTAGATATTGACTAGTAGAATGGCTTATATTTTGTATGGATTTCACAGAGATGATAAAATGTACGTTGTTTTTACCCCTGTGACTGTAGTCCCATCCCAGCAGGCCTAAAATCTTCCTGAAAAGCACTGAGTATGAATTTCAAAAAAGGAACAGTTTTGTTTTTCTTTCTAAATCTGGAAGAAAGATGCCCCTAACCTTACTTTGTAGAAATTATTCTATCATTTGTAAGTTAATCTAAACTATTGAAGTCTGAGGAAGAACCCAGTATGGAAGAGGTAGCTTAAGTTCTTGTGGCAACTGATGAAAGGGTGTTAAAAAAGAGAGAGGTTGGGTAAATTATACAGCTACACAGCACTACTACTTGTTCACTACTACTTGTTCTACTGTGAGAACTTGTCCATGTCCTTAAGATCTGGAAAATGGTGGAGTCAAGCCTAGACCATCGATGGATACAAACTGCAGCAGCAGTATGAGAAAACAGAGCTAAGCACTAGGAGGACAGAGGAAGGCTTAAAACTTATAGGGATCTAAAGCCTGTAAAGACTGTGTGAACAAAAGTTCCAGGTAGAGACACAATAGAGACAAACTGAGTAAAGAGAGGCCATAGAGATGTGCCTCTGGCAGTTGATTTACTTGAAGTTCCTTTCGTAGTAGATAAACAAAACATCAATGTTTTGATGTTTAGAGACATATGCTCCTTTGTTTTCAGGTATTTTTGTGTAAGAAGTGCTACTCTACGTTTATTTTAGGTCTAAAAGGTAATTTGACACTGATCGGTAGTGGTATTTTTTTCTACTGCTGGCTCTTGCCCAGATGAAACATTTTATACTTGACACATTACTCAAGAAACAGAAGAAGACTCTCTCCTTCACTGGTAAACAGAACCTTGTTTCTTTTGCTCAATGTGCTCTTTACTACCCCTGTTTTTCTTGCAGCATTTAAGTAATTAGGAATTATGTAGCCCTAATGGCCTTTAAGATGTCTTCTGCTTTGGTCAATGCCATTGCATAAGCTAGTCTTTCCCGCCTTCTGGTGGCAAATAGGACTGTGACTTCTTCATATTATGTAATAAAGCTTAAATTAGTTTAGGGAAAAGACTGTACAAAATAATGTTTTCATGATTTCTGTAACAAGCTCAATAACCTGATTGTAAGAGGCTATAGAGGTCATTGATCTAAAAAGCAGCATATTTGTAAAAAAAAATCTACATAACTAGTGCTTAAAAAATGGTAGTCCTTTTAGCTTAATATTAATGATTCAGCATGTAGATTAGCTGCGTATAGAATTTCTTTTGGCAAATATATTTAGTATCTGGTAGTGTAGTTCAAAGTATGTTGTAAACACTTCTGTGTTTGCATACATCATCTGGAAATAAGATATTTTTGTTCAGAAAGGAAAGTCATTTTCTTCAAACTATAAAGAATAATAAATTCCATTTTCCAAACTCTCTCTCATGCAAAGAATTGAAAATACTTTCTAACATTGTCTAACTGGGCCCACTATAAACTTCTTAAACAGATAAGCATTACATTGCTCTTAGGAAAGGGTAAACCAATTCAAAAAGTTTCAGTTACTTTCCTGTGACTGTATGGCAAGTCAGCCAGCTTCTTGAATGCAACCTGAAATGCACTTCTGAAAATGCTGATACATTTTTTTAGAAATTTACTGTAGTTCTTTTTTTTTTTTTTTTTTTTTTTTTTTTTTAGGAATAGACTAGTTTTCAGATTTATGACCCTTACATAAAATTCCCGTGCTAACATTTTGTACAAGTTGAAGTCTTCTGGCAATTGACTTTTCCAACATGTTATAATAGTTACGCAGTGTCTGATGACCTGACATGCTATGGAAATCTTTCATTTGGTCATAACAAATGGTCCTCAAAACCATGTAGAAGTAATTCATCTCTTTCTAAGTATTTAATGATCTTGAGAAGAAATTGTGCACAAATTCCACTTCAGAGTGAGAAAACTATTATTCGCATATGAGTTCTGTTCATTTCCAACCTCATGATGCTACCCTCTTTACTCATAAGGGAGATAGATGTCTGTACCTAATTTTTGTGCAGTTTTCCAGGATCTGAAGTAGAGCGCACCTACTACCAATGTTTTCATCTAAAAACTTTAGAGTTGCATACCTATTGCTTTTCTTCAGTTTCTCCAGATTGCTTAACTTAAGTTAAACACTTTTATTGACTTTCTTTTCCAGGAGAATGATTAGCAAAAGAAGTTGTTTTAATCCCTGTGTGGGGTAGAAAGACCTCATCCCAGGACTGGGTGAGCCAGGGATCTGCTAGCCAGCCTGTGGCAAGTTACTTACATTACACTGCTGGAAATGGGCTTTGACTGATGTGTCTAATAGGCACAAATGTTAGATATGATGAATCAGGGAAATGCTTGAATTTGACTCTAGACATAGGAAGGAAACAGAAGAAACAGAATTTATGTTGCAGGCAAAGGTTTCTCGGTCCCTATCTTTTAATCTCCCAAATTGAAAATAATCTTTTGATTGCTTTTCTAAAAGAAGACAATCAGAAGTAGGCAAATAAAATTTCTAAAAGCTTTATAGCTACGAATCATCTTTGTACTGTGCACACAGTGGGGCTATTCTGTAATGTGCTCCAGAACATTTGAAAGTAATTTTTAGTGTGCAGGAAAGATATGTATTTTGCATTGTTCCTTCTTCATCCTAGGTGCCCCTTCTATAAAGGACCCACCAGTACATGAAAATTGAACAGATAAGACGTTCTTCTCCTTTTAATGCATTGAATTCTTAATAAAAACAACGCCCACAGCTCCCACACCCACATACACACACAAACTAAGCAACTTTCATTTCAGAAATCTTTCTGGTACGTTAGAGCTTCTTTTATCTATGCTATTCCCTATTTCCCTATTTCATTGGAATTTTCTCTATGCTGCTAACTTGTTCCTTAAACATCACAGGTAGAAGAAAGAGAAATAGATATTTTGTTAAGAATTAAAGAAGGCTTACAAAAGCCAAATTCTATGGTCTGCAGAGCAATGGGAGAGCAAATATTAAGCTTTTGGGGATTGCTTCTTGTTTCCTAAGGACCTCTTAAAATTCATGAGGGATGTTTGTGTGGAGGAATAAAAGTAGAATTGTTGTTGTCTTACAGTGGACTGGTGGGAAGAAGGAGAGGAAGAGTCTTGACTCCTGTATCTGAAGATATCTTGGGGACACTGAGCAGGAGACTGTTTTATTCTATAAAGCTAAGACCATTAACTGTGGTCTTCAGCTGCTGATAGAGTGTGTCATAGAAGAGATGGGAGAAACTCCTGTTTCTCTTGATAAGAAGCTTCAAGTAGAGTCATGAGCAGCTGAAATGAAAAAATGCTGGCTTGTGTTGCAGAGATATTCTCTATGAGCCAGGTCCAAGCCTTCTGTAAACAGGTTCTCATTTCTGTAGATGTGAGGTAAAGAGTTAAATCATTTTTCTGTGCTTGAAATCAAAGCTTTATATGAAACCCGAGGTGATATCTTCTTATCTTTTGCTGGCTGGCCTGCTTATCTTTGTGTGGTAATAGCTGTAAAAATTTAAAATCATGTTAGCATTTTGTTGATACCTGCCTACATCAATTTACACTTACCTTCAGTGTAGGCTGCAATAAAGATGAACTCAGTTCTACACTGAGTGCTTACTCTCAGGTTTCTGTCAGGTTTCAGGTATGAAAAAGCAGGGCAGAACTGGAAAAAGGGGATTCCAAGAGGAGCTGAATAGCTCCTGGGAAGAGAACCAAGTCTTGACAACTTGCTAGGAATTAAGTTTCTGATTCATTGAGGTACTTCAATCTTGTATAATTTACATGCTTGAAGTTAATGGAGTTCCCACACAAATGCCTGTATTCTTTAACTGAATGAAAGTCAAAATGTCTCTGTTCCTATGTTAATAAAATGATGAATCATTTTATTTTAACGTTTATCTGGAAAGTTTTAATGATTTGTTACTTCTGATGAGTTGACTGTATAGTTGGATGAACACCTGATTTGGCAATGAGTTGAGAAGCACACGGTGTTCATTTTTTCCCCCAACCCTTCAGTTTTTAATTCTCTGTATTACAAAATTCTCAAAAGCGTAATTGTCAGAACAGGGATTCATGCTGGGAAAAAAGATTACCAATCATTAAAATCTCTTAAAACTATTGTAAGATTACCAATTATTGTCTGAACAGAAATTTAGTCCATTCTTTTGTTAACCAAAGTTTCTAAGGCCCCTGTAATATCATGTAGTCACATATGTAGGGACAGCACATACCATCTAACTTCTGTCACTTTGGTTGCCTAAAAATAATGCCAGTTGTCTCATCGTACTATTCTAGAAGGAGATGGAAAGTTGCTGTCCAAAAGTGGTGCTGTAATTAGCCTATTATCATGTACCATCACCAGTGAGTAACTCTGTCTGAACCTCTTCCCCTGGAAAATATTGTACTGTTAACATCTAAAGATCATCACTGTAACGGTAGTGCTCTTGGTGATTTCTTTCCTCCTGACATGACTCTAATAGTTTCCAGAACTCCCTCAATATGATGGAAAAGCAGTGGAAAAAACCTGCAATGTAAAGCTGTTTATGTGCAAGGCCATCCCTGATTCTGTGAATCCTATGCAATGCTGTAAGTTTTGCAGAGGCATTGCCACCGCATAGGTTAAAGATTGTTTTCCATATCTTACTGTCCCTCAACTTGACAGGATCTGCTTGGGTGTTCCTTCTCTAGAACAGGCCCCTGCTCCCAGTGATGTCCTGTTCCTCATGCCACTCTTTTTCTTTGTTTCATATTTAAATATGTTTCATGTCTCTTTGTTCCTGCCAGCTTCAGGGTTTTGGCCCTGCACACCGGGTGGGCTTAGCACAGAGTTAAGCTAAATGTAACTTTTTCTGTGTTCTTGGGAGCAAACAGTTTAAGAGAGTGAGCTTTTAGCTTCTGGGACAGGAGAAAATGGCGCACTTAATGTCCTCAAAGCTGCTCTGTTGAAAAGCAATGATAACTTTTGTTTGAATTGTCGTGATAAACCCCTTGAAAACAGAAATTATTTCATTCTGAAAAACAGTACTTTGGATCAGTGGCCAAAAAAGCCTTTATATTTTCCTACTTTTCATCTCTATTTCTTGTTTTAAAAATGTTTTAAGATTGTTCTTTTAGGCATTGTGAAAGCATAGTCACATTTTCTAAGTCTCCCACCTTATTAAGTAGTGCAGAGTTTTTCACTTCATTGCAAATAGCATAATTGAAGTGGGAAATGGTGGCGATGTCTGCTTCAAATGGCCTTTTTTTTGTTTATTCTTAATTCAACATTCTGAGCTGAGCGAATCTTAGTTTGATATTTTGAAAGCTTCTTGAATAGCTTTGCATGTTTATAAAGTTATTAATAGGAACGTGCTGCTTTCTTCTCAATAAACTCATTCCCCCCTCCTCCTAACTATTATTTTTAATTGATTTTAAAATAAGTAAAGCTTTCCATGTTCTTGTCACACTACCAGACACTGAAATAAGTACAAATAGAAGCACTCTACTGAGAAGTCACAGAGTCAAGTAAGTTTTGTACATACATACATATGAAAGAATAGAGCATTACAGATAACTTAATTAAAACCTTTATCCTGAATCCATATTGCCAGTTTGGAAATATTGTTCAGCATCTTGGTCAACTCAGTAATGCAAAGTTGAATAGACAAGTTTGGGTTTTTCTTGTAAAAGGTCTTTCCATGTTAGGAGGCAGTCCATTTTGTAGCTTTCTCGTTCTCTCATTGAGGGTTTTACTGTATGACCGCAACCTTTTAATCTGTCATTCATGAAAGGTGAATGGGGACTCATCAAATACAGTAAATCCCAGATGTACAAATTGCTGACTGCTTTGTGTCGAAGTATTGTCCTCCAGATTTGGACTGGCAGTTTTACATGTAAGAATGAAAACTCTGAATCAGGTGCTTGATTCATGTGATGGACGTAATAATGTTAGGCGGCACATAGCCCTGAAGCATTTGCCAATGAACGTTCTTACATGGGCTTGTCAGGATATAACTTCAGTTTTGGTGGATTATTATTTTCATTGAGACGTTGAGACAACTTAATTGACATTGGGAATCTAAACCACTATTTTTCTGTTGTCTGTGTCTTCGGTATAACTACATATATAAAAGCATCTTTAAGAATTTTTACAGATATTTTAAAATAAGATTTTTTAAGTCTCTGTGCATTATGGAGGGTAATATAGTCTGTAAATAGTTTGTTTTTTGAAGAATTTCTTTTCCCTGGAAAACTAAAGAAGGATGACTTGGTGTGGCGCCTCTTCTAGACGAATATGCAATAAACCATTCAATTCCTCTTGCTGTTTATGAAGAAATTTGAATCTGCAGAAACAGTACTTAGCAAATTCACAAATTAAATTTATCAGCAGTACAGCCTAAACAAAAGTCAATATAATTGCACTAGCTGTCTCATTCACAATGTCAAACTACAGAATTTTGACTTGATATGATAGATAGCTTCTTGTAGAAAAATCTCCCTCTGATTCATTTTACCTATTTCATGTTTTTATTTTGGGGTATAGAAAAATAGCTTTTTGTTGTGCTAAACTATCAAACTGAATAAGACATGGGGTTCTGTGGTAGCTGATTCAAAGATAACAGTGTACTGGATTAGAATTTAAAAGCGGGGTTATGTGTTTTTTTCTTCATTTGGTACTTGAATCTAGTTATTAATTAAATAAACAAGAGTACGGAAGTAGCCACTTAATACTATTACTTAATACTGTCAGTGATTTATTCTACCATCTATCAACCTCTTTATGCTAAAAAAAGGTGACTTCAGTCTTAAATTTGTTTTAACCACAAAGGCTGATCCTCTTGGTTAAGCTGATAACTAGTAGCAGCCATTTGGAAAGAAAAAGCTTTTGACAAATTGATTTTAATAGCAGTATATGAAACAGTTGTACTCTGCAGTTTCTGCACAGAAGCGCTTAATTGCTTGAATAGCTGCTTTGCAATCTGCAGCCATTCAGATCTGTGTGGCCTTCACCTAAGCTATCCGTCACTGCCTTTGCTTCCTATTTATGTTCGACATGTTGCTAGCAACGACTTAGCAGTTACAGTGCTCAGCACAAACATGGGTGACCATTGCAAGGCCCTTCCATTAGGCTCTGAGTTGAGTTTCTTCTGATAGAACATTCATGGGGCAAATTTATGTGATCCAAATCCCTGTTCACATCAGTCTGTTAGCAAGGGGCTCCCGCCCCGCTGGAGCAGATGGGTTATGTGATGGTGCTCTGGTTACGCGAGTGGGGACCGTGCTGACAAAGCAGGGCTGTGTCCCGTGGACAAGGAGGCCCAGCTGCCAAAATCATTGTGAGCTTGACTGAAGAAAGAAGATAGTGGTAAATCATAAATCCCTGTGCTATACTTTTCTGTCTAGGAGAGGTCATCTGACATGTGAACACTTGCCCAAAAGGAAAAGTAGATTCTTTGTTTGTCTGTAGGTCACATCTTGAATTACTTTCACTGTTAGGGCAGTTTTCAGCATCGGTAGAGGTATAATAATGTTCATCACCTTTTCAGCATCTGGCAAGGAAACAGGGTGCTGGGGGCAGCTGGGGCAGTTGGGACAGCCCCAGCCTCGGGGGGGCATTGGGCACCACCACAGGGCCAGAGTTGGGGCTGGAGTCAGGAGGCCCGTGGCAGGGAAGGGACTGATGGGATGGGGTTGGGGCTGGGGCTAGGTGAGGCCCAGAGGGGTGGGAGCAAGGACCAGCAAGGCTGGGGGGGGGGGGAGGCCTTGGGGACCTGAAAGGGTGGTACCTGAATCCTGTCTGGGATGGAAGTGAAATGTTACACATTTGATCTCAGTGATTGTGAGGTTGCTGCATGGTTGGTTTGAGACAAGAGAAGGACATTTCTGGGGTACAAGGTCCTCTTTGTGAAGACAGCATTTAATTACTTCAGTTTATTTTCTTTGGATTTAGGTTCTATCTTCAGACTTTCCAAAAAGTCTTTGCTAAGGAAGGTTATGGAAGTATAAAAAGGCCGCATGTGGTGCTTGTATTTTTGGCTTATGAGAGTGATGAGTATTCATATCTGTCAGTTTGGAGTCATGCTGGGAGGCTGGTGTAGCAGTTAACCCTTGAAAGACAAAAAAGGGAAGTGTTTGCTGTCTGGGACAAAATCGGAAGTCTCTCAGTTTGTCACTTACTTTCGCATTGCATGCCCTTTCTTCACATTTATTTCCAGCCTACAAATAAATAGCAGGGCAGCAGGGCAGCAGGAGTTAGTGAAATCACAGCAGCTAAGCTTTGATAAGATCCAAATCTGAACCAGAACCTCCATGTACCTAATAAGACCAGTCAATGCCTTAGCTATAACTGTAAATGCACCTAGAAATGCAAAACATGTATTTTGTGGTGCAAGTGCTCTTTCTCAACCATACTAGCTGCAACAGACATGTGTTCAGCAAGAATGGACCTGCCAGCTGAGTTCAAGAGAAACCCCACGCAAATGAAGTGTATGACATTTCCAGAGAGCACTCCCTATCTGCAAAAGGAAACTGGAAAGAATCAAAATAACAGTTTTCAAAACAGCAGACTGAACCTACGTGTTTTTCAGAGCCTGACTTCACTAGCTGGAATGAAATGGCTATAGTCAAAGCATTTGCTAAGGATGGATTCCTTTTTAGAAAGATGTAGAAAAAATAAGGAAGCAAATACATCTCTGATCACAACACCTCAAGTTAAGTATGCTGGACATCAGTTTCCTTTTAAATAGTGGGTCTTTCACCGGGATTTCTAGTCAGAGTGGCCATTTATGGGATCACTGCAGGTTCTTCACTAGGGCTCCCAAGGCCTTCTGCTGATCTTGACAGCAGAATAGCTCTGTCAGCTTCCTTAGTGTGGGCAGGTGCCATTCAAGCAGGGCTTCCTCACCTGCTGAGCAGGCTCGAGGATGTATGCTGAGAAGAGAGGTTTTGGAATTGCTGGTGTTTTAAACCTACTTGCACATCGGTATGGAGTGATACTTCGAAATGGTGCAGCTCTTTACTTTTCACAGCAACTCTTTACTTTTCACTTCTTCAGTAACCAGTCATGAGTCTAATATGAGCTGATCTAAGGGGGGAAACCCTGAAAAAAAAAAGTAAAAAATAGTTTTGTGAATGTCATTTCTGAAGAGAGAAGGAGAGAAAACAGGCAGATGCACTTTGTTGACCCTTCATTCTCTTCCCCCACGCTCTCCTCCCACACCAGCTTAGATCATTAAGCTCCTGTATAATTAAAACTTGGTCCAAGTCACACTAATTCTGTTTACTGGCCACAGTGAAGGATATAAATATCTAATCACTTCCTTACACAGAGGCTGCTTCCTGCTGGTGGTTTGCAGTTGCGAAGGGTTCAGTCCCTCAGTGAGCTGTCTGTACAGCTGCTCGCCCTGCGTGAACAAGCCTTGCTCCACAGTGGTCCCCTGCCATGGTGCATTTATTTTCACAAACTCCTCATCATGTTTTTTCAAAGGGAATGATGTCACTTTATATTAACAAAAATGACAAAAGGCTATTGTTAACAAACAGAATAACTCAAATTAAATTTACAAAATCAAATTGAAAGTGGAAGAACAGACTGTTTCTTGAGTTTTCCCGAAGGACAACTGTTCTGATGGGCAGCTGAAGCCACAGCACTGAAAGGCCTCAGAGCCAAATAGGTCTTGAGCATAATTCCACTGAGATCATGGCAATGTTTACTTGATGGCAATATAATTAATACAAAGTGTTCTCTCCTCAACATGGAATGCCAAATCTCCATTGGTAGGCTTTGGAGCATGCAAGAGTTAAACAAAAAGTATTGCCTGCAATAAGATTTTGTAGGCATGCGAGCTTTGTGCAACACAATTCTCTCTCTGTAGGAAGAAATAACTGGGGGCAGGAAAGGGGAAAGGGAAAAAGATGGATGATCTTAATTCACAGCATCATATGGTCTTGTGAAGCTATCATATAAGTAGCAGGCTTGAAATAACTTAGCCACTCTTGAGTTCTGGTAGAATTAATGTCTTCTCTTTTCTGGGGAGATGTTTGTACAGTAGGCTTTGAGCTTGTCTGCGGAGGCAAACTCAAGATTAAATGGATGGTTCCTTGAAGACGTTGAGCTCCCAAAACTGCTGTTCCTGACTGCTTTGGGTTCAGTGACTCCGAGAAGCCAGCCCATGAACTCTTGCATCGTCTGTGCAAGAAAGAAAAGGCATAACTGCAAAGTGAAATTAAACAAATAACACATGAAACTAAATAAGTAAAAACTAATGAAACTAAACAGTTGCAGCCCTTCACCTTCACTGACAATTCCAGACTTTTTTACTGAGTATTTAAAGTAAAAATTCTCTCTGTTTTCTCTAATTTATGAAGCTGAGAATTGCTACCTAAATAAGATTTGATTGTATTTTACTGACGTTTTATGTATGCATAACTGCCTGGGGATGAAGGCTGCTAAGTACGTGAACAAGGACTTTAGTCTGTTAGTGAAAATTCCAAATTGCAGTGACTAATCTAGTGTCCAAGCTATACTCACAGTGATGCAGAGTACATCAGTCCTGTCAAGATGTGCGGAGGCTTGCTGTGCTTTGGTGGCTGAAATGCATCTGCTTGCATTTGAAGTATTTTTAGTAATTCTCTAAGCTATGAGGGGTTGAAGATTAACAGTCATACACTTCATCTGTGGCATTTGATATGTACCGATGCTCCAACTGAATGTTTGGTAGGAGCATTAGCTTTTGTCTAGTTCTAGTTACATAGAATATTAATGACAAAAGCAACTTTAAAGCAGTAGTGATAATAATAGCTTGAAATTAAAGAGAAATCTTTGGGACAGAGCTAAAGACAGGTCTGTTTGCAATAGTGACGTAGAAGTAATTTCAGAGATGTGAGTTTAAAACACATGTCTATGTTGGCCTTACTCATCCTCAGCAACAGATTGATACTGACCTGAAAGTCACTCTGGATTTTATTTCTGACTGTTGCAGAATTAATTATGGAAATTATTTTATTTGAATCTCTGTGGGTGTTTTCTTCTTCTTCTTCTTCTTCTTTTTTTCTTTTTTCCTTTTATTACATTTAGTTTGCTAGAGTACAAAAGGCCAAAGAAACTCGGATGAAGTTTGTGTTGGAAATTTACTTGATGGATTGAACTTGAGACTTTTTGTCTCTTGCATAGCTTCTTCCTCCCTCGCCCTCTCCCACTCCTGCCTGGGGAGATGCCCGTTCAGAGTCAGAAATGAGAAGTGGTCAATGCCAGCTTTCAGCCTGGAGTTCCAAGTGGTCTTTTAAAATCAGGCTGCTGAGCTCTAGCGTGATTCCAAATTAACCTACCTCAAGCTCAGTTTCAGATAACCTTCTTTCATCTCAATAATTGGTCTCCTCGAAACACTGACTCCCTGGGTGTAATAGTAATACTCTGCCAACGAAGAGCTATATATGATCTAAGTATTACTAGTACTTAAGTGTCTTGCCAATTTGTCTAATTATTGGGAAATATGTTTGCAGGATGCAGTGGGGTCTGAATGGTAGAGACACACCTTATCATCATAAAAAAAAGCTTAAACCTTTTCAGTACATTACCATAGGACCTTGTTGCCTGTCTGACGGGAAAGCAACCTCTGCTTAGTAGGATGCAGAGTAGACTAGAAGATGGAAGAGTGGTTTTTGTTCTCTATCTACAAAGGAGAGAAATCACCACTAAAAAAAAAGACTGAGAAAGAAGACGCAACTTCCCTACAGATTTGATTTTATGTTTTAAATATAAGCAAGGCTTGCTTGTATGTTAATTTAGTATTAAAACTTAGGGAAATTTCATGTGGAATGCATGCTTTTGAAACCAAATACTTGGTGCAGCCTTAGGCATGATGCCAAAACTGTTGTCTCCAAAATTAGCCATTACACAACAGCTGTTTGTGCAGTGACAGTAATTAGCCTCCTTGATTATTTTTCTTCTCAGTTGGAAAAATTTCAAGTAATTTCCCTCTACATTTAGTAGTCTTGATTTGTTATTTAATGGCAATAAGAAACAAAAGGATTCTTTATGGATAATGCTATTTTGCAAGTCTGAAGGAAGAGGAAAGGAAGAATGGGAAGTTACTTTGTGAGCAGTTTGTTTAAATTAAAGACATCATGCATAACCCCTAAAAAGAGGAACAAATCCTGCTTCTGAGTTCTTAACTGCTAGTCATTGGACAACAGGTTCAGTAGAAAATTCAGTGACTCAAGCGAGAAAAATTTCTAAAGATGATATGGAGCTTTTGTGGGCTAAAAATGAACCTAAAATTTCTCTCCCTCCTTTTCATTAGCTTCTGTGGTAATTAAGAGTTCCCTGTATAAGTTTTATTGGGGAAAAGTGGATACATTTTCAGAGCTAGTTTCCAGAAAGCTAATTTTGTTATAACTATATTTGTTAACAAAATAAGTTTATTCTGAAGAGATAAAAATGAACTAATGCAAGATGTTCTGCCTGTAGTCTAAGCAGAGGGAGCTGACTAGCATGTTTACTTAGATGTTTTACCTCTTGCTTGCGTGCTTATCTGGGATTTAATGGTGCAATGGATACACAGAGGTCAGTACAAGTTTTGAAACTGCAAACTGCACAGATACTTTGGCCATGCTACTTACCCAGTTAATGTCAGTGCAACTATTTGCATGGATCAGGCTAGCAAGTGATCTGATGCAAAGCTGGTGACAGTCACTGCAGTACTGTTTGCTCCGACCTCCTTGCTAAGGCTGGATGATATATCTCCCAGGTCAGACTATAGTTCTTGGCCAGTTTCCATATTATAATCTAATCTACAAGTGGCTGTTATTCCAACATTTCAACTCATACTATAAGAAGAATTTAAATGAGCAAGGGAAAAATTCTGCCCAACTCAATGAATAATTGAAGATGGAGTTTGGCCCACAGAGAGAGGTGTTTGAATTTGGTGAAAAAAGAGGAGGAGAGAAAATGGCAGCCACATACATACTTGATTAATTCACAGTAGCAGTCCCTTTGTTGATGAGAGCAAGGGAAAGAAGGGAACAGCGCTTTTCCTTTCTCCTGTCTTATGGACTGCAATGATTTATCCTTTAGGCAACTGCCTATATAACTATGACATGAGAGAAGGAACTACTATAGGCAAGGCGGCATGTGACTTACCTGTCTTTTCATTTGGAGAACAAGTACTGTGCACTTTTTCTGTTGCAGAGAGAAGAGTGCATATTTTCTGCTATATTTCTTTAGGCAAGTGTAATCTTTGACCTGAATATTAGAAACAATTTGTCTTATGAGGTTGGTAGTCAATACAATACCACAGTTCCTACAGTCAATATTTCTGTTGCAGATCTTCTCAGGTTTGGGAACCTTTGGACTGGCCAAAATAATGATTCTGGGAAATTGCTTCAGTTCAGTATCTTCAAGACTGACAACACATATGGGAGCTAAGAAAGAGTAGTTTCTATACTGCCATTGAAATCATGCAGGTATACTGTCAAAACTATTGCTTTCAATTCCAGTACTTTTGGAAGCACTGCAGGTCTAGGCTCCCCACACCCTGAAAGTGTCTGACTTTAAAGAAGAAACATGAAGAAGAGTTCAATACTCTGTGATGGAAAAACATTTCCTGGGTTTTCACAGAACCTCCTTCAAGTGCTCTCCTGGGCTGGCTCCATCCCAGCAGGACTCCACTGTTTTGGATGTTAACTTCACATTTGCAGGAGCACGTGTGTTCATTAGGATCTAATCTGTTAACCTTCATTTATTACTACTTGAAGAATATGTGCTTAAAAAAACCAGCCTGCTTGGCTGCATGGCTTTCTAAGTCAGACAAGACATACAAATACTTACCAACTGTGCAGTGATCTGATAACCATGAACTAGCAAGCTTATAGAACTCAACGTGTAGACATTAATGTATTAAGATTTACTGTATGACTCTATTTATGCTTCTGTGATATACACAAGAAGTTGTATTTTGATTGGAAAGATCTTAGTCAACATCTAGAGTGCTGTTTACTTTTTTACTAGAAGAAAGGTGAAACAAATCCTTGATATCTACTTCAGGTTATGATCTCTGCTCTCCACTACCTTACTTTATATTTTCCTGTCTTTGAAGGCTTTGGCTTTTTTCTTTAAGAACAAAGATATCCTCCCCTTTTCTTTTTCTTTTTTTGTTGAACTAAATGAGACACGTCTGGGATGGGTACCATAAAATATTGCAGCTGTGTAAATACCAAGCTTCAAATAAGTTATTGAATGCCTGCTAGCCCCTGGAACCAGTCTGTATTTAGCTTCATGCTGCAACATCTTAACTTCAGTTAGTACCTTTCTCAGGTAATTGGCAAGCTACCTCAGCTGTATTTTTAAATGTTTAAGTAATGCCTTCATCTGATAAAAAAATGAATGTTATTAATATTAATGCTTTCAATTTAAAGTGTAGTAGACAGGAGTAGCTGAAGCCTCCTTGTTGCTGTATTTGTGTAGGGACACTCAGCTTTCAACATGGATGGAGGTTGACATAGCATTTTTCTTCCTTCAGTATACTTTAAAGCTTAGAAGTTGTCAGGAGAACAGAATTGTTTAATCAGTCAGGCTTGTTGGACATGTCTAGGCTTGAGCATACTTGACAGTAAGTAGTTTGACACCCAGGTTATTAACCAGTACCAGTAGTTAGAAAAGTTGCCATTTTAATTATTTTGGTGATAATACTATGGTATTCAGGGTGTTAAAGCTAAAGCAAACTAAAGAGTTTCAGAAGGACTTCAGAGTACTGAACAACTGATAAAATTCCCTGTAGATAAGTATAAAGTGATGCTCAAGGGATGGGCAGAGGGAAAGACTTCCATCTTGCATACATAACACTGTGTGTATTCCCATATTGCTATGGGATAAAATCCTAGAGGTTACTATAGTTAGATTTGTTGTGGCCATCTTAATGCACACTAATGATCAGAGTCCAGAACAGACAACATGATATCACTGTGTAAATCCATAGTATGCCTATACTTTAATTACTGGGCACAGCTATGGTGTTGCTTCTCCCCTCGTACTGCTATTTTCCACTTGCTTCCCCCCCCCAGCTTTCCAAAAGGGACAGTAAAACTGAAGGAAAAAAAGATTGGATATACAGAATGGCTTCTGTATGAGAAACCATCTAATGGACTTCAGCTCTAGCTGATGAGAAATAGATCTTACACATGACATTCCAAGTATCTCAGAGAGTGTGGGTGAGGTTTGATTGTTTAGTGACTCTCCTGATGCAGAAATAGGGTATATCAGATAAAGCTGACAGGAGGCAGATTCAAATCAAACAAAACCAGCTATTTTTTCATGCCATGCTTGTTAGGCAGTAGAACGCCCTGTCACAGGATGTTGATGATTCTAAGTTTTACATAGTTTCAAGGAGATAATGGACAAATTTGTGGAAGAGAATGCTCTCATGTGTTGTTAAATATTAAAGTTATCATCTGTTGCTCAGGAAGTAGGTTTGAGCTGAAAGTTGTTGGAGTCCACAAGTATACTACAGGGAAGTATCACTCCCCACTTGCTCTGTTTGTACACTGCTCCCTAGGTCTGTGCTTTCTGACTACTATCAGTGGCAGATGCTGGGATAGGTCTAGTTTTAGCCAGTAAGACTGTCCTTGTGTTCTAAGAAGCTTCTGCACATCCATCTCATTTTGTCAGGTGATCATTCCTAAAGCAGATTACACAAATTAGAGACTCTAGGTAAGAACCAGTAAACCTAACCAGTGATCTAGCACATCTACTATTGAGTTAGCAGGTATAAAAGGCCTTTTACACTGAGTTCCTGCTTGGGAAATAAGAGGTGGGACACTCTATTACTCTATATCCCTGTTTCCCTCCTCCCCCTCACCCCCCCCCCCACAGTTTTTATTTAAAATGCAGCATTTAAAGCAAATCATTACAGCAAATATACAGGTAATTATTTTCTTCTTCCATTAATCCAAGCAATAACTATTCCTTTGCAGTAGGAAGGGCATGCAGGTGTGCCTCTAGAATTAGCTTTAATCAGATAGTCTATTTCTGTGCTTTCTATCCAGCTCCTTCTTTGTGTGTATACCCTATTTATTTACCAGAGCCCTATGGAATCAGTCTTGTTGCCTCAGTTAAGAAGTCCTTCCAAAACTTTATATTTTCTCACATGTCAAGAGACCAGATTAAAATATTTGACTGTAGCTTGTTTGTCTTACAGTAGTAAGCTAGGCCCACCAAGAAATAAAAATGTTTAGTGGGACCCTAAGTTAGGGTTATGCAATCTGTGCTGTGGGGACATCCATATGTGAAGACTGATCTCTCACCCAGCAGGTTAAGTATATTCAACTGATGAATTTAAATATCAGATCATCCACTGCCCAAATAGTGGATACTTAGATTCTAAGCTCAGTGTACTTCTGCAGCAGTCTGCTTCAGAGGCTGCAGCAAGGAGGGTAGTCTGGAGACCATTGGCTCAACAATACAAGGCCAAACTAGATTTTTAACATGGTATTAAGATAAAAGCAACACACATAATATATGCCTCAGTATCCATTAGATGGCCAAGGAATCTGTCAACATATTGACACAAACTCCCATGAATAGAGAATGAGATACTAGATGCTGCAGGGCTGTTACAGAATAGTGAACAGGACACAGAGTACTGATGTAGCATGTGGGAAAGGTGAGTTCAAATACTTCTTAATTAAGTTGCTCTTGTCCTGAATTTGAGTCTCACAGATAACTATCAAGATATTATTTCATTTTTTCCCTTTAAAAATGCTTAGCTCATTTTTTCATTGCATTTTTCATTGCACTTTTAAGCAAGTGGGAAAACTTTGGGTCATAACAACAGTGTTGGTATTTCACAAGTCCTGAGTTTGAAAAACATTTTATATATTAAAAAAAATCCAGTGAAAATTCCATCATTCCAACACAAATAAAAACAGTGTCATAAGCCACTTCTGCTTAAATTTAAATTGTGTACTGGATAGTCAGTATACAGGTTGCTTTTTTGTGATTATGACCTGTCAAAAATAGTGATAAATCTTTGAAGAATGAGTTTTTCATTAGCCTTAGTAAAAGGTACCATATAGGAAAGACGGGGTAGAGAATCATGTAGCTAATCTCTGGTTGGTGTCAATGTAAAGGAAAGAGATCCATAATGGAAATACTCTTCAAATCAACTACCAGAGGTTTCTCTCCCCTTATTTCTTCGCTATTTTCTAGACACTTTAAGTGCACAATCATTCCCACCTTACATATCCTACTTTAATTTCCTTCATTTTCCCACTCCATATAGAGCATGGGAAATATCATCATAACCCACCAAATTGCTCATTTTTAACAAAATAGTTGGTTTCACATTCTCACAGTATCCCCATTCCTTTGTTTCTCCATACCAAAGTAACATAGTAGTTTTTTATAAGTCAAGGAAGTCTTCCTCCTTTTCTCATCCTCTCTAGCACTCAGGAAAGAAAAAGTGAAGTTTTTAAGAATTCTTCTTTATACTTCCTTTACTTGGCTGCAGCTTTTTATAACCCCAGCCATCACATCACCTGGGCCTCTTCAGGACACTGACTTTAGCCTGGGTTAGCGCTCTTTTAACCCTTTCTTACAGGAAGTCTGCCCTACTACTTTTTGTTTCAAATGATAAACTCGGTACAATGAGTACTGTTTCATTTTTGGTATAGTCAAAAAAAAAAAAAAAAAGAGTGTCCTTTGAAGTTTAGAGAAAACAGTATCTTTGTGCAGAACATGATAGCTAACTTCTGGGTTGCTCCTTGGTCTGTGTGTTTCAGGGTAGCTCACAAGGAAGAAAAAAGAGGAGGCTTTCCCTAGGGGTCCTTTTTGCAGCTGATTCCTGCAGCCCTGAAACAGCCATGTGGCAGCAAGTGCTGCAGCTGCTGCCTTTCCAGCTGGTCTGCACCAAGTATCTGTAAAAAATTCTCCCTTATTGCTAATGTGGCACAATACTTAGAAGCTGTGATTTCTCCCTTCCTCTGGCATAGCCTAAACTTCCAGATTTTGAGCTGTCTGGAAGATAAGTATAGGCTAGTCAGCTTGTTACAGCTGAAAAAACCTTGTGCTAAATATATATTTGATAGCCAAAAAGGAAAACAGTAATTTGGTTTAGTATCTTGATGAAAGGGAACTACTAACTACACTTAACTGCTGAAATTAGGAGAAGGCTTCTGTTACCTCCTCGGATAAGTCAGACAACTTATCTGCAACTTGACATAAAGATATTAATGCTTAGGAATAGACAAGTTGCTAGTGAGCACTGCAAGCAGCGGAGGTGTTTATATAGTCTTTATGTTATCCAGTGGAAACCAAGGTATGAAAAATGTATCTAGGGCACGATATTTCATTAAAAACATGTTCTTTCCATACTGAAATTGTCGTACAAGTATTGTATGTGTTTAGTCTTTGTCTTGAAATAGGAGCATATGATGAGGGAAAAGAAAAGACTCTAACTTCCTTTCAGAAGTTGAAAAGGAGTAGTGAAAATGGCAAGGGCCTGTACGTGCCTTTGCCCTCCAAGGCAGGCCCCAGATTGCAGGGTTATGGTTCCCTTGTTCATCAGCATTATTTTACTTCATACAAACAGTTCTTATCAGGGCCCCAAGGGCCTCTGCAGCTCTGCCAGTGCCTGCCACTGGACGCCTAGGCCTCCTCTACCACTGCCCATTTCAGATGTGCCTTGCTGCTTTGGACAGTCTCCTGTGAGGCAGGGAATGAGGGCCTGTAATCTTGATTGCTAGGCAGTAACACAGCCTTCCATCCCCTCATGTTTCTGAATGAAAGCAACTGGTTACCACAACTTGTAACAGATCCAATAATATTTTTCTCATGCATTGAGCAGGTTGAGCAGGTGACCACACCACGCTGGGCTGGGACCTTTCTGAGGCTGAAGCACAGCTGCAATCTATCTGGCTAGCAGCTGAGCCTGGGTAAACAGTATGTACTACCTGCTCAGACCTGAGTGCTTATGAGCACTCACACAAGGTGGCATTTGAATGCCGAGAGAACACTGTGGACCACTAAATTATAGGGCTGAGCAGTTTCAGGTGCCTCATCAGTTTAGAGATGACTGGGATGGAGGTATTTCTGGATTGCTTTTTGGACTTCAGTGCCTCAGTTCAGTTGAAGATGTGCTTTAGGCTGTTAGGGTACTTTTCTGGATCTTGGCCAAATTTTTCATTCAGCAGTTCATAATTAATTTCACTCAAATACAACTCATAGGCCAAGGGTTCAAATTCAAAACTGGAAGAACAATTATTTCTTTTTATATTCAGTGCCTTAAGGTTTCAGCTAAAATCTGGAAGATAGTAGGGTATACAGTGTTACTCCTTAAAGCTAGGGGAAAAAAACAGTTATCATGTTCCATACAATCTTGAGGAAGCAGTTACATGAAAAATAGACAGTGCCTTGCCTTGAACTAATACGTGAATAATCAAGGCTGTAACTAGGACTTTCATAGTGAAAAGGCTTTAGGTCCTTCCCACCCTGTTCTGTCTCTGTTACTGGATTCACCTGATGGGGTTTGAGTAGCTGAGTAGGTAAATGACTGAAATAATGCTGTAAGGGTAATATTGCAGTTCTTTTAGAGGGAAGGAGTCTTCTCTGGGGGAGAATGTGTGTAAACTGCAGTATTTGATTGGGGAATAGTAGTGTAATAGAAGCTGTATAGTTATGAAATTTCTAAAAGAAGCTGAGCGGGCTTAGATCAGAGAAAACAGCCTTATGGGCACAGAGCTGTGAAATATTAAAACAAATGTGATAGTGGGTTGACTCCACTGAAGGCCCCAGTAGGGGGAGACTGTTATTTTATTTTGAGTAACATTTCATAACTGAAGATAGAATTTGGAGATGATTGTTAGTAGGATTATTTTAAGGTGCAAACTGGTACCCTGAGGAAGTAGTTTAAAATTTGTAAACCTATATTGTCTAGTGCAGATGCATGTATATGTAAATCTATAGTTGTTTCGTTTAGAATTATTCCCTCACAGTAGCAGAGACTAGTGTCTGTGCTGGCTTGCAGTCTGGGGGTTTATTTTTTTCATTGACGCTTCTCTTACTAGCATTCTGTGCTGGTATGAGCCCAGGCTAAATAAAATTGAGGTAACTTCTCTTACTGTATGCTTTAAGCAATTAAATAGTTTGACTTTCTTGTTCAGCTGAAGTGGCCTAGCACTCTCTTCCCAAATGAGAAAAATGAAGCAGTTTGATTTTACTGAGGGTACCTGTGGTGTGCTGATGGGGAGTCAAGAGAGGACGCGGCCTAAGCTTCTCCCTTCCTGGGAGAAGAAGAAACTGAGCCAGGAGCTGCTCATCCTTTCACGCATGACTTAAGCTGCTGTTTACACTTATTTGAACCAGCATATGGATATCACCAAGGTCTAGATTTTGTAATAGCTGGACACTCCAGCAGGTAATCCTGTAATTTATTCCTTGCGTGTAGGTAATAGTCCCAAGAGGTGGGTATAGGCTTAAATTACAGCTATGCTTGCATAACCTTGGCCTGAGGGTGTTCGTGGCTTTGCCTTGTTGTGTGCTTTCAGTGTCTCTTAACTCTCCAGCTTAGCCATGGTAGTAGAAAGAAAAGTAGTTACTCTTTGCCATGATCCCTATTTGGGGGAAAAAGCTTAAGTTCTCATTATGTTGTTTTTCTTTATGTTACATTAATCCTACTATGAAACTTAACTGGTGCTTTAGTTCCAGTCTTTTGCTTCCTTTCTTTTCATGCTCTGTATTTGAGCCCTAACCCGTTTTTGGTATGTTGAAAATCACTTGTTTCAATTTGATGTTACTTTAGCTCTTAAATGTGTTATACTGTTCTGCACACCTGATATTGTTTCTGTCTGTTACTATCTCTGGCAGTCATGAGAGTGGTTTAAAGCAAAAATGTCTGGTAGATTGATAGAGCAGGTAATGTTATTCTAATTTTAATTTACAATTAGCTTCCTTCCCCCCTCAGTCTCACTGCATATATTGGAAGATAATCAAGAGAAGCATTCCTTCCCCTTCCCTCTTTAAAAGCATGAATGATGGTATGCTTTGGTACTAATTTTGTCCCTGTTTTAATTTACTGACTGTTTATGACTACAATGCATTGCCCAGTAAAACTCCAGAATGCACAGCAGCAGAGAAAGAGACCAAAGCACCAAAATATTTTGGTAACTTTCATCTTATTTTTTAGCGTTTATTGCTGATATGACTAGGAGAGAATGTAGTCATGTCTGTGTTTTTAGTTTTCAGCGATACTGACATGGCCTAAAATAAGCAGCAGTAATAAAATGTCATTGCTGAATGGATTACTTCCCTGTATTTATTTTCCTCTTCTTAAATACTGTTTTCCTATCTTTTCCTTTTCTGACTAACTAACTTCCAGAAAAAAAAGGTTACTTTGCTCTTCCTGTTGTCATCTCTTTTGGTTGATTTTTTTTTCCTTTTTTTTTTCTTTGTAAATGACCTTACATAAAGCACTAATTGAGCAAAGAACTCTTTCGTTCACAAACAACCGGTGTGACCAATGCTACTCATTTCTTGTTTTTTTCCAGAATTTTATTTGGCAAGTAGGATGGATGTCTGTGGGAGGAGAGAAACTGAATTAAAGTTGGGGAAACACAGGGCCAAGCTTCAAAGGGTGTGTCCTTAGAGATGTGCGCACATGTGTCACTCCTGTAGATTGGGTAATTGCATATTTAGCTTCCCGTCTGTATCCATGTGTGGGAGGAAATATAAGGTTTGTCTGCCATAAGGGAGATAGACGCAGTGAAAGCATCATCTTTTTCAAACTGTTTTGAACCTAGTAGAATGGAAGAACTTACTTACACTATGGGGTCTGTTGCTTTGAAACTATGGAGACTTCAGACCACAGGGGAACCACTGAGAACCCGTTGTTCAACTTAGCTGAAACATGACTTTTCTTTGTGGCCCTATTTGCATTAAGACTGGTTCATGGTGATTTAACCTACTCATCGTTGAGGTCTGCAGTAACCCAGCTGGCAATACAGGGCAAAACCTGTACCACAACTGGGGCAAGCAAGAAGCCTGTCTGCCTCTCCTCTGGTTGTAGTGCCAGGGCATCTTTAAGCACTGACAGTCTGGAAGGACAGTGAGTTTACTTAGAACAGAACAGTACAAAGCACATCTCTGTTCTTCCTTGGAAGAGGAAAACCTAGACTAGGGGACTCAAAAATTCAGTCCTAGTTTTCTGTCTGTCTTGCAACTGCTGCCAGTAATTGTGATGTTAAATACATTCTGAAGTGTATGTTTTGTTTTTGATGGTTGGTTTGTTTATCTGTTTGGCCTCAGGATAGTAGACTTGATCCACTATGAGTTATAACCACTAGTATATCCTTGGTAATGCCTGTGTCTTTCTGATGGAAAAAATACCTCTACTGGAAAAAATACCTTTACTGTTATATCTTCCTTGTTGATACTGTCATTGGATAGCTTGGAATACAGCCAAATAGAAGTGGAGGAAGACAGAGAGGACAACTTAAAGTCAATGTTCAATAACAGTGAGGAGAAATGTAGAAAGTTGGTGAGGTTTTCTTGTAAACAGTTTGTATTGATAGTTAACAAAAAGAATAAACTTAATGCTGTTTTTTATGTTTCTATTCTGTATTTCCAGCCTCCCACCTGATGATGTTCACCTTCCATTTAGAGTCTTTCTAATTATAACTATGAAAAATAAGAGGTCTATTTCTGATTAGGCCAATAAATGTGCTTACTCTCTAGTCCTCAAAAGCAACTCCCTGCAATTACCATTGTGGTAACTGCACATAATATATGATAGAGATAGTGGTGAAAAGCTATGCTGTTGTAACCAACCTGTTAAAATGTAGGTTCAAAATATGCACCACAGACTGTTTGCAGTTTGTATTACCTGTTTTGAAAGTACCTGAAATGCAAGTTAAAATTTATTTCTGCCATGAAAATGAATAATAGGGTTATTCATTGGAATAACATTGAGGTTTTTTGTTTGTTTACTGTGCATATTTTTTTATTTTGCTTGGAAGATAGAGGAGGGATGAAGTTAGCATCATATTTCTCTGTCTGCCTATCTTTGAAATTAGTTTAGGAGTTGGTATCTGTGAGCCCTAATGGAGGGTTATTCTTGCCATAAATTCAGGTAAAGCTAAGTATGTGTTAATTTTCCTCTTGCTTTTATTGCAGAGTTGAATCAGGAGGGGCTACCCACAGAACTTGCTTTGTACTTGGGCGTAGCTTGTCTTTTGCCTTTCATATCTGAAAATAGCTTTAGCATTGAGTGCCTTTTTTTTTTTTTTTTTTTTTTTTTTTTTTTTTTTTTTAATCCTAGGACCCAAAAATCTTTAACCCTAAGGGAGAGGTAAGGTGGTAAGAGAACAACTTAGGGAGAGGTAAGGTGGTAAGAGAACAACTTTGTGGAAGCCAGCTCGAGGACACTTTCTAATGTTGGATGGTAGCAAGTTTTCTGCAGAAGGTGTCTGAAATACTTCACTGCAGAGAATAATCTTTTTGCCTGCAGGGGCAAGACCTGGGGTGCCTTTGTGCTAATAGACTTTTGTTGCTTGTAGCTCTACTTTCAGTTTCTTTTGAGAAATACTCAAAGGTCTCATCCTGTAGATCTCTTGAAAAATTTGTTCAGATACTTAGCCTTTAGTAGCTGTGAAGGTGGTAATAGTGTAACTTCATTTATCCTTCTTATGTTACAGAATCGCAGAATAGTTGGAGCTGGAAGGGACCTCTGGAGTTACTTATCACTGCTTTGATAGCAGCCCGGTGGATAAATTCAACTGATCTGGTTCCTTTATAGGTTAAGTCATCCTATTAGGGTGAATTCATTTCCTGTTTAAACAAAAGTGTCATTGTTCCTAATCTTGCTGAAGCATAATGATGCTCTTGTGATGGATCATGAAGTGAGAGGAAAAACTGCCTAAAATAATCAGAATGCATGAACTGTATTATCCCTGTGCAGGCATGATGTGTTGTTTTATGATTATGTGCTGTACTTGAACTTCTGGGCAAGTTCAGAGAAAATGGATGCATCTTGGGCTCAGAAATGGTATTCTGCCTAAATAATTTTGCTTTTCAGCAGAGGGAGGGAGGCTGAGGCATCCAGACTTCTGTGGGTGCTGTTTAATACTATTTCTGTGCCAACCTGTTGTTGTTAAGCAGCCAGGCCTCTGTACTAATGGACTCATTCTGAAAATGAAGCCTAAGGGACAGATCTTAAGCAAAATAGTCACTTCTAGGCACATACATAGTTAAAATGCATGCTATAACAAAATAAATTCCTTCAGAATTTGCCTGGTTTTAATGTGTGAGATCTAAATCTCATGTACTTAGATTCTGCGGCTTTTCAGAGGCATGATCTTATAACTTCTGGAAAATGCAGCTGTTCAGTCACATGTGATGTTTCTTGTAATGTAGTATGCCATATATTTTCCTAGCTTATTATTTAACTAAAATTTATTCTTCTAATGGCTCATGACTTTACAGTAACCAGTTCATCAGGCTGAGAGATAGTGGTCTATGTTCCAGGTTCTCAGGCTTAAAAAAATACTTGAGGGAATCTCCATTTTAAGGTGAGCTCCCTTTTTTGCCCGCCTCCTTCATAAATTCACGGTAACATATGAAAGTATTAAAACAGTGACTCTGCCTGAAGTTCAAGTCATATATATATATATATATATATATATATATATATAAAAATATATATAGGTACATATATTTGAGTATATACAGGTGAGTCTGTGTGGTTGTATTTTTTTATATATATATATTTATATGTACACCTAATTTTGAGGGTATAGGCATGAAACTTGTTTGTTCTTGTACATTGAAGGATTGAGTTCTGCGGCAAGTTTAACTCCTTATTACTATCCTAATAGTTTTTATTCTGGATAGTACTGGTGTTCTGAGTCTGCAGACTGAGTAGAGGTGCCTGTCACTTATCTATGTGAGTATGGCTCTGAGAAGCTTGAGCTGACACATGACATTTTATCAGCCAAAAGCCAGGAAGCTTTTTCCTCTCATCTTCCATCTTCCTGCCTCCCCTATGGCTGTGGTGGCCTAAGATGCACTGACTGTTGTGCTGGCTCAGTATGATCCATGGCGCACTAGTCTTCTGCTTTTTCTGTTTTAATTCAAGTTGAAACAGCATTGCCCTGGCATGTGACTCTTACTCAGACTAGTCTGTACTATGGCTTTAGTCTTTTAAATTTCTGTGAGAAATGAGTTCAATCAAGTAAGCAACCTAGTTTACTCTCTGCCTGGGTGCTACCCACAAATTTCTGATCCTGCATAGGATTTCTCTCTGGGAGCTTAGACCTGCACCCCCAGTTCTCTGCCTTCTGGTAATAGCAGGGGTGTCGCTATGCCTTGTAGCTTAATTTTCCCCATATTCGATCTGTAGGGGCTTTTAATCTACATTTGTTTTTGGGTGACTTGTGACAGGGAAACAGACTTGCAAGAGAACTTGGTAGAACGTACAAAGTACACAGACTGAGACCAGTCACTTGGCACTGTTTTCTTGTAGTTCTGGAGACTCAGTTGGGTTGGAACAGTTTGAGTATCCTATTTGACTCTCTGGTGAGTCTTGGAACTTTATCTAGGAAATCTAGCTGTAGCTAATGTTGGCAGTTCTGTAGTGGAACCAGATCTCTTTGCCACAAAAACAATGTGCCCCTTTCTCTCTTTCTCTTCTGTTTAAAGCATTCTCTGTGACTGAATTTTCCATTCTATTGTTCATTTTAAAGCCTTTGAGTTGTTAATGAGAATTTACTAATCTCTGTTTTTTTGTGCCTTGTGAAAGATATGAGGAAATGGATGATAGAGCCAGAAGAGTAAATATTTATTACAAGAAAAGGCAACTGGTGAGGCTTAATAACTGGCCACCGTTTGCAGTTTGCAAGGGCAAAGTTTGTTTTGGATGTATTCAGGCAAAAGGATTTTGTGAAAGAAGTCATTAAAAATTCAAATGACTGATTGGCATCCATTAGGTAGATGTACTGTATACCTTATCACTATGTGGCCTTGAGTGGAGAAGTAAAAAGTGGAGATTGGATATCTTAATTTTACTATTGGGTTTCTGAGAAGCTATGAAGTATTTTAATTTGGTCTGGTCCTTGATATAATGTGGTAGTATCTGACTTGGAAAGAGGTATGCAAGTTGCATTGCTTGGGGAGGAAATAGCAATAGTAAAACCTGAGCAAAGCTGCCATTGTTAATCTTTTCAAAATCATAGGAAGGAAGAAAACTGAGTTTGAGATTCCTTAAGATCCTTGCTGGTAACTTTTGGCACTTGTCATGATCACTGTGTGCTGCTTAGGTAGTAAGATTTATAAGCAGGGTATGTTTTTTTCCCTCTCTCAAATACTAACCTGCTTCTGAGTCAGAACTCATCCCTGTCCCTAGAATAGATGGCGTCTTGTTTTGCACTATTATGATTATTGGTAAGGAACTGAGGAGTTTTATTAGCTTCCTGGCATGGAAGTTGGAAATTCTTTTTCTGCTCTGATGTTGAAGAAAAATGAAGGTAGTGTGTGAAAGCCTGTCTGAAAACGTAATGAGACTTTGTTCTGCATTTGGGCAGTTTTGAGGGTTGTCTTTACTCTCTTGGCTGTGGCACAGGAAGAAGTATAGTCCTGTACAGAGTCTTAACCGCTTCTGGGAGACTGAGGCACAGTGCTCCCTTGAGCAGCAGAAAGTGCTGATGTCTAAGCAGGCAGTAGTTGGTGAGTTGATTGAAAGTAAAGTCAATCCGTTCAGTCAACTGCCTTCCTGATAAGACTGTTGTCGGTGGCCATCCAGGCAGGTTAGGCTCTGTGGGAAGTGTGCACTTGGTTTTCTAACAGCTTGCCTTAGTTGGTCACTTTGCCTAAGACTCAGCTTTCAAAAAACTTTGTTTTAGAAATAGTCTTGTTTCTGCTTCTTCCTCTGCTATGTAACAAAATGCCAGGTGGTATTTATTTTAGATGCTCTATGCTTGAGACAAAAGCCCTCAAAGTAAAATATATTGTTAGTTGCAGATTTGAACTGGGTAACTGAGAGTTTCCAGGTATCAAAGGATTTTTAGCAGGTATTGCTGTAGCTGTTTTCTTCCAGCGAGCTTCATTGAACACATTGCGCACAGTGGGTGCTGGAGCAGAGAAAAGGGTCTAATCTAGTATAGCCCGTTGAAGAGGCTAGCATGTATAACAGCTAGTGACTGCAGGGACAGAAGAACTTCTCAGAGGTTGTGTCATGTTTGGTTATTTTCACAGAGTGAATGGGTATGGGAACACCTGGAAGATACAGACAGTTACAGATATTTTATATGGAGGGCATACAGAATTCCTGGTCTATTGGATCAGGCAAACAATGATTTTGCACCACAAACTACATTCTATTTGCTTCTATTATGAAGCCTCTACCTCTACTAGGTTAGTTAAGAGTAACTTTTGCATTGAAAATCTGCAAGTATGAGGGGCCTTAGAGAAGGTGGAGAGGAATATGAAGCTACATAAAGACCTTCCAGACCTCTAACCCAAACATGAGAATGGGGAAAGAAACAATAGAAGGAAAAAAAAAGAGAGAGAGATTTGCCTATTTCAATTGTGTTCTGTTTTTTTGTTTTGTTTTGTTTGTCTAAATACTGTAGCCTGTACACAAGAGGTAACTTAAAGCACTAGAACTGGGACTGATCTGCAAAGCCAAGAGGCCTACTCAAGGACCAAGCCTTGTCTGCTTGTCAGCTAGCTTGTCTTACACAGTGCTCGCAGTCTGTGCCTGTCTCTCTGCATTTTGTGTCATGACTGAATCCCAGCATAAATTAGACTGTCGTTGTTATATAAGCATGTGATACCAAAATACAGAAATTTATCTTGACTGGTATCACATATGGCTATGTCACAGAGCATGTTTTATGCTGAAATTCCTAAGATCCTCATTGATGTTTCATCCATTTCTATCATGTTTAGTAGCAAACACATATTACACAAATATTTCATTAAAACCCCTCAATAACCTGTGAAGTGAAACAATAAAATGTTTGGGACAAACCAAAATTAGAACTGTGCTTACTGTCATGTGCCATCTTTACTGATAAGATCACAGTGAGGATCCCGATCCTCCCTGCAACACTTGCCTCAGTCTGGTTGCTGTATGGAAAATGTCATTAAATGAAAAACCACTATTATTTTCTGGGTTACTGGAATAACAGGCTTTCAGAGCAGAGTTTAAGTTAATTGCTTCATGGTTTTTTTAGAGTGTTACCACGGTATTGCATATTTCTCAGAAGTATTACAAAAAGAAGCTATATAAATTAAATGAGGTGGGTGTAGGGAAATGGCGGTGGGCAGTGAGGCTGAGAAGATAGGCAAAACAGGTGTCAGGATTTCATTTTGGAGAGAGAGGAGGCGAGACTTTTTAATTAAGACCTGATTCTTCTTAGAACATACGAAGTGCTGTAAATTTCTGTTTAAGAAGCAGCTGTCTCAAGCAGCAGAAGCAGAGGATTTGTTTTTTATGGTGCAGAACTGAACTGCCTTGACCAGAAGACTATCTTGTTTCCATTTCCTTCCTCATGCAACATCCTGCTTCAGTGGAAAATGAAGATCTACAGAAAATAGCCTCATTTAGTTATATAGCTCTGATCCCTCTCCAGGGCAAGTCTGTCTGTGTTTTGACTAAGACATAAGTATTCTGGGGAAGATAGAAGGATGATGTAGTGAAATTAAAGATGATTCTATGATTCTTTTACCTGTTTCCCGTTTGCTTACGGCTTATGAAAACAGGTCTTTGGAATCTGTCTTCTGAAATTATTTTTGTAGAATTTGTAGACATAATTTTGGAAGTCTTAAAAGCAAATGCTGTCATGTAATAGCATACTGATATCCAGATGGAGTCAATTCCTAAACTGCAGTATCTAACAAAAAAGATAACGTCCGCTTCCATTAATGAAGTGATTGACATGGTGATGGTCTTCTGTGATCAGGACAAGAGAGGATGAGTTGCTTTATTAGCAGGTGTTTGGTGGCAAGACTTGGGCATCTTGGCATCCCATTTTAAGGTATTAGAAGGAAGTCCTCAGACTCAATTAGAAGAGGGTTGGTCTGACCTGATGCAAGCAGCTGTGTTTTGTTTTAAAGCTGATAGTGGCTTATACTGTTTTGTCTTCCAAAAGTCATTATAAGTGTGCTTGGCTCAGCAAGCAGGGATGCCACCTCTTCCCTTATGCTCAGGCTCGAAGACTTTCTGCATGGGTCTGTGCTCTCTTTAATCTAACGGTTGTTGCATGGGGGCTGTTTGTACTAACCACAAATTTAGTTCATTCCACCTCACACTTTCTTCCTTCATCCATACCCACAGTTTTTAGTCTAGGCAGTTCTTAAATGATGTTACTGCCTTTGCCTATAATTATGAATCCTAAAAGGTCCTACAAGTCTTTCTGGCCCGTCTAGGAATTGTTTAGGTTAAGAACTGAGTGATGATCCAATTAAACTTGAATAATCAAACGCCCAAGTAATGATCTTCACAGCAGAGTGTTATTTATCCTTTTCAGGAAAAATTTCAAGTGGCAAAACTGTTCCCATTGTTAACCTGAGATATTTTTTAACAGCAAAATGGAACTCTTGAATGCAACTTGTTTGTGTAATTATTTATCCTCTTTACCTAATTTTGTATTCAAATTATTATGTGAGTGATAGACTCAAGTAGTCTCCCCCCCACACACACACCTTTCTGGAATACAGTATTGAAAACCACTGGGATGTTCAAGCATCTAGTAGAAGATAGGCATCTTCATATATGAGCAGAAGACTATTATATCTGTTACTGGGAGGATTAATATGGAAAAGGAGTGAAAATAGTGCACAGGAAGATCATAACTGGGCTCAGGGTAAATTGGTCTATCAAAAACTTAACTCTATAGGATTATTTAGTAGCGTGAGCAAAATCCTGTAGAGAAATCAGCCCAAGTCCCATTTTTTGCCCTCTCCCCATTTCTTTTATTTTATTCTAAAATATTGAAATGCACCTCCTCAAGAGTAAACCCTCTCCTGTAATAAAACAGTTATTTGCAGTTATGGATAATCACTTTAATCTGGAAAAGATGATGAGCAAATGCACTATATGCAAAAAATTAAATTGGTATCATTCGACGACATGGATGCACCAGTAATGGGAAAGGTAAATGAGAGGAAAATATGGTAAACAGAGGAGAGGGGGAGAGCTAATGGAAAAGGAAAGCAATTGGCTTTCAGTAGGCATAAATGGACTCATAATCTGGCTTATGTGATCAAATATGTATGTCCTTCTAACAAGATTTGAGCTAAAACTTGAAACTGAGGAATGAGGATATTACTGCCCTTAAAAATAAGAGGGGACTAAGTGTTAAATTAATCTTATGTTGCCCTTAATCTTATTGAAGAGCATTTGTTGCCCTCTAGTGTTTCGCTATGCACGTCTGCTGCAACTTGAGCGCAGTAGGAGAGTGCCTAGTTGGAGACACGGGAAGGGACATGCCTGGCCACAGCTGTTGTTTTGGTGGGAACATTCAGTGGCATCAGGTGTACAAGGAACTGAGAAAATAACTTACGTGCATTAGTCGTCTTCATTGTGGATGCAGTTGTGTAAACAGAAAATGGGAATAAAGACATATAAATGGTGTGCCATGTTGGCTATAAGAAATTGCCCAAGCAGTGTAATTGACTTGTAAGTTTGTAGTCCATGCCTGCAGTTTAATACAGGTGAGTGAAAGCTCATTAGTATAATCCTTCTAACAGCAACCGCTGAGTGTGCTGCAATCCATAGCAAAGCTATGTGGGAAAGTTTTCTAAATATATGCCTGATTTAATTTGGCTTCTAACTAACATCAGAACAGTTGTTTTAATTTCAAATTTAACTGAAACTTTTACAGTGAAAGTGGAGGTGTCACCAATTCTGTCATTCTGCAGAACGGGTTCAGTTCAAAACAAGTAAACTAACATCTTTCAGTACGCTCTGCAGCAATTTCATCTGTGTTTTGCATCTTTCATGTTTTGCATTCAAGGGGAGGACATAGTATGAAAACTTACGTGTAAACATTCTTGTATAGTAAAAATACTGACATGTAATCTTTGAAGTGTTTCCTACACGCAGAAGTCGGAGAGAATCTGAGGAAGTCTTTGGTGGAAGAGCAGTCTGGGCCCTAGTCATAGCTAAGAATTGAGAATCCTTGCTTTTTTTTTTTTTTTTTTTTTTTTTTCCTGGGGGGGTATTAGTAGGAATCCTAACATAGTGTGTATCATGTATATTTTTCACTTTCGTAATCAAGAATTCCACACTAGTCTGTGTTTATAATAGATGTTTCTGTTTTGTGAACTGCCACTTAAGATGCTCTATTGTACTCACTAAGTGTCTCATTCGGGCAAAAAGGTTCTGCCCATTTCTCCTGCACCCAATTTATGCAATAGTAGCCAGGATGATGACAAGGGTACCCATGTTGTGTATCAGTCACCAAGCTGTATCTATTTGCTGATAACCTATTTCAATTCTAAACATTTGGTTACCTGAATGCAAATCAAATTGTGTATGTTATTTAATCAGAAGAATATATATTTTTTTGACTTGTAATTGAGGGCAGTTGTCAGGGAACATTAAGATATGTCCAGAGTAACAGCTTAATATAAACTGGAGCTTTAGAAGCTGGCAAGTGCATCAAATTCAGATACTGGGCTCTACTGATTAAAATTCACCTAGAAAATAAAAACCAAAATTAGTCACTTCCATGTCACTACTTTCACCTGCTTTTAAATTATTATATATATTGCCATACTGAAAATATTTCTATCAAAGATTTGGGGTGATAAGGGGGAAGTGATTCTGTATTAAATTGCAGTGCTGATCCCTATCTGTACGCATAGTGTTCAAGACGAGTCTTTTGATTTCTCTAAGTGAATATCAAACTTGTTCTGAAGACTTTAAGATGACAAAGATTCTTGTGCCTTAGAGAAAATATGCTGTCAAAGTGATGTGATGGGAGTCTGTGACAGTCAGTCTAGACAGTCTCTGAGCTGTTGCTTTTTCAATGACTGCTGATGAGGAAGCAGCAGTGCTCTTAACAGTAGTATTGTATTAATGACCTTGAGTACATTTAGCAGTAGATCCTGGGGGTTGGGGTTAGGTCTCAGCATAGTAGATTCTTTCCTAATATGCAGTGCCTTTTTGAAATAGTGGAGAGAATGGTAAGCATGAGGATGGGCTGACTTTTCTGACCTTTAAGGTTAGTTTATGTCTGAGACTGTTCAGTGGAGCTCCACCTGTGCTGCCATACTTTAAGTTTTGTTTTGTTTTGTTTTGTTTTGTTTGTTTGTTTTTTTTTCAACCTATAACAGATCCAAAATGGTCATGCAGGGGTCTTATTTGATATCAAGTCTAGAGTTCAGGGTGCAAGATCAGTTTATAGTTCTGGGGCCACATGTGCATAACCCTCTTGGTGGATGGGAAGCTAGAGGGGATATACTCACAAATCCCAATGTAAACAGAGCTTCAAAGTCAGAAGCTTGAACTGGCTTTTTATCAACAGTAATGCCCGTTCTCTTCTGAATACTGCAAGCTGTGTTGGAAGATCTTTAATTTTTTGCTCTTTGAATAATTCATATTCATGAATCAGATGAGTAATTGAACCTGGAGTGAGCCTAAAGATCTGTACTGGCTAGAACCACCAGATCAATTTGCTTCTGTTGGGATATTGAGCTGCTAATTTAGAAAGGTTTGGATAGAAGCTGGGGAAGATATTAGTGGCAGAAACATGGAATTATGCTTTAATTAGGGTGTATTTTTGTGAGAAAACCACTAAAAGAGGTGAATTTGTATCCTAGAGGCACTCTTGAAAGATGTGTAGACACTCCATCCTTAATTGTAACAGTAAAACATTCCTGAGTTACTGCAGTTATTCACTGACTACAGGATATTGGAGTTCAAAGTAAGCACAAAATACTCATCTTATATAAATGTGAAGAACTAAATCCTCTAATTCTGATGATTTAGGTTTTTTGTTGTTCGTTGTTTGTTTTAAATGAGTACAAGGAGACTAATACTGTACTTGTAGATCAAGGGAAAACTGTCTTACATGTCTGTGTGTAATTTCAATTTAAGGCCCTGGAGAACGAACCCCAGAACTGAGGTCCATAAAGAACTGGGAGATACCTACTTTCACCGCAGAATATACTGTATAGCTGCTGCCATAGCGGAGTCTATCGGAATGCCGATACAAATCATTATGGTTTAGTTGGTGTTACTTGCTTATGAGCAATTGTACCTATGAGAAGAAGACTACAAAGTGTTTGGTTTCATGAAGGACTTTTAAAAGATACTGGATTTTATTTCCTCTATGTTAATGCATTTGTACTACTTTAATGCTTGAGAGCCTATGGGATTTTTTTCTAAGACGAGCAGAGCTTGACAGGAATGAACGCTGGCTTTTGTAGCTTGCTAATACAGGCAGCAATGGCACTAACACTAACTTTGTTACAGGAAACGGAAGCTTGAGGGTGCAGATGGGTTCCTAACTTCGTGCTGTATGACTGTGGCAATTATTCGACTATACTGACTAAAACCTGAATACCTGTTATGATCATATATTGGTTTCATGTTAGAGAAAAAACCTTGGCGCCATTTGTCAATGTGAGGGCTTGTCTCTGGCATGACAGCCTGATATAGTATCTCAAACTATCCTGTGATTTTTCTAGCGTTAACAAGGAACTTGTACATCTTGTACGCTCCAGTAAGTGATCATAGGAAGCACTTAGTTGAAAAATGAGGCCTACAGCAATAACATGAATTATCTGCACAGTTAGTTATAGCTGTAGCTATAAAGTTTTCTAAGTTTCAAAAAACCGTTTTCTTATGACTACTTCATTATTCACGTGAAGTAGTGCTGTAAATCTCATCGAACAAAATTTTGTTTCAAAGCTGTCTTTTTTAGCTTAGTTGCATAAAAGGTGAAGGAAACTATTTTTCTGCTTCACGGTAAGGTTTACAATGTTCACAGTGCTTATATGTCATTTTATAGTAATTTATGAACTTGATTCACCAAGTTACTGACTTTAACAGAATCATGAGTAAACTATTTGCTTTCTTTGGTACCTGAATGTGTCTTATGACTCAAAGCATAGAAATAACAGAAAAAACAGAGGCTGTCATGGATTTGTTGTCTCTTGGGATGGCAAAACCGAATGATCCTCCTCCCTTAAGGGAAGACTCAGAGTTAGAGCAACCAGATATCCCACAGAGTAGTGGATGGGGAGCAATAATGTTTGCTCTTTCCATCGTAATGTTTAGGGAAATTCAGTAAAGAGTTCTGGTGCTGTTGACTTAAAAGTTCACAAGAGTAGTCAAATCAAACTTCTAATGGAAATAACTTTGATAGCAGTTTGATTTGAAAACTACATTTTTAGTATCTGGCAGGAATATGCCTTTACTTTGACCAAGCACCTACGTAGTATTTTGGTGCAAATAATTCAGAGGCAAAAAGGAAACTCAAAGAGTAGAAGTAAAAGAATTAAAATGGCAAAGGAGTATTTACACATTGCAGCATTGCCAAAATACTCATTTCAGATGATAACTGCTATAGCTGTCTGCCTATCTGGTCACCGGTAAAACTCACAACCAGTCCTTACGATAATGAAAGAGACAGGATATGCATATAATAAACAAGTAGGGAATGGAGGCAACAGTGGATGATGCCTTCACTTGTTCCTTCACTGCCAGTAGTGGTGAAAAATATCTCTAAATGTTAGATTCATAATCTTAAAATCATTTGCTGTTATAGCTAGGACTTTAAGTTGAGCCTGCAGGCTTCTGGTTTCCAGTCACTACTGCCATAATGGACTTCATACTAGTGGAACAAGCTGGAAAAAGTTGGCAACAGTCCTTTGCTTGGGCTACTTTTGTGAGATCATGTATTACAAACCCATACAATAAAATGGCAGATTTATTCCCTCAGCAGAGTAAATCACCAGCCATTTTGTTTCTTGTTATCTTTGCTAAGAGTCGAACTTAGGCTAAGTAGACGTTCCTGTAGCTTTGAAAGACTACTCCACCTTCAGCTGCATGTATTAAAGAGGGAAAGTGATATGTCATAACTGAACTGTAAAGATGATGGCTAGTGGCTTGTCCCTTTCAAAATGTCATCATATCCTAGTGTGGTTACAGGCCTGAAGAATGTAACTGTGCATGATCTTTACCCTCACAAAATATATATTTTGCAGATGAATCTATAAGAAGAGAATATCTTCAATCTGGGAGATTCTGTCACATTGATCTTAATGGTCTTTTTAACTGCAAGTTATTCTTAAGGCTTTTGTGCTGAGAATTTAGCTCATCTTAGAAAATCTGGCAGTTCTGGGGTCGTAGGTTTTTTTTTTTTTTTTTTTTTGCCACTGATGTTTGCTTGTTCTGCATAAACAATGGATAAATGCTTTCGTACATGATTCCTTAGATATCTGTTCGTGCCTAATTCTGTATTGTTACAGCCGTCATGCAGTTAAGTTACATGAACGGTTAGATGCAACTTGCAGCTCAAGTTTCAAGGCAGACCACCTTTTCTCTGTCTTAATATGATAGTATTTTTTGACAGATGTTTTATGTGTTATCCTGAGACAGATTAGGACATCATCTAATACACTAAAAGAAAAAAAATAAAAGGTATAAATTGAACTTAGACCTTTCAGGGACTGAATTTTGATCTAAGTGAAGAAACACTGGAAGTAAAAGCCAATCCAGGCTTTTTCCGAGACCTGAACTTCTTGAGCTTTTGGTCTTGCCCTGCTGCCGGTAGATCTGATGAGTCAACCAGCATCAGGACTGTTTCAAATGCAACAAAAAACTGACCAAGAAAATCTAAGCAGATTCTTGATTAACACATAGCAATACTGAATAAAATAGCTGTTTATACACTATATAAACTTGCGCTAACTAGTTCACTATAGTTCAGAAGGACAGCTTTCATTGATAAGGATTATTCATGAGCAAGCATTAAAAGACTATTTAAGTTTTAGCCTGTCTGAGTAAATGTAAAGTTCAGTTCTAAACTCAATGTTTCTGCTTAAAGACAGGCAAGGATACCAAAATTACTTTGACTTAGTGTCAAGGTAAAAGGTAGCTCTTCTATTGCAAGAGCAAGCAATGTAAACTTTACATGTATGGACACAGGCATATGGAAGGCATGTTAATGAAAAATATCTGACATTCAGCTGTTAGAACAAGATGTATTTTGGGGGGAGGAAGAGGTATTTTCAAAACTGTCAATCTTTGCAGGAGGAACATTATGAGACAAGGGATTGTTAACTGCATGCCACCATTCCTATTTTAGGTGACATTGAATTCTTGGCTAGAAACATTAACTCAGCAAAATGTTGTATAGAGGGGAAATAGGTGCTTTTTTTGTAAGCACTGTCATTCTCCCTTGCATCCTGGGGTGTGGTTTTGGCAGTGTTGAGGTTTGTATAGCTATGGCATCTTGTGTGGACTATATTTGAATTATTTTTCCACACGTCTGTAAAGTTATTTTAGATTTTTACAACCAGCCTGGCTTTTTGCCAGTTTGTTGAGGAGCTATAGCTGTCCATACAATCAGTTTATTTTCCATAAGTTTGTACAGAAAAAGCTTTGCTTGGCTGAGAAGATAATGTTTATAAACAGTAACAGTTTATATTCAGGCATTCATATGTTAAAATCCAAGAGTTACTTTCAGACTATTTTAATAGACCAAGAGTGTCTATATAAAAAGTATAAAAGCTAAGATTTTTATTATATTGGCAATTTACTGTTGGAGTTTTGGGTTTTGTTTTTTTTTTGTTTTTGTTTTTTTTTCCCAGAAATGGTTTGTCTTGCAGGGTCCTGGGAGAACAATGTGAGTAGCTATGTAGAATTTTAAAAAGTAAGTCATAGTTGATGCCAAATAAATACAACTGAAGTAAATCATTTATTCTGATCTCATGGTTTCAGTTTTTGCTTTGAAATACAGGGGAGGAAAAAATGCACTTCAGTAGGTTAGTGCAGTACTGTTGAACGATCACAAGTGTTAGCAATGTTTATAGAAATGTGTGTGTTTTCTCAATAAACTGCGCAAATAGCTATGTGAAAGTACTTGAGAGGGAGTGGGAACAAAAGACAGGACAGGAGTCCTAGGTAAGAGATAAATATAGTATTTGTATGCAAGTGGGGCAGAATGCCTGGCTCTTGTCAAGATTTTTCTTGCGATTCACACAAATAAGAGCTGTCACAAAGCAGATAAACTAAAATGTCCTATTTCTTTTCCAGTCTTTTCACAATAGCTTGAGGCATGGTTGCAATGGAGTAATTTTACAGTTTCTCTGGAACACATTATAGTCTGGATATAAATTCAGTGCTGCTTGAGCACATTCCCTTATAGGGAAAATGCTGTGTAGTAGGACAGGTCTTGAACTGGTGAATGGCGTCACTCTGAGCAACTAGCCTAGCTACACAACTGTAGTGAGGTCAGGCAGCTGACTGCTTCTAAGTTTACGGTCATGCTAGTAAAGATAATATAATAACAATAGAAACCAGAGGAGGTCGCTACAACTTTGTCAGATAAAATTATGAGAAAAGACATTAATACATAGGTGTTTATTATAGGATTAACATCTTGTACTTTCTAAGAAACATAGCATGTGTTTCCCTCCCTTCTATCTGATGTCTCTGGTGAGATGTTAAGTAGCTAAAGTGACTTGTGGCTATTTTGATAGTAAGAATTATGAACATATGCCCTATCTGATCTTCTTAAAAGAACTGAAGTACGTAAGGTCTAGTTCCTGGGAAATGACTGAGTAGCTGACACAGGACAAGTAGTATAATGAAAGGGTTATCTGCAGTGTTCATTATATTGCCTGATTTAAGAGATTGGGCATCTAATGCTAGGGAGAATGAGAGAAAAAGGCTGGACTGTTTCGCAGCCAGAGTAGTTGTTGAACTGAGGCAGAAGTGGCATGAATGAGACCCACATGGGCTATGGTTTGGGTGAGCACATACTTCCCCAGAGCAAGTCCTCTTTTCAACAGTTTATGAATTCAGGAAAGGCCATGCTGTAGGCTATTACTTGGATTGTAATTTTTTTCATGTACTAGATGTCACCTAAATGTTAATAAAACTGCTTCCCTGCTTTCCTCCTACTTGATGTTTCCTGCAGCAGTGTAGCCTAGGGGGCTGAGTGCTGCCTCTTGGCTTTTCCGTGAACATATTGATGCAGGAATCTTGTGAGAGCAAGGGAGAATGTATTTGTTCAGCTTTTATGGGAGAAGGATGTATCCAGTGGGTTGTTCTGCAGCTGGTCTTCTGAATGTATAGATTTCTTTTTGTTTTTTAAGGGCTAATTAATCTAATTTTAGACTGGTGCTTTTGTACAGTGCTCCAGCTGTTCTGGAGACAGATTTAGAGTAATGACTGAATGAAGAACTAACAATGCTATTGGTAATTTTTTTCCCCCAAACTAGGTTGTCTTGATGTGCTAAATAAACTCTTCACCTTGCCTTTCCTCTCCAAAAGGAATAAACAAACCCTCGATAACCTCAACCATGTCTGAAACATGTTTTGTGAGGGCAGAGAAAACTCACAGTAGAGAAAAACACCCTCTCTTTGCTACATGACAAGAGAAGAGAACATGACTTGTGCTTAGCGCTGAGTGGGACTGTCCTATGTGTATTGTGCATGTTACATGAATAATGATCACACATTGTCTCAAGTACAAGAACTGCAGGAAGAGCTCTTGGGAAGCAGCTTACCTATAGCCCAGCTTTACAGGGGAAATTCTGACAATTTTGGCAGTAGAGAGGATGTAACTGTCTTATAAGGAAAAACCTAAGGAAATAAAATGAGTTGTGATCTTTTTTTGCCCATATATCTTATCAGCCAGAATATAATGCAGGTTTCCTTATGATTTAATTTCAGCTTTAATTTATTAAATCCAATGATATTATGGTACTGTATTCCACATCTTGATCTACCTTGCAATCGTTTGAAGAGTTTCAGGAGCATTCTTTGGTGATCACATTGGTTGGTAGAACTTCCTGACCTGACATTATGTTTGCTCCTACTTTTTGTAGGCTCCTGAATGCTAGAAATCCAGAGCCTGATTATTTGCCCCAGGAGGTGCTGATTCTTTTGGATCCCATAGGAGAGGCACAAAGTCTTTAAGATAATTCTATTAATGTCCCCCCAAAAGGTGATAGCAAACTATAAAATCTTACATCCTTTATGATGCTGGGAACCTCGACTTGATACAGTGTTGGACAGACCTGTAGTCAGGTCACAGCACACTGTATGGATCCTGTCTATGGTGAGGTTCATGACTATTGTGGTCTTTACTTACAAGAAAATCCTAGAGAAACTCTAATGTGTCATAGAAGGAAAATGTGTTGCTTCACTTCAAGATAAAGAAAAAAATGGTGGCATCATTAGTCATTGCTGATGCCAAATGGGTGCCTCCTACAGGTTCTTCTGTTACACTTAGCAGGCTAAGTTCATCCTGTGTCAGGAGATGCATGTAACACAGCATACTGCAGTACTACACATATCAGTTGGCCTTCAAGACACTACAGCACATATCTGCACCTACTCAGGTCAGCTGTTACATAGATCACTAATTCCTCAATGTACAACAGTCTTCTGGTTAGGACCACTTCATCTAGGTGGTGGGGTCAAATGGGTAGAGCAGCCCCAGAGAATTCCTACTAAGCAGAGCTGTCACCATTCAGAGGAGGAAGCCCTTCCTCAGCATCTGGAAGAAGGAGCTGAATTTTAGGGCTATTTTGTTTGGTTTGCTTGAGAACCCATGCTGTGCTAATAACAGTCGTACTGGGAATGGGAGATTCTGAAGATTTGGCATCCATGGTGACATCTTCTGATCGTGACTAATATAGGGTAAAACTGTAGCTGGTGGTGATGGGGAAGAAATACAGAATGGAAATGACTGACCAGCCAGACTCTTCCCTGTGATAGTGGGCTATTTAGCATCTCATGTGCCACTAACCCTATTTCTAAGGGCTGAGGCCCTGCTAGATGTTGTGTAAAGAGGTATTCCAGAAAGGGAGCAGTTGGCTGGCTGGCTGGCTGGCTGGCTGACAGTACACCCATCTTGGCTAGTGGAAGCTTTTACAAAAGTTTAAAAAAAGATCAACCAAAATAGAAACACTAGAAATGTGAATTTGGGAATGTGTGGCAGTGCTACTGGGAAACCTGACTGATTTGAGGAAGCAGCTTACTACTGATTTGGACTCCTGCACATATTTCATAATTGGGCTTCATTATGTGAGGCTTCAGTACACAGTTAAGATACAGAGCTAGGCTGAAGAGAGGCTGAAGTTAACTTTAAGAGTGATTGCATTGGCAGGGTTTAATGTGCTTGCAGTAGTAGTAGTCATTGCGGAGAGAGATGCTGTGACCAGATTATTCTGCAACAGAGAAGTAATTTGCTATGATACTGGGCAATGCTCAACTTGTCCCTTGTCATTCTAGAACTGGAGTGAAACTACTATTTTTTTTTGTAATGAACATGACAATAGATGGCTAAGCAAAAAACTAAAACAAATTAAATTTACTGTTATTGGGTACAGAAGTATTGCTGGAAGAACACTGCTAACTGGTAGATCACAAACTCTTCTGGCCTGGAGAAACTCTATGAATTAGAACACTCTACGAGCAACCTTTGTGGTTCCAGACTGGGGCAGGAAGAGGGCAATTGCTTATAAGGAATTGTAGGTTATCTTTCGTTTATATGTATAAGCTTTTACCAGATGATGGAGCACTTCTGTGCCTTGCAGTGCATTGTTGTTGGTTGGCTGTCATTTCAGAAGGTATTTTTGCTGAATTTTTCAGTACACTTAAATAATATTTTTATTGTCTCAAATTCAACTCAGGGTTAGAAATTAGTGCCTATCGGTGTATTCAGCACAACTATGTAATGGTACTTCTGACCTTGGAAAGAAGATATCTTAACCTTTGGTAGCTAGTAAGATCTAGCTCCAGTTGTGTGGTGTGTCGGAGTTAAAAACTCTTTCCATTCTGTTGTGCATTTGATATTCATTTATTTATTTATTTGTTAATCTGAGAAATTGATAAGTTTGGTAATAATTTTAGTGAGTCACTTAGATAACAGTTCTTGCTCTCTAGTTACAGTTTGGCTTAAGTAGATTCCCCCTGCCACACACACACCTGTGAGTGGATGAAGGATTTGACTTTGTTGTGCAGCCAAGAGAAGACTGATTGCACATTTTTGCATCTGAATGCATAGTTGAGAGGAAGGGGGCCTTAATACTGTATTGACATTGTGATACCAATTGCAGAAAAACCTAGACAGTGTATTATACTAAAAGGAATTGTATATATTCACTTACCAGAGATGACTAGGACTGATCTTGTTGCCTGAACTCTATATGATTTCCAGGAATTTATTTTCTGTTGGAGCCTTCTACTGCTTCTACCACTTGACTAGCATATCAAGTATTTCTATCCCCTTGGCTATTCACTGTGGTTGCATGTGGTGAGAAATATGGCTGTGAATTCTTGCAATTCTATGTTCTAGAAAATAATCCAGAATAAAAAAAAGATACGGTATGCTTTCACATGCAGCCATCATCAGTTTTTTGTGCTTGGAATACTTCCCGCTGATGTCTGCTCTTTTGGCTTTGCTGTTCAAAGTCACCTCGGTAGCACTCTGCCCATGGCTTTATCCATACAAGAGAAAATATTTGAAGCAAAATCTAATACATTTTAATGATTTATCACACGGCCCTGACAGAGGCTCATTAATCAGTTTTCATTTTTTTTCTTTAAATTACCAAAAGGTAATGCATGCTTAATATTGTTCTCTGGATCATTTTTGTGGCCTTGGTTTACTTACTGTATTTTTTAACATGGGAAGGAAAAAGAGGAATGCAGTGGCAGGTATATAAGCATGTCTACTGAAGCAGTACAAAAGTCATCTTGTTCTGCTCCAGTTTATGACCCACAAGAGTTTAATGAATAGAATTCTAAACCTTCCTCCTGTCCTATTATTGCTTTACAACTTCTTACTCATCATTTGACTTTTCTTCCTCAATTTCCCTTTAATATGTTTATCAGAATTCTTCTCTCCTTTTCCAAAGTGACTTTCAGTAGTATGGAAAGGAGTTGACTAGTTGGAAGTTGACTTTCACAGATTCTGGGTTCCTAAACAAGCAAGACAGCTTGCTTTTTCATTTTCTGATTATAAATTCTTTATCCCTCTAGAGGAATAGGGATATAAGATATAACTGGGTTAAGTATTTTAAGAAACAGAATGAATTTGCAATGCATAAAATGCAAACAAAAATTAAGGTTTGGAATTTTGATTGCAGGAATGGGTGTTTTGAATTCAAGGTTGGACTAAGTGATCTCCAGAGGTCCCTTTTAACCTAAACCATTATGTGTAAAATTCCTTATTATGTATGTTTCCTGTAATGAAAGGGATTTGTGCCTGAAAACTTTTGTGCATGAGGAAGACAAAACTACCTTCAGAGGATATTGGAATAAGCATAGGCTCTAGTGTTTAGACATGTGTGGATATGAAGCTTTTCTGAGAAAGAATGCTTATTCTAGAGGGAGCATTGTGATAAAGAGGAGATACAAGCTTGAATCTCAGTTTTAGTTGTCAGTTCTTCAGTGAAAAGAACTGTTCCTGGAGGAGTCTTGTACATATTACTCGCATCCTGATTATATTTAGCCTTGATTTGTCTGCCTAGACTGTATGAAAATATTTTAAAAACAAATCTACTATAAATTATTTTCTTAGACATTAATGTCCTCCATAACTTCATAGAGTAACAGGAAGCTGAGGTTACCTGTTTGATTGCTTGTGCCCTACTGTGTTGTCCCTCCAGCAGATATTGGGATGACTAAAGTCCCCCCATGAGGAGCAGGACCTGCAAACATGAAGCTCCTTCCAGTTGTCTGAAGACTTTCTTTACTACTTCTTGATCAGATGGTCTGTAGCAGATGCCCGCCACAATGTCACCCGTATTGGTCTTCCCTCTAATCCTAACACACACAATCTCAAATGGTTCACTGATCATCTCAAGGCAGAACTCCATGCATTCCTGACACTCTGTTGCATAAATGGCAGCTGCTGTTTCCTGGCCTGCTCTTCCTGATGATTCGGTATCCGTTCATTGTAGCACTCCAGCTATGGGAGCTATTCCACCCCATCTCTGTGATTCCAGTGAGATCCTAACTTCTCAGCTGAAAGACCTCTAATTCCTCTTGTCTGTTTTCCGTGCCACATGCATTAGTCCACAAGTATTCCAGAGAGGTGCCCAGCTGTGCTGATTTCCCAGACAGGGTATGAGAGCTTTCCCCATAATTCTGTCTGGTAGGCTTTTTCTTGTTTATGTGGATGTACTTCAGTTGGACCTTCTTCAGCCTTGTTTTGTTGATTATAAGAAGTTTACATCTCCCCAATTGCTTTGCTTGCCAAGTTGGTCCACTGCTTCCTCACCTGTTGGTCGTCCTCTCCCTCTCCTCTCATTCCTAGGTTAAGTGTACCTCACCAGGTTGTTCACCTATTGGATAAGATGCTTTTGCCCACTTGTGTGGATCCCATCTATTTCAAGCAAGCCTCGATCTTCAAAAAGTGTCCTATTGTCATAAAAAAAACAAAACCAGGTTGCACAACCAATTGTTGAACTGCAGGATCTATCCACTCTTCCTTGGGCACTTCCCCTTCACTGGCAAGATCAAGGAGAACACCACCCAGGCCTCCATGCCCTTAACCGTTGCCCCCAGAGCTACTTAGTAATGCCTGAAACTTTCCAGGTCACCTTGGCAGTGTCCTTGGTGCCCATGTGGAAAAGCAGCAGGAGGTAATAGTCTGAGGGCCAGACAAACATTGGTAGTCTGTCTGCAACCTGAGCACCCCCACTCATCAAATCTCCTAGACAACAGGTCAGGTCATCAATATATGCCTCCATGCCCTGCATCAGAGAGTTTCCCATTCTCTGCTTCTACTGCTTCTTCCTGATGCTGCTGCGCAGCTTGGGTTTAGCTGGCTTGGGTGCTTTTTTGAACAGAGCTTCCAGCCCTCTGTGAGCTATGAGGGCACTCTAATTGCAGATCTTGAGGGGGAGCAGGACCTTCCCTTCTGGTGTCAGAAGTTACAAGCTGCCAGCCTTTGCCATCCTGGGAATCTCCACTTTCCACTCTGACAGACAGAGACTCCTTCAGAAGTCCCCTCCTTCAGAACAGTTGGGAGTTTGGGCTCTTAAAGCTGCAGGGTCTCAGAAAAGATCCTCTTTTTATTGTCCTTTCTCACGCTGCACACTCTGCTGATCATCTCCAACAGCTGATTAACTTGGCAAAACAGCTTTTCAACAATCATGTATCTCATACAGGCTAGAAAACTGTCTTCTGCTGCCCTAGCCTCAACAAGAGACCCCGTGCACCTCCTGCAGCCCCAGAACCACAGGGCTGCATCCTTCCTCAGGAGCTTATTCTGGGTCAAGACTTCTGATGTTCCAAGGTCAGTACCTCCCATGGCAGCTGGAGACTGTGCCCTGTGGTGCGTCACCACTGTGGTTGAGGCTGTGCATCCTGTACTGAGCAGAGCTGCTGGTCTGCTCTTGTGTGTCTTTCTACAAATAGGTAGTGGTAGCTCTCCCTGGGCATTCTTTATTAAGAAAAACAAAATTCCTTCACCGAGTCAAAATATACTGGATCATAATGAACATAATTCCATTCAAAATCTAGAAAACAGCCTTAGGCAATACAGTAAGTGTATGTTTGCTTATGTTAATGGGTAGTCAGAGAACTAAGGTTATTCAGCAGAAACCTACTTTTCAGGTACATACTAGTACTCTATGCTTGGACACAGCCTGCTGCAAAAAAATATCAGCGGCAGAATCTGTCGATGCATCCATCAGGCAATGAATTAAAGAAGAAATTCCAAGAGGAGACTGGCAATATTTGTGGGCTTGACTTCAGTGAACCTAAAAAAAACCCAATGGGGAGCAATTAACAGACAAACTGCCAGCTAGAGCACAGATCATCCTGGGAGTAATACAAATGCTCAGCTGGATAATGCTGCAGTGGGTCAGCTAACAAGCCCTTGAGTTTGGCTACTTCAGTGTGGATTTCGAAACATTTGTAAAAATCAAATACAAAATGCACACATTTATCAGGTTAGAAGTTTGCATATAATAGGAATAACTCTAGAGATGGCAGCCATTTACATGCCAAATGCTTAAGGAAAAATCTATTCAGTGTTTTAGTATACTCTGTGCCAAGTTAACAATTGCACTACATACTGCTTGTGTTTTAATGCACTGTTTGAAACCAGGGACTTCTTTTTATATATAAATATATGTATATATAAATGTATGTATGTATATTAAGGGCAATTGTTTGCTTGTTGGCTGACAATATATCAGTGTTGTACAGTTTTGCTGCTTGCTGAGCTCCCTGTAGAAAGGAAGGTAAATGACAGCCAATGTTTGCAGTTTGTCTGACAGTTCAAAGTTGTAAGTCCTTGCTGAGGGAGAAGGTAAATCTAAGCAGAAAAATTTGGGATTTTAGTATATTTCATAATGAGCCTTCTTATTTTTAGATCTATCTCACAAGTCCGTGGCTTGTAATGCAGTAAGGAACTCCATGGATCTGTTGTGATTTTCTGATTTCATAGAATATGTTTTGAGTGTTTGTGCAGAGTACACAGACTAAAAGCTATTTCTATCTGTAGACTAGGAAACTACTTCTCTTCATCAGTATTGGGTTTGAAGGAGTGTGTAATGATTATTGTGAAATTAGAAGACCTGTTGGATCTTCAATAGGAATACAAGCATAATGTCCTAGACCTGAGAGGTAGTTAGGAAAATAGGATAATTCTGGATGAAAGGGACCTCAGAAGCTCATCTAGTCCAACCTCTTACTCAGTGGAAAATGAAACAGGAAATCAAAGTCACAAACAGAGTGATGGAAGAGTTTAAAAACAGTTACAAGAAATTTGAGCCTTGCAGTAAATACAGATGAATTATGAACTGTACATTTGCTTTATTTATGAAAGCAAATATTAAACATCTTATATCCAACACAGCTTGATTACAAAGGAGACTATCATAATGGAGATAGAAAAAGACTTTTCCAACTACACAGAAACTTCCATCAAAGGTTAACCCGTAGGTTGCTTACTCTTGTTTTTGACAACTGAAGTGTATGTGTATGTGTGTGTGCGAGAGCTTTTACTGGAAAACGCTCTGGATTTTAGTTGCTGAAAATAATTTCTTCTACTCTTTGCACAAAAATCTTTTAAATGTGGAATTAAGGAAGGACCGAGAAACATTTTTAAATCAAACTTTGCTGAAAAAAACAGGCAAGAAATGAGGAAAACCTTATTTCCTGACCCACCTTAAGCTGCAAGTCTCTGTAAAACTGTACGTGTTAAGAGAAGGAAAAAGGGAACTCCGATAAAGTTACATTCTCGTTAATAAGTGCTGCTGTGTCTGACGCTTGAAACTTCTTCTGGAATTACTTTCCTGTGAATCACAGCTTTTTTATTTTCCTTAAATTTTGTGATCTTTTTGAAGCTACAGTGTCTTATAAGTACACATTCCAGACAAAATTCTGTACTTGGAATGCAGTTCGTTTGGGGAGCTGTGCATTTTGTTGTGGTACTTGTGGCAAAATGACAGAATATGTAACTTGACTAGTAGGTGAAACTAACTATGCCAAATCTTTATTTTAGGAAAGTTTATTTTTAAGCTCTTTTAACACGTAATTAAGCCATCTCAGCAAACCATGCACTTTCCTAGTGCAGTTATGAGAAAGCTCTTTAGTTAAATTGCTAGCAGTTGTCTAGACATCCTAGTGGAATCTCCTGAGCTGGAATTTAATTATGTGGGGAGAATTTCTATGGTTCGAGACAAAAGTATTTAGCTCTGGTGCCTTGTTGTTAAAGGTGTGATTTGGAGAAGAACTTGTGGTTCCTAGAGACAGGAAAAGATACGGGGTTTTGAAATTAGATGCTGAATAAAGGAGAGAAATTGGAGTTATAAAGAGTACAACTATTGTGTTACCACTTCCAGGGATAATCATAGTCCTGAAAGGAAACTAGGTATGACTTGGCAATAAATGAGAACTTTAAAGAAATATTTATGATTTCCTGTTGCTGTCTGTAATTTCCGTGCTTATTTCTCCTCAGCAGCACACATGTTTGTTTAAATGTTAACCATTTAATATTTTTAGGGCAACTTTTACCATAATGTTTGATAGAAACCACCTTTTTAAATCTTATGCTGTGGTCCAAAATGAATTATCCCCTGTGAGCTGTTATTCTCCATCTGCTTGTGTCTGTGGGACTCCTTTGCAATTAAGTTACTGTTCACTTTATTTGTTCCATTTATTTCTCCACTATTGACATGGCATGCAGATTTAAAAGTTAAGTCCCTGGAAACAGCAGTGTTACAGGTATACTTGCTCTTCTAGTACAGTATCAAGCACAAAGGATGCTGATGCCTTTCGAATGCTCAAAATTCTACATATAAAATGAATTAGAATCATAGAATGGTAAAGTTGGAAGGGACCTCTGGAGATCATGTAGTCCAACCCTCAGCATAGCCCATACAGTGATTGAACCCGCAACCTTGGCATTAGCAGCACCACACTCCAACCAACTGAGCTAAACCTGCCCCCTATTACTGTTTTTCTTTTCTTTCCTTTTTTTTTTTTTTTTTGGGGGGGGGGGGGGGGAATTTCCCTTGACTAAGTAGGAACTTAACTGTGTTGAATGTTTTCTTGAGTCATATCTTAAATATAGAAATATTGGCTGCTGCTGTTTTGAGACCAGCAGTGAAATTAAATGCAATGTTAAGTATTAGCAGATGTTACAGAGGTGAACAGAATAGGTAAGGAATCTCTTATGTGAACAAATGGTATGATTTAAAATTCTAAATAAAGCTTTGTATGCAGGTCATCATCTTGGCAAAATGGCAGGTTTTGCTGATGAAGTTCGTTCTTTCTGAAACAACATAAAGCAGAAGTAGAGTAGTGCATGGGCGGGGGGGGGGAATCCTGATACATATTATTCCTTTCAAAAAGGATGAAAACAACCTTGGATATATGACTTTTTTAAAACAAAACAAAAAAACCCTGCATATCTGTGTACATATCTATGTTATCTAAGTATGCAACTAGTTCCTCTCATGTCAGTGGGGTTTCTTATGTTAGTGTGATGCTGAGTCAAGGTCTACTGCTTTGTTTATTGATAAATCAGTTCAATGGCTGAAGTCAGATTAATCATAATCCAATAGTTCTCTTGCAAAACTGTCTTAATTGTTGTGAGAATTACATCTCTTAAGTCAGTGACCCATCTTTCAGAGGAACAGATATATCCAGTTACCAGAATCGACTAAATCACAAAGCGACCTCACTTGCAAAATATTAATGTTTTTGTTAATAACCTTTACACTGCTGCTGACACAGGTTGCATATTCTAACATAAAATGGGATCAGAACTAGATGTGCAGTCAGGATACAGAATTGGAAGATTCAGTTTTGGCATTTAGTACAGCATGGATGAGGTCTTAAATCTAACTTTTATTGCTGTGCAAGTTCCAAGTTTTCTGTATTATTATTCTTTTTTCTTGTGGAGAAAACAAATTCCTCCTGTGCATCAGAAGCAAAATAGTGCCTTGTAATGCTAAGAAAAGTCATGAGTTAGACACTGTGTACTTATAAAGATGTGTTTATCTTGGTAGTTGTGGAGTAGGATTTATTGATGCAGGTATGTGGGCACCTGTATTATGGTAACTCTAGAGGGTATAAATTCACTTCCTTGGCCACTCCAAGATTGCCAGCCAAATAGTGGTATCTTTCTGGTGAATGTATCAGGAAGAAAGAAGTATCTGTATCCTCCTGTTGGCCAGTGCGTTTGAGGAAACCATGGAAGATTTAGTGACTCAAACAGAAAAGTTAATCAAGCAGTTAATCCACAGTATTGAACATATCAGTAGTACCAGGGTGATAACTTACCACAGTACTCTATGGTATTCAAATGCTAGCCCATCCACACCCGTAAGTACTGCAATGGGCAGCAGCTTGATTTTTGTAAACAAAGTTTCTGTCAATACTCTTATATCAAAATTCGCATGTTCTTTTGACATCTCTTCTCAGCTTTTATTACATCTGCCCTGCTGTCACATCTGAACTACTTTAAGTCTCTGTAGGTACACATGGGCTGGAGATGATCTCAAACTCAGCCCAGGGCTGCTGTTTATAAAAGCTCAAAACCTCTAAAATCTCTCCTTTCAAGAGGAATAGACCTATGCCGGCTCATCACCAACCTTCCGTGCCACTAGAGAAGGTATTGCAGTTTTATGAGATTTTGTTTAGGCAATTTCTTTCCCTCCTGAGCGCTTTATTGATTCAAGTAATCACCTCTAGGGATTCTTTCCCCTCAGCAGTTGTTTGTGTTTGTTGTTTAATTTATTTGGTCTGGGTTCTGTTTTGGATGAATCCAGGCTGCTGCTTGGTAGGTTCAAGTTTAAAAACTACAGACAGATCAGTCTTTAACTGCCAGCAGCTGGAGGGCAGTGGGGCTCCTGGTAAGGCTGTGGTAAAAGTGCAGTTAGGGCAGGCTGTGGCAGGGCTGATGAGGCGGCCCAGAAGCTCTTCCCCAAGCACCTTGAGGCTGTGTGACAGCAGCAGTGATGCACCAGAAGGCTGGACCTCCGGCAGCAGCAGAAGCCTTGATCCAGATAGAGCTCAAGAGGGAGGATGCCAGTCTCTGGGTCTGGGGCTGCAGGGAGTTCCTGAGACCTCTCCCTGGGGCTGGGGCTGCAGGTGACAGTGGCCTCCCTTGTGGGAGAGTGCACTATGTTTGAGGCACTAGGCTACCAGCTGAGGGAACTGCGGGAGGAAGTGAGCAGACTGCCTGCCATCAGGGAGGACAAACAGGGTCTTCATAAGAACTTTGCAGAAATGCAAGTTTAGGCCACACAATACAAGGAAGGAGGGACAGGTAGAGATTACACTTGAATGGGGGAGTGGGGGTGGTGACTCCCAGCATCGGGGATGTTGTAAGCTTCTGATGTCTGGCAACAGGAGAAAGGTTTCTTCTTCTTGATGTGAATTTACAAAATTGGTACTGTGCCCTAGTAACTAACACAGGAGAACAACCTCCTTAAGGGAGGTGTCAGAGGCAGCCGACCTGAACATTAGTACCAAAAAGAAGAGATAGGCACTAGACACTAGAGATTGACAGACGAATGTTTCTATTTCCTGCTAAAAATCAATCAGACATATTGTAGGACATCTCTTGCTTGCTGGCAGGGTGTTTTGGAGAGACTGCTGAGGCTACTCTGGCCTTTGAATTGTTACTGCTCATTGACCACCCCTAGGGCACTAATGACACTACCATGAAATCTGGAACAAGTCAAGAGGGACTGGAAAGCTCGGGAGGCAAATGTGAAAGTACCTGAGAGCCCAGGTGGTGTTCCTTTTAGTCCCGCTGATGAAATGGAAAGATTTGAGTAGAAATGGATGCATTCTATGAGTTAACAACTGGCTGTGTGGCTAGTGTTGCAAAAAATATTTTAGCTTCTGTAACTGTAGGTCCTTTTTGGAGGAATGAGGGATGGGATCCATTGACAAAGTGGGATAAGTGTCCTCTAGATACAGGCTTACCAGCCCAGTGAAGAGGGCTTTTAACTAGGCATGTTAGGGAACAGAGATAATAGCTTGCAATTAAGAGAGGGAACAGAGGTTAGGGGTGGTAAGCATTTGGAGCATGATGGGATAAAGTCCTTGGAAAGGATAAGGCAGGTCAAAAGAGACGCTCCCCAACTGCATGCACAAATGCAGGCAGACTAGGAAACAAAGAGGAGGGGCAAGAGCTCTGTGTATGGATGCAGGACTGTGCCATCACTGAATAACTCGCTTATGGTGAAACGCATTGCTGCAGCGGATAGATAGGGGCTGTTTAGGAAGGATGGCCAAGAGGGAGAGAAATGGCAGTGCGCTCCATGTGAAAGAGTGGCTCAGATGTATGGAAGAAGCTGGCTGAGGGCTTGTGGCTCAGGATCACATGAAAAACCACTAAAAGGAGACATTGTAGTGGGAGTTTGTTACACACTACCTGATCAGGGTGAGGAAGTAGATGAAATTGTCTTTAAGTAACGTAAGAAGGTCTACAGATCACATGCCCTCCTTCCTGTGAGAGACTTTAAGCTCTCTGAAGGCTACTGTAAGGGCAACACAATAGGATGCAAACAATCTAGGAGGTTTCTGAAGAATGCCAAGGATGACAGCTTGACATAGATGCTAGAATTGCTGTTTGTCAGTGAGGAATAACTGGTCAGGACTATGAAAATCATAGAAGCCTTGGCTGTATTAACCATGAAATACTGGAGTTGAAGATCCTGAGGGAATGAGGAAATAAAGTGTCAGAATACATACAGATCTTGGACTTCAAGAGAGCAGACTTTGGCTTGTTCACAGAACTGGTGGGTAGATTCCCATAGGAGGCACCCTGAAGAGCAGAGATACCCAAGAAAGCTGCCAGGCCTTTCTTTAAACAGGGAACAGTCCATTACAGCACTCAGGAAAATTCATTAGACATCAGAAGATCAGCTTAGCTAAACAGGGAAGTCAATGACACTTAACAGATGATAGGTGTAACTGGAGTTCCTCAGGGGTCTGTCCTGAGGCCTACACTGTTGAATATATCTGTCAAAGATTTGGAGGTGAAGACAGAATGCACCCTCATCAACTTTGTGGATGATACCAAATTACAAAGTGTGGTTGGTATATTAGAAAGCAGAGCCACCATTCAGGGGGACCTTGGCAGGCTGGAAGAACTGGCTGAAAGGAACCTCATAAAATTCAGCATGGACAAACAAAAAGTTAGGCACCTGGAATAGATGACCCCATGCATCAAATACAAGGTGGAGAATGAGTGTTTGATAGTAGCTCTCCAGAAAAGGACCTGGAGGTCCTGGCTGATGATAGGTTAAATGTGAAGTAATTCTTTTGGCAAGAAAGAAGACTTACTGTATCCTGGGCTGTACTAATAGGAGTGTAGCCAGTAGATTGAAGGAAGTGATTTTCACCCTCTACTCAGCACTTTTTAGGCCAAGTCTAGGCTACTATAGCTAATATGGACCCACTCATATAGGAAAGACACTACAGCAAGTTGAGCAGAAGGCTCTCAAGATAGTCTGGGCTGCAGCACTTGCCCTTTGAGGAGAACTTGAGGGGAAAAGGGCTTGTTCAGCCTGGAGAAGAGAGAGCTTCAAGAGGACACAGCAGCTGCCCTCTAGCAGGGCACCATGGCTTAGCTGGTTAAAGCACCTGTCTAGTAAACAGGAGATCCTGGGTTCGACTCCCAGTGGTGCCTGGGCTGGGGACTGTTTTGACAGAGCACTGGAACAGGTTGCCCGGAGAGGTTGTGGAGTCTCCTTCTCTGGAGATATTCAAAACCTGCCTGGACGTGATCCTGTCTAATGTGCTCTAGGGGACCCTGCTTGAGCAGGGAGGTTGGACTAGATGATCTCCAGAGGTCCCTTCCAACCTCAACCATTTTGTGATTCTGTGATTATCTACAAGGAGGTTATAGGGAAGATAGAGACAGGCTCTCTTCACTGAGGTTGTGGTAAGAGAATGAGACAATGGTCATCAACTGAAACAGGAGAAGCTCCAACTGAATATATATAATCTTAGGGGGAAAAAAATCACCCTAAGGAGGTTGTAGAATCACACTCTTGGCGCTCCCAAGAGCCAACTGGATAAAACCCTGAGCAACCTGGTCTGAGCTCAGTTTGATCCTATTTGCAATGGGAAGTTGGACTAGAGACCTCTCAATGTCTTTTCCAAACTGAATGGTTTTATAATTTTATGGTACAAGGTCAGGATGATAAGTTTGCCATAATTTTGACTGGACTGACAAGTGAATAAGGAATTACTCCTCCCTTCTCCTCTTCTCCTTCCCTCCAACAAAAAAGAGCACCTCTCCTTTTATACATAATTAACAGATTCTGATATGAAAGGAGATGTGGCAGTTTGGACAGAGTTAAAATTAGTATTATTATCCTGGATCATCTGTGAAACTGTCCTGTGAAATGCAGGACTTAATCCAACCCATGGTGGGGTACCAGCCTTTTAGAATGAAAACCAGGTAAGTTGTTCATTGCTAATAACTGGATGCTTTAACTGCCAAATGCTGTAATGGCAGTAAGGAATAAATTCTTAGACCACAGCAATAATTTAGTCCCTTATGAAAACAGTCTCTGATGTGCCTCAGGTGCCACATTCACATTCTAAATCCTGTTGTGCTTTCCATCTGCATCTTGCTCATGTTCTTCAGAGGTGGCTTTCTGGAATTCTGTGGGGAGAATCCAACCCTGGAATTGGAAATGAAGTGCCACTGAGAGCAACACCTTTATGGGTTATCTAAAATAAAAGCAAACTGATTTTACTTTTTTTTTTTTTTTAGTTACCTCTTTTTTGTGAAGCAGAAAGGCATTAGCCCAGCAGAGTCCTCTTGTCAAGGAAATGTAGGAGTTGAAATGGGTTCAGAAGTCTCTCAATTGTTTCCTCTCTTTTTTTTCTCACAGAATTAGTTTAGGTGAATCTGCTTAGTGAGTTGGTGCTGATAAAGTACAGCTGGCTCTTAATGAATAGAGGTCAGACTGCCAAGCAGCCATCCTGCTTCACATTAGGGGATTATTTTCCCCCTCCCTTTCTGGAAAACGGGAAATTTCCAAGCAAAGAGGATATTTACAGTATGTTTGGTAGTTTATGCTTTATCTTCCTTTCTGGAATATTTTAACAAATGTCTAGCAGGTGCAGACATTAAATCAAAAGGTAAAAACATAAAGAAAAGATCTAGTAACTAGTAAATAACACATTTTGGTTTATTTAACACTTGCTCAAATCTCTGACCGCTGGAACGTGAATGCCTTGTTAGGGCAAGTTGTAATTTTCATGTCTGTCTCAGAACTGAGGTTGGTTGCATAAAATGGACCTACTATTTAGTCTTTCTTCAATCTCACTTGCTTTAAAAGGACCTCAGCTTACTACTATAGGTAGGAAAACTAAGTGCTTGAATGCCTTCTTCTGTGGAAAAACCTAGTAATAGGATTACGATACAGGATGCTGAAGGTTTATTCAGGGAATTAAAAAGAATGTTTCTGTGCTGTGACAAAGGGTTAAGGAGAAAGAGCTCTTGGAATAATTTAATTAATTTACAGCCAGACTGGAAAATTAGTAAATTTAATGTGGAGTAAGTACAGGAGAAAAACATCAACTTTTACTGTGCTATTTAATTGCACACTCTTATGCTTTTACAGATGGCTTTGTATGCTGTTTTTTCTTTTTGCAGCATTTAGTGTTCAAAGAATATGAATTTTCAATAAGAAAGGTATAGTATTGCTTGAACTTAAATTGGGTTCTAAAACTAGAGGTATGAGTTTTGAAGATCCATCGGTTTCCTTACCTGCTGTTGTATGCTTCCAACCTGTTTATGTCTATTTAACTTCAGAATTGCATGGAAACTTTATGTCTTACTATCAAAATATGTTGTTAAAAAAAGATATTCTGAATCATTTTTTAAATGAAATGAATTAACCTGAATTTTTATTAGTGAATGAGGACTTGGAAATCTAGTTTATCAGTGGGAACTTAGTTATTTTTCATGTCTCTCTCTAGTTTCACTTCTTAAAGAGAAAGAACTGCAGTTTGTTTCTGACTGCAGACTGTTTCTGATCCCCTCACCTGGGAGGTGAAAAACTACTTTTCTTTGCAACTTTGAACTAGACTCAAACTGTTTTCTGAGTACTTGCCCCACTATGTTGAAAAGGCTATCAGCTGAGTGACTTTTTTTATTCCATGATGCCAATGTTCAGGGATATTTAGGCAATTCTTGCAGCTGATTTTTTTAAAAAATCTTTTTTTAATTCAAGGGTTTCATAGAAATGACCTTTAACAGTAGCTTTATTTCCTGAAACACTGTTTTTAAAAAAATAACAAAAACATCAAGTTTCTCTGCAAGTCTGAATTCACTAGAGCACCAATCTGAGCACTGTCTGGGGCTTGTTATTATCCTACCTGTTTTCTTCTAAATCAGAACAAACAAGGCTTCTCAGAGCTCTTGAGACTACTTCTTTAAATGCACAAATGTGATTCCAAGTGTGTGTGTCTGTGTGCGTGCATGTGTCTCTCTCTCTATATATATATTTGTGTGTGTATGTGTGATATATATTTATATATATATATATATATATATAAATATCCCACAAAAGAAGTGGGAAAAGACTGTTGAAAGACAATGCTGAAGTTTTAATGTTCTACAACGAAGAGGTAAAAGCATTATAAAAGTGAAGATTGTTTCTTTACTACAATGATAAAATGATTATAAAAATGGAAGACCACAATTGTTACCATATAACTGCTATCCATAATTTGTTTTAAACAGAACTAAAGTTCTGTTAGTATAGTAAGCTATAAACAAGCCTTCACCATTGATTGTACCCATACTTGACAACTCAATAATTTATATTTTACTTATTTAATTTGCATGTATCAACTGAGGTTTACCTTTTATTTTAGAGAACCTATATAATGGTAGTGAGTGTGCATAGCTGATTTTACATGTATGATTGTAATTGTAAACATAGATATCATGACATCTATGACTATAGCTGATAATTCAGACCACTCAGTAGTGTGATTATTTTTCTTATCTTCCAAACTATTTGTTTTCATGGACTCTTTTTTGGAGACAAACTTGTAAGAAACCTATTTACTCGGGTGCTGAGGGACTTAGGAATTCAAATGACTACAGTTTAATTTTATCTCTTTATAACTATGATAATTTTCTGGTAAGACCAGCAGATTCTTCCTGAAGAGTGGGGCTGAGGTGAGTGAAGAATTAAGGCAGGGAAGCTGATTTATTTTTGTCCTAAGAAATGTGAAATGACATCTATCAAAACTTTCCCTCTGAGAAGGGTGACCAGAATGTGGTGTTATTCTTCCAGGAAAGAACACACAGCAGAAGTACCAGGTACTGCTTTTCAGGACACAGACTTCACTAATATTCAGATAACAGTAACAATTAAGGTAGAGTCAGGTTTAATGGACATCCAGCTCTTCTGTCTGAAGTAACTACAGAGAGAGAAACCTCGTGAAAATAGAATTAAGATGGTGATCATCTGCAATGTTCAGTGACTTCTGGCATCCAGCTATATCTACTTAACTCTTCTTCTTTCTTTTCTTTTCTTTTCTCTCTTTTTATTTATTTATTTATTTGGTCATCCCTAAACTGCTAAATGTGAAATGCAAGTGGTGGAAAACTGATCAGATTTGTATTGGCTGTGGACTACCACAAGATGGCAATGTTTAAGAATATTATCTCTATGCTTAATGAGGCAGGAGCTGACTGTTAATGAACTGTTAGGACTGTATTAAAGAGAAAGACTAATAGAGATAACTTCCTTTTTGGCAAAGGCTGGGGCATGTTAAGCCTACGTTGCTTATTAGATTGATTAAATATTTAATAACTCAGAAATTATGTTGTAAGTGCTTTTGATATTACAGTCAAATATGTGGTGTTAGCTGCTCTCATGCTAAGTTTGGGTTCCTTGGTGTCCTTTCTGTAGAATTAGCATTGTTCCTTATAATAGCATAATATGAAGCACATGCCCAGTAAATTAAAAAAATAAACCACTCTGCCTCATTTAGTACGTATTCCACAAATGTCATTAGACTTTGGTTTGGCATTAAATAATTCCTCTCTTCTGTGCTCAGCCTAAGCTTGTATGCTTATCTGTGATGACACTCAATGCTAAGCATTATTTCTGTGAACTTTGCATGGCAGGATAGTCACAACCTGTGAACTCTTTATAATATATATTTTTAATAGTGCCATTCTTGATTGTATGTTGCAAAATTAACTGTGCAGAAATCTAATGTGGAAGTTCCAAGAGCAAATAAAGGAAATAAAATATTACTGGCCATGCAGTTATCTTTGGACCATCTCCAGTCTGAAGATATTTTTTCACTGTAAACTACTTGAGGTCTCAGTGTGAGACCATTTCTTTGGGCCCACCACAGGGACACAGTGAGTGCCAAACCCAGAGGAGAGGGAATTATTGTCAAGTACTCAAAAAAAAAAAAAAGAAAAAAAAAGAAAAAAAACCACAGCAAACGTGGTCTCATCACCACATAAATCCCCACTTAGGTCAGTTTTGTTGCATGGTTTCTGTGTCAGGGCCTCTCTTTAAAGCTCCAGTATCAAAAAAATTAAAGTCAGAACAAAAAAAGTGTGAAAGATTGCTCAGGGCAAGTGGATTTTCAACTCTTGGTATAAGTGCAGTTTATTCTTGCTTGAATGGATGAACGCTTGGTAATTAATGTAATTTTCTCTCTTAACCCAGGATAAACCAGCTATTTGTTATGCTAAGCATCAGGTATTAGCATGTATGTTGTCCATCATTAGCTACTGGTATCAGGAGACCTCACATGAAGGATGTCAGTGTTGCATACCAGACTAGAGTTAGGACCAAATTACTAAAGAATCATGTGGTTTCATATGTGTTGCAAGGGTAGAGAGAACCCCAGAATCTCTGCCTGCCTCTGCAGCATAAATACATTTTTCCTCCCTACAAACTCAATATTTGGGAAGAGGACTGGATGTCTTGCAGTGACCAGTGGGTGCTGGCCCTATGACCATTAAGTACTGATTTCAGCCATCTGGTTGGAGGAGAAGGTATAAGCTTAAACAGAGGCCAAGCATATTTCTACCCTTGCTTCTTTTCAGAGCTTCCCTTCGATTCTCTCTCTAGAAGACATGGGCAGAGTTTGCATATGTGTTTGCATACATTCTTTTAAATAGGTGTTTTGTTTTATATTGAGTGTAGAACTAAATATGGCAATCTTTTAGTTAATGAAAGTATTACTATTGAATTTTGAGATAAAAGTACAGTATCGAGGAAATGTATGGTGTGCCTGGTTTGCAGAACTTAAACTAGTACAATTCTTTCTTTCTCTTGCTCTCTTTCTTTAAAACTTTCCAGTTTCTCCTTGGAAATCAGAAGAGAAAAGCTCTTATGGCAGTAGCGGATAGTTCAAAAATTGTGTTTGCAATCAGGTTTGAGTATGCATTTGTAGATACTGCTGTTCTGTTGTTTTTCAGCTAGACTTTCTCAGATGCAGTGGTTTAGATGAAGCAAGAGAAAGATAATGAGTACTGTACTGAGATTTTTACTTACTGTGTGATGGCTTCTTAACCAGAAAAATTTTTGCTTGTCTAGACTTACTTAGGAAGAAAGTTAAGGTTGCTAAGGTGTAGCAAAGGCAATCTGGTATCTCCCATGATAAGTGTTAGGATTTATAGAAAAGTTGAGGAAAAAGTATACAGAGAGAAATTTACGGTTATTGGTTATGTACAGAAATGATATTCTAATTGATTTAGCTAGAAGTAAAGAAACCACCAGTGGTAAAAATGGTGGGACTGTGAATAGTAGAAGCATTCAATAGCTTTTTTCTGGGGGTGGGGGAATAGAGGGGAGTTCTGTAGTTGAGAAAGGGGAGAACAGAGTAATAGTCTATGATAACTGGCAACCTCTTAATTTCCATTCTTGAAATGGAAAAAGTGAGACCCTTCTTAGTAGTTTGGTGTGAACTGGAAATGAAGTATTTCCCCTTTTAAATTATTTTTTATTTTTATTAAGAAGGCTTCTTGGAATATGGAATACAAGACTTGTCAGTAACAGAACTGGGAATTGTTTGGGTCAGGACTGTAGAAGTAAAACTGTATTTGCAGAACAGGTCTTGTGTCTGTTATGCCCTTGAGACCTACTTGCTTAGGTGCAGGATAGTAGCACTGTGGCCTTCTGGGCTGTAGCAAACTTTAAATAATCCTGTCCAGGTCCATGGAAGTCTCTTTCCAGCCTTTGGACATGGCTTGTCTGTTCCTTGCTCTTTAGCTGTGCTGCAGACTCCTCCTTTCCTGAATTCTCACCTTCTGCTTCCCTTCTCCCTGTTACCCCATTCTCTGGCAGTCCAGAAACTTCTGTTGTGCAAGCATGCTCAGTCACACCATAGAAGTTCTCATATAAAACTCTTATAACTATAATTAGTAGACTTAGCCTTTGGCTGCCTGAATCTTCCCAAGTAGAGCACTCTAGCAACCCATAACTAGTTCTGTACAAAACAGCAAAGTGGAAGATACTGGTTGAATTATAGTTCACTGTAGCAGAAGTATCTAATGCTGATCAAAAGGAGTCAGTAAAAAAGGAGACTGACAGAAGAAGATGATAAACTCTTGATAAGTTCATAAAAGGTACTCATTTTTGTAACTATTGAATTTCTGAAAATCATATATTTAATATGATGCAACATTTCCTTTTTTCTGAAGAAATTTAAATTATATAAAATAAGCTACATTTAGATCCACTTAGAAATTCTGTTCTCATCTGTCTCGGTGTAAGTGCAACTTATGGTTGGTTCTTTGTCCTGTGATAGCACTGAGGTTTTGCAATTTTTTTCTTTCTGCTAAAGCTCTTGATCATCATTGGTGCAGAATGTGAACATTGTAGCAACTGGAATCACTGCATAAATTGAAGAGCAAATAATCTCCACTATTGCCAAGTGTGGCATCATGCATGTAGGAGCAAAACACTGGAGCCCTTCATAAAAGGAGAGGGAACCATCAGTTTCCATGTTTAGAAAGTAGGGCTCTAAAATAAGAAAATAAAAAGAATGGAGGGGTATGAGTTAGATCCTGATAATCATCATCTGGTAAATGCAGAAGATCTGATAAAAGTCCATGAACATGCCCGAAGAAGAACTGAGAGCAGGAGGCTGCATAACCTTCTGGTTGGCTCTTGTACAAGGCCTGGTGAGATGCGATGTCCCACTGTGCTGCAGAGTCCTTCTAAGACTCTGCCATGAAGTGGAAGTCCTGCGAAGCTTTGGTTTCATTTAGGCTCTCAAAAGGAGTTTAAAGATGACTTGCAAAATAAGAGGTGAATACATTAAGAATATATTTTAGAATACGGCTTTTCATAGTATTAAAAAAATGTAAGATACAACAAGTAGAAACTGAAGCCATACTATTACAGACTGAAAAAATCTTTGATAGTGAAGAAATTAACATTTGAAAGAAGTTATGAAATGGTTGTGGTGATTTCTGTACTGAACTGTCCATTCAAGGCAGGAAGCCTGTCTGAAAGACATGATTTTTCTAGTTTTGTAGAATAGGTTTCATGTCCTGTGCTTTAACAGTTTATTGGACTAGCATTTTCTGGCCTTCATGCATGACCACTAATGTCTCAAGAAAAGTATCTGTTCAGTACATCAGCCTCAGAGAGGAGTGTTTGGCTTTTCATTCTGTTAATATTGCTCAAAACCCCTCAGCTCAGGGTGATGGAGAAAATTGGCCTACTGTTTTCTAAAATTTACGGGTTGAATTTTGAACTGACAGTTGACATTCCAAAAATAAAGTTTGGAAAGGTGTACTTCTTTCTATAACACAGATTCTATATTTTTGGCTTCAAAAATAAGTGGAGGCAAATAACAGAAGCCAATGCTTCCTTGTCATATTTTTGATGAGGAAAAAGATGACAGTATTAGGGGCTGGGGTGTGGAAATTATGTTTTTGGTGTTCTTCAATGAGAACTATGGTAAAAAATGGTCTAAAAAGATATACTTAGATGATGAAAGTAGTATTCTACGGATGCCACTGATTAAAGCAAACTATTTCTGGAAAAAAAAATCTATGAGTAGTTAGCAGTGGGTTCTCACAGCTGACAGGATGGTTTCTTTGCCTTCCTCTGAGAGCTCACCATCTTTTCAATTTCCCTCTCACTCTTCCAACTTACGCACACCTTTTTGTAGCTTTACTGGCATTTATCCACTGGTTAATTTGTGTAATAGCGCACAAATCACTTCTTGCAGAAGGTAGCTCAGGGAACTAGTACTGTCATATGAGTAATGCAAGTTTGTGTTTGCAACCTTACTCTAGTCTAACAGACTTAGCACAGACATCTGTGTTGTGCTAATGATGGGTGGGAAGGGTTGAGATGTATAAAAAAGTATTTATTAAGTACAAGTGACAGTAATTGTGTTCTCCAGTCTCCAGTACTTCTCAAAAAGTATACAATGGTAAAGTAAGAACAGTCATCTTGAAACCACTGGGTTTTGATGCTTTTGGCTGAAAATCTAGAAGTGGTTTAACTTTGAAACAAAATAGAACTTGAAAGGAGAACTGATGGAAACCAGTATTAACCTTCCAGCTTGGACTGCCTAAATTTGTAATACTGGTGAATTTTTCAGTGATCAGTCTTAAACTAAATGCAGTCCCTGCATTATCTGCGGGTAATTTCTTTTCTTCTGAAATGTAATTTTAGTCTGGACTGAGTTGAAGTTGGCATCATTCCTTGTGCTCTCTATGATATCAAAGTACACCATATATTTTAACTTTTTAGTAGCTTCCGCCAATAAAAACAAAAGCTATAATTAATAGTCTCAGCAGTTTTGCTGCCAAGGGTTCCTGGCTGCAATTCCTAGTTTGTTTTATGCTGCAGATGCATACCTCTGAATCTTGTTAACAGTTTTTTTTTCAAGCCAATGATTAAAGACTACTACTGTCCAAAGAATTATCCCAATAAAAAAAGAAAGAAAGATTGGATATTAAGGCATTAATTTGCTCCTGAGAAAATAATTTTGAGACAGACTCTCTTTAGAAGATCTCAGATTCTAGTTAAGGGTAAAGCACAGCCTCTTGTGTCAGTCAATTAATTGTTCTAAAATGACTTTGACTGTGGGGTTATATGGAAGAAAGGATGGGTTAGGGTGCTGAAAAAAATGACTCTACATAGTAAACCTCTAGGTTAGCAACTTGAGGTCTTACCCTTTGCCCTCAAGGAGCACAATGTAATTAACTGCCCTCATAACCTCAGCACGTTAAGTCTGATAAAATCTATTGCGTGCTGTTACAGTGCTTTTTAATTATTCAAGTGTATATGTAGTTCCTAAGTATATGATCTTAATTATGGATGTAGAGAGAGCTTGGGAAGCCCAGCCCTAGCACAAGACCTTGAGGAAGAAGGAAGAGTTTTTCTTCCTTTCAATCAAATGTGTACGGAGTCCTGTAGAGGTATATTCATTCTCTATCTGTGGAATTAGACCACACTGTATGATAGATTTTTGACAATTATCCTATCTCTCTGAAATTTAGCTTTGTCTTCTTTTTAAGTACAATCTTTCTCCTGTGTTCCCTTGCTCATTTGGTAATATTCTGCTTTTAAAGTACCTTCTTAATGTTCCTCATAAGCCTTTTGTGCTCATTTTACTCCTCTATAATATATCAGAATTTCTGATTCTCCTGTTGGAAAAACTGGTATGATTCAGGACTCTCACTTTGTTTTGGTCCTTTAATAAAAAATTTACTGTATTTTCAGCTTTTACAAGGGTAACATCTCCCATTTCTGGAAACTGTGCTATACTTAATGAGTCTTAGAGCTGTTAGTCATTTTAGCTATTTCCATGAGCCTTGTATTTAGAGAGGAAAAATCTTCACAGAATTTAACTTTCCAAATTAGAATTTGTTGGATTTTCTAAACTGAACTGCTGCTGTCAGGACAAACATGTGCTTCTTATGAATTTCTGAAGTAACTTTTAATGCATCAAGAGTGTTGTTCTGAGTGCTTGGCAGGACAGTCTAAGGGCCAATGACTTACTCTCGTTACTGCCATAAAGCTGATTTGGAAGAATAGGGGAAAAGTTGTCTGTTGTTTAGCAACCAAATATGGTGTTGTATTAATTAAAAAAAAAAAATACCAATGTGTTGATTTGCAATATCAAGCAGTTCAGCCAGCCTGCTGAAATGATTCCAGCAGCAAGCAATTCCACCTGTTTCAAGAGAGTAAAAAGTGAGTTATGGAACAGATGGCCAGCTGCAGGACTGTAATATGGAAAGGATTCCTGATCTTAACCTACTATGATTTGTAAAGCATGCTGATACTGGTTGCTTGTAACTTTAGTCATGTTTTCTACGTACTTCCTCATTCCCATCCCTCTTTCATCAATTGTGATTCTAGATCTAATGAGATAGAGAAGACCAAGGCTCTGTCTGTGCTACAGGTAACATATTCCACAGCAGTTGTATAACTCAGGTGACAACAGCAGTAAAACCACCAGTATAAGATAACGTGAGTAGCCTGTGTTGAAACCCAAGTTTTGGTGCCTTAAGTATTGGCATCTGTGCTTTCTAGGTGGAAAGCAAATCTGTGTAGGTTGCAGTATGTTCCCAAATATATTGGGAACTGGAGCAGTGAATAGAGCTTTGTGCAGATCTACTTTTTATTACTATCTTTAAAAATATTGCTCTAAAATAGAAATTAAAGTTGACTACTGCAAATGGAGTTGTCTTAGTGCTGCAAGCATCAGTGGTGAGAGGCTAGGAGGAGGTTGTTTACTGACTAAGGTTAAATTTGGCTTTAAAAGACAACTAAGAAGAAATCTAGATTGAATTCTAGAAAGATTATTGCTTTTAATTACCCTCTAATGGGACCTACTTCTGTATGTCTTGAATTGCCTCCTGGAGAGCCTCTGCTGATAGGATGCCTAGCAAGACAGACTCTTTCAACAAAGATTTTCTGAAGCATTTCACAGCTTCTGAGGTGGATATGAAAGATGCTTCAGGACTGCTGAATGGCAGAACAGAACTACCTGTAGTCTGTATCTAGAACCAATAATAGGAAACTGCATATTTCCATATCATTTTTTTGTTTAATAAAAAGCAGGCCTTTGACCTCGTAGTAGCTGTTTGTTACCATAGCATTATATTGATCAAATAATCACTAGAAATCTTAAACTACTTTGGCCTTCCCTTTCTTGAAGAAGAAAGAGGCGGGGGGGAGGGGAGCTTGTCAGAGAAAGTAAGTATATTAGCTTGCATCATAAAACACTGAAAAAGAGTGGTCTTGGAATTATAAGCTTTGTGTGTTCCCACCACTCACTACAATTTTTTTCCAGTTCAGTGGTTTATCTGCAAATCTGCATGTAGCAGGCTGTACTTTTAAAGCCAATTGTAGTATTTTGTAGGCAGAGTAGGTGGCATCCAAAATATTCTATGTAGAGAAACCAGTCTGTGTGGGACAGCTGATGGGCCATGCTATGCTGTGCGAAGTAAAACTGGAAAATGGAAAACTCACTAGCTTTAAAAGATTAAAAACTACTAGCTCTCTCCAAAGCTCACTGGATTTCCTAAGCAAACAGTGGGATCTCTTTGCTGCTGTTCATTGCTGCAGTCTGTCATCCAACGTGCGCTGATCCAGTGCCTGCTGAACTCAGTACTCCTTCTAACTAGTGGAAATAACCAGGTTAAAAATACCTGCAGCAAGTGCATCTGGTGAGATAGATTTTAATGTGAAAAACACCTAAGCTGGTTTCCTTGAAGTTCTAGTCTGCACCAGATATTCTGGCAGCTAAGTTTAGTCAGTTAAGTAATCATGTTCTCACTTACAAGGTAGCATCCATGTGGCAAGTGGATTTTGCTACAAAGTGTGTTACTAAAATTACAAATTTAGCTCTTATCTCACAAAGAGCACACAGAATCAGAGAATTATTTACCTTGAAAAGGGGCCTCTGAAGGTCATCTGGTCCAACTTCCTGCTCCAACATAGCGCAGGGGCGCAAGTAGCACTGTGTAAGCAGGCCTGTAGGGTAGCACCTAACTGGCAGATCTTGTAATGAAACTTTGTTGCCACCACTGAGCCTGAACTATTTGCAAATTCTTTTCTGAAATTAGCATGTGGAAAAAAAATGGCAAGTATTATGTTGGAAAGCATTTTTTCCCTTCTTGGGTATGAGATCTTCTTGTGAGTTGCAAAAGGAATGTGTCTGCAGTCTGTTCTGCGCCTGTGAAAGAGGGCAGTCCCTGCCAGTCTGCCTAACTCAGGTTTTTACAACAGCTAAGTAGTTGGCAGGGTGTGGTAAATACTAATTAAAAAAAAAAAAAAAAAAAAAAAAGTCTTAAATTACAATTCTATCAATTCTGTTTTGAGAATGCCTTCCAAGGGCCAACTGCAATGCCTCCAGCTGCAGGGCAGCCCCATGGCCTTCCTTCTCATACACAAATATCTGTTCCCAGCTGCAATCTCAGTGACCTCTGGCCTGTTGTTAAAGCTTCCAGTCAGCTTACTTCTGCCCTGTTCTTGCTGTGTTTCCCATGGACTTTCCAAGGAGTCCCTCCTATTCTGTGGCTGTGGCAGTTAAGATCACAATAATAAATGAGGCATTTGCCATGCACTGTCACTCATTCATCAAGATTTTCCTCTTTTTTTTCTGTTAAAAAAAAAACGCTCTATTTTATTACACAGTATACTTAGTCATCCAGATACATTTGTATGCATACCACTAACTTTTGTTCAGCTAACTTTTGTTCAGGAAGTCTTAGTCTATTTGTTAGATTAAGCTAGTTCTGCCAGAACAGATCATGTTGTTCTACACAGCTGCCCTGATATCAAAAAGAGCTAGATAAAAAAGAATTCTGTGATTCTGTGACTGTAGGACACAGGCACCTTGACTGCTGTCCCAGGCTCTGGGCCACGAGGCTCCAGCAGGTACCAAATGCTTTACCTGTTACAATCCTGGGTCTACTATATTGGTTTCTTAATCCTTGCTCAGTTATCCTCATTTGCAGTGCCAGTCTGAAAGTTCATAGTTCTTAAATATGTGTAGGTCTTCATAAACCACTAGCATACATTTCTGATATAAATATTATCCCCCTGCTTGAAGGAACTGCTTCAGAGCACAGGAACATTTGATCTTTCAAAAACTGATAATACTAGACTTACATGGGCTAAAAAAGCATGGGAGAACAGCCATTCCCTAGCATCCTCTTCAGGAAAAGGTGTGCAAACCTTTCCACTACTTTTAACAAGACAAATATTTGAACTCATTTTCAAACAGGTAGAGTTATGAAAACTCAGTAAGGGTCTTAGAAAAGATATGTGGCATCCAATCTGTTCTGTAATCAGGACTATGCATAAAAGCATCCTTCCCCATATCATGAAATTCAACTTTTTACTTAGAATGTTTTGCAGGCTACTCAGTCCTAAATAGCAACATATCTCTTCTATCAAATTAAAGGAGAATTAGTAAAATAGGATCCTTCTTAATATATTGTCTATATCTTGTTCAAAATGAACATTCCTTGTGAAGCAGATACTCCCAGGTGAATTCTTGCCATAACTAAATTTCAAAACTTAAGTTGCTGTTGTCCACTTTATTCTAGAAATAGCCAATTAATGAATAAACACATGGGATTTTTACGGGTCTGTTCAAGAGTAAAGACAGTTCTGGCATTTAAAGTATCAGACATATAACTGCCACATTTAAGTTACTGCAACTGAGGCAGAGGATCAGCCTTGCATGGATCTTTACTGTGGAACAGTAGGGCTGACACTTGCAAATCTTCCTGTAACATTTAAAGATGTCAAGGTCTGGGAGTAAGTAATGGTGGAAATGCTTTATGAGGCACTTCATTTTTAATCCTCTTTTTACATTTATATGGATTTTTATATCTCATCAAAATGAAGCATTTGTAATAACAGCTTTGGATCAATGTTACAGATCTACAGCATGGTCTCAAGTACATACAACCTCTGACAAATATTGTAAAGTTTTCTCCTTGGAGCTTGGGAAGCAATTGGGAAGTATGCCTTCTAAGGGCCAACTGCAATGCCTCCAGCTGCAGGGCAGCCCCATGGCCTTCCTTCTCATACACAACTCACAAAAGAAGTTAGGAGTCAAAAGAGCTTGTCTCCTGCTCCAGATAAAGCAGTTCCAAATCAGCACAAGCAATTTTCAGGGCTTTTCAAAAATCACCAGCATTACAACTGTCTGAGTACATGAAACTGAATTACAGTATGTCAGAGAACAGCATTTACTCCACAGCAAGCATTTACAGAAGAGTTCTTGCAAACCTGCTGATCTCCTCTGCTATGCAGAGGGAGTCCAGCACTGGATATTTATTCCAACTACTAGAAGAGAAAAAATTAATTACAGTCCCAGTCGCAAGTTGAGGTCAGTTATTTAAAGCAAAACATTTAGTGCTGTGGTGCTTCATAATTTATATAAGTTGATATACCTTACCTAGCAGGACTTGTGATACTTTTATGCATAACATTATTATGTACTTAAAAGGAAACTGTACTCTGAAGAGGTAAAGTTAACTTTAACTTTAACTGCCACAGCCACAGAATAGGAGGGACTCCTTGGAAAGTCCATGGGAAACACAGCAAGAACAGGGCAGAAGTAAGCTGGCCTGTTGTTAAAGCTTCCAGTCAGAGGTCACTGAGATTGCAGCTGGGAACAGTTATTTGGGTTGTGGCTTTGTATAGGGCTAGCATATATGGCTATCGTAAAATATTTATAGAAAATGGGAAAGGACCGAAAGATCTTACAAAGTTACATATCACATAAATGATAGTCCTTAAACAAACATATAGGGATGGAATTTGGAATTGCTGTGTATTTCAGGCATGTTTTTAGGTTTCTTATCTCTAATTCTGCAAGGTGGATTTTGAAATGAGGAAGTTGCGCACAGTAATAAAATTCAACTGCATCTTTTGATGTGTCATTTTGGAAGATATATTAAGAGGAAGAACAGTGTAACTTGCTGTTCTGACTTCTCAGCAGCTCAGAGGTATATTTGTTTTGGGATCGGTTTGCTCACAGAGGATTTCATGGTGGTACAAATGAGAGAAATCGGGCTATCAGAGCAAGGCTTACAGAAATGAGATTACTTTGTATCAATTGACTTCTATTAAATTCAAACACTTAATTGACATTTTTGGGTGAAAAACTCGAGAAATTGGAAAGTAAACCAGCTCCTTACAAAATCTAGAGAGTATGCTTACAGTACTCAGCTACGTCCATTCATCTGTTGGGATAGAGCTCATGAGGAGAAAGAGGAGGAGATGAAGACCAGCACAGGAATGTGTGTTTTTTGTGTTGTTGTTGTTGTTGATTGTTTGTTTTTCTTCTTCTCTGAATTTCCTCCCTCTTCTGTCCTTTAAAGAAGTTTGACATTTCAGGGTAGAACTGATTAAATTATTCCCAAAGATTTAAACACTTGTATCTCTGAACTATCTTGTGATTGGAGCTAGGAGACTGAACAAAGAAATGACCTACTGCAATTCTGCATTCACAGTTTCACACTTTCACCTGCTGTTGAAAGGTAGGGGGAAAGTGATAGAAGGCTTTATATTATTCATTGTGCATCTTCACTGTGAATATTGGACACTGTGCATAGAGCAATAGTCAGCAATACAAGAAACTAAAGGAAAAGCTGCTTGCTGTTTGTTCTTTTGTGCACGTCCTTTCAGATTATTGTATGGAATGGAAATTTTGTTGTTGTTGTTAGAGAAAGTTCCTTCTGCAAAATAAAAGTATGAGATATGCTGTTAATAATTGTTTGAAAAATATACTTTAGTGAGCAGAAAAGATTTAGTAATTAAAAACATCGACTTGAAGAAACAAATCTTAAAGATTCAACTTTTGTTACAAGGGTTTGTATCTGTCTTACTTCAGTGTTGCTATATGAGAAGTTTCCCCCTTCTCCTCCCCTCCCCTCCCCTCCCATAGTAAAATGCAATTGTAGAAGCATAGCTGAAAAGCAGGGATAATGTATGTGGAACATTATTCAGGTGGATTGGAAAGTTTTATTTTTCACTTCATTTTTCACTTTAAATTTTCAGATCATCTTTATATATGTATTTTATGCCATCTACTAAACTTATGACAAATCTAATGCTGATATATCAGGGGAATGGAAGCTCCTAATTTGTAATGGCTGCTTGAGAAAACCTCAACTATTAAAATGGGTATGAGATACTAGGAGAATAAGGATTTTTTTCTCATTTTTCATGTACTCTAGGGAGTACAAACTATTTCTGAAGCCCTTTGACAATCCCATTAAGTATGACAAAATATGAAAATGAGGCCTGACATGGAAAAATGAGCAGAGTATCAGTATTAGTTCTTCATAACTGGATGCACCAGTTCTGTATTGGACTGTTCTTCCCCACACCCCATATTCCTAGCTTGTTAAATGACTTACAGAAATAGCCAGTTGACTATATATCGGTGTAATCTTGTTAGTGTCAAACACACATAGAAATCCACAATGGAGGGAAATAACATGATCATAGAGAAATCCAAACTATGTTTTTCTTCTGCTTGGATTGTTTCTAAATTAGTTCTCACAGGATACTATAAGATTTTGAATTATATTCCTGCTGTTGTAAAAAGAAGTTTACAACCGGGAAAGGGTAGTTAATTTGATTGTGGGTTTTTTGTTGTTGTTGTCTCTTTCCCTCAATCCTCTTGGTAATTTGGCTTCTCATACATCCTAGTTGTCTGTCTGATCAAATTAGACAGCACTTTTGTGGAGCTACTTGAAGCTAATGTCATTTTTAGCTAACATCATTAAGTTCTTCTGATAACGACAAAAATAGATCACAAAGTAGACCTATCTTACAGACCTGTCTTACCAATATTTATATAGAATCATAGAATCATATAGGTGGAAAGGGATCTCTGGAGGTCATCTAGTCCAATTTTATCCTCAAAGCAAGTCCAATTAGAGCAGGTTGCTCAGGACTGTGTCTAGTCGAGTTTTGAGTATCGGCAAGGGAGGAGATTCCGCAACCTCTTTGGGTATCTATTTTATTATTTGACCACTGTCATGGTAAAACTGTCTTGTTCCTTTTTATCTAATTGGAATTTCCCATGTTACAACTTGTCTGTCATCTCTCTTCTTGTCCTCGTGTACCTCTGAGTCTGACTCTTATCTTTATGTCCTCCAGTTGGATATTTCAACACAGCAGGAAGATTTTCCCTTAGCGTTTTCTAGGCCAAACAAATCCAATTCTTTCAGGTTCTCCTTTTGTGCTGCTCCTGACCATCTTGATGGATTTGCTCTAGTAGATCAATCTTTTTTTTTTTCTTCTTTTAAATCTCTTTTAAATCTTTTTTTTTTCCTACTAGAGAGCCCAAAAATGGGCACTGTACCCTAGATGTGATCTAGCAGTGCCAGATAGAGGGGAATGACCATTTCCCTCAACCTGCTGGTTATTCTCTTACTGAAACATCATGATATGTAGTTGACTCATATCGTGATGGCACACTGTTGAGCACATTGATCATTTTCAATTTGCTGTCCACTGGTATACTCAGTCTTTTTCTGCAGAGGTGCTTTCTAGCCTTTCAACTCATGGCCTGCACTGTTGCATGGGGTTATTCTATCTCATACGCAAGGCTTGACATTTGCATTCATTAAACTTCCTGAGCTTCCTTGCCAGTCCATTTCTTGAGATTGTCTGGATTCCTTTGATTAGCAGCTCTCCAGTGTATTGATTGCTCCACCGAGTTTGGTATCCTCCACTTACTTGCTTAGAGTGCGCTCTGTCCCATCCTCCTGATCATTAATAAAAACATGGAACACTACTAGCTTGTCAGTGATTGAGGTCACTTTACTGTCCACTGAACTAGTTCATAACTGCCCAATTTGGCTCCAAGGTTACTATGGGAGACCATGTCAAAAGCCTTATGGAAGTCAAGGTATACAATACTTACTGCTGCTCTCTTTCATCAGAGCCAGTGAAGTTGGTCAGGAGTGATTTGCCATTGTTAAATGCATGTTGGCTTTTCCCTGTAAACTTCCTTATCCTTCATGTTTTTGAAAATGGCTTTCAGGAGAAGTTCCTCAATAACTTTCTCAGGGACTGAAGATAAACTGACTGCCCTATAGTTCCCAAGATTCTTTTCATACCCTTTTTAAAGATGGCTGGAAAAAGTTAAATGTCATAACCATCAGGAGCCTCTTCAAATTACCACAACTTTTCATGATAGAAAGGGGTCTTGCAATAACATTAGCCTGCTCCCTTAGCACCCTTGATTGCATTCTGTCTGGTCGCATTGACTTGTATATGGCCAATAGTTTTAAGTGTTCCCTATTTGTGTCCTCTCAACTGTTGGCAATGATTCACTTCAGCAAACTCTGTTAGTAGGGTTTGGAACCAGGGAGGCTTGCAGGGTAATCTTACTAGTGAAAACAGACCCCCCCAAAAAAAGGTGACTATGCTTATTTAATTTCTATTGTAACTGATAAAATATGTGCTATTTTCCTTTCTTCCACTGAAACGTGAAAACTTTAAACCTGAAAGGATATTACTGTTAGTTTCCTAATAAGTTTCTGGCAATCTTACAGACAAAAAGAATGGAAAGGTTTTTTGGGGGCAATGAAAAACAACTTCCTTTAAACAATAAAAAGAAGAGAATTGCAAAAGCAGGAAAGGGAACAAAAATATTAAAACATTACAACAGTGTCATTTAATATATAGTGTCAGAGTAATTTTTCTTCCTCTGATCCAGTCTCTAATTGTTTGTATTTATGTAATGTCAGAGGAAAGGTATTCTATTTAGAATTCTTACTTTGAAAATGTCAGAGGAAGTTTGAAGTGGCAAAAAAGTAGTTTTGAGGAAAAGCTGCTAAATTTACTGGAAGACTGTTACTGCTTTTACCTACACAGAGGCACCTAAAAACCTAGGTGAATTAAAATGAACCGTAATATTTTAAACCAAAGCAAAACAAACCCACCCTCCCCCAAACTTTCAGTTGAGGATTGGGATTCAGCTGTGGCTGTGCAGGAATAGGGAATGAGAGAAGGCTATGTCACATCAGAAGAACTCTGATTTTGATGACTAGAGCCCAAACAAAACCTATCTCCTTGGTTATTTCTCTCCATTTATGGTTTGATACTACAGTGTTGCACAGCTTAAGATGTATTTGTTTGTCGTTTTGCCATCTTTGTAAACTACAAGTCTTGATTTCATTCAGTGCCTAGAAAAATTTTGTATATATTCCAAATTATTTTACTTGTTAGAATGCTACAATCTGAAATGGTTCTTTTAATTTCCAAAACTCTTCAATATTCCTGTTAAGTCTGAATCTCTGTAGCTTTATGGCTGCCTAAAATAACACAGGTTGTTTAAACTTTAATAATGAACCATGCATCGTTTCTTTTGCGTTAGAGTTCTAATGGATGTTTCTTCACATATCTGAGACCTTGTCTCTTTTTGGAAATGCTGTTACCCTACAGTTAATGTGTAAGCTACTCTTACTTTGCTTACAGTCCATACACTGTAGTTTTTGCTTTAGTGACTTGATGTGTTCTATTTCTGTACTAATGAATTCTGCTCTGGAGAATAAGAATCTTAGTTATCTTAGTCAACTTCTAATGAAATGACCTGGGACAAGAAAGGCCAGTGTTTGGTTATGATTCCTTCATGTTCCTTTTTCCTTCTTTTTTTCAATGAATGACTATAAGGTGTAATAGAAGCAGTTTGAAAGCTTTAGGATTTTCCCTGTCAGCATAAATTTATATCAATTTAAGTCAGAGTTATACTACCAAAGGAAAGTAACAAACAAGAAAAGCTATTACTGGGTTGCCAGTTTTATAAGAAAGAGATGTCTGGTGGAAACAGAAACCTAGAACTGTGAAGAACTGTGGGTGAAATTATTACGGTGGAAAGTGGAGCTCTAGTGCCATGAGCAGTTGCAAACACCTTGTTCTTATGTAGACCTGTAACCAGATACAAGAAAAATGTTGCATCTGGTGGGTTTTTTGTTCGTTTTTATCAACAGTTCAGTAGCTGCACAAAATGTTTAGATAACTGATCAAGTACTTAAGCTCTTTCAGTCCAATACACACTGCTCAGCCACTGTATGTCAAAGGACATTGGTGCCAAATGTGAAGCATGCAATCAAAGTATAGACACTTTTCTGTGTTGCTGTCTATGGCTGGCATCCTGTTAGCAAAATGTAAAACTAGGAGCAACAGTTACCTGTCTGTTTCTTCTGGAAGGCCATCATAATGTGTATGATGGAATAAGATGTGTATATTTTCCTACTCTGCTAAAATGACCATGGCAAAATTAAGGATTTGTTATTACACATTATCTATGTTTAAGTATTCATCATAATTAGCATAAGATAGATACACATCAGTGTTTTGGCTATAATATCGTAACTTGAGTATTTTCTGTTGCTATCCTCTTGAGTGTTTCGGGAACCTAGAGGCTAAGTATTTGAACTTAAACTATTGTATGTCTACATCAGAAAAAAATCATTGGACTGCCTAGTAGAGGAAGCCTGCAATTTCTTTTCTGCAATGCCCATAGCACATTTATGCAATAATTAGTAGTGATTGAACTAGGCTGTAAACACTTTCCACCTGTGAATAAGCAGCAAGCTGGATATAAATGCTCAATTTATGACAAAGTTACCTCTGGGCAAATTAGCTGAAGCTGTATTAAATGAGGATTAAGCTGTAGTTACTAGTGCAAGTCTTTATTTGGAGCAATGGGAAAAGTGGGAAAAATACATAGTTAGGCTTTTACTTAATGTAAAGAAAGGCCCTGTGCCAGCAGTTGTGATGAAGGGCAGAAGAAAGCACTGTCCCTTAGTGCTGAAGCACTTGTGGTAGATGATCAAAAATGATCAAAACCTCAATTTTTGAAAAGAATAGGTTATTTTTTCTGTCTGTATGAAGCTTGGGAGAGTATCTCCCATATTCAGGTATGAAGTGCTTCATTTTTTTTTATTTGTTTTATTCTGACAAGCTTTTATTGGGTTTACCAAATAGTCCTAGCTTTACCTTACTATGTCGTGGCTGCCTGGATAGGAATGTGGTTTTGCTTTTCAATCTCCAGTCAGTCTGGTTAAATCTATTCTCTGGCTATGTTAGATGTGTTGGTCAATCAGACAGACAAGGTGAAGGCCACATGGCCTTTGTGTCAAGGGTTATGCCGAGGACCTTAATGCTTAAAGGGAAATGGTAATACATTTTTCAATAGCAATAGGAGTTATCCTTGCCTCTGAATGAGGGTTACTGTTCTTTTACATTAGTTGCTTTCTTTGAGGATGAACCTGTGTTTTAAAGTAGTTCTTTCTTGATAAACCTTACAGTATAAGAAAACAAAGAGTTGAAAAAGCACTACTGAAAGTGATATTCTTTTGAAAATGTATTTTGATAATCAGCTTAATTTCCTTTTGTTTAGTGGTCCACCAATTACACAAAAAAAGTCCCTACTGGCTCCCCTCTTGTTGGTTAGGATGCTATTGTGCCACTTAGAAGCAAATCATGAGTCCCTGTTGCAGTGTGTTTTGTGATAACCCATCTGGATCTTTCAGAACTGAAAATAGTACCTACATACCTTGATCAGATCATTCGACCTAATGTGCCTCCAGTCATAGAATCATAGAATCAGTAAGGTTGGAAGGGACCTCTGGAGATCATCTAGTCCAACCTCCCTGCTCAGCAGAGTCACCTACAGCATGTTAGACAGGGTTGTGTCCAGGTGGACCTTGAAGATCTCCAGGGAAGGAGACTGCACAACCTCTCTGGGCAATCTGGTCCAATGCTCTGTCACTCTCACAGGGAAGAAGTTCCCCCTCACATGCAGGCGGAACTTCCTGTGGTTCAATTTGTGCCTGTTGCCTCCTGTCCTGTCACATGGGACAACTGAAAAGAGTTTGTCCTCGTCCCTGAAGGGAGGATGTAAAGGATACTTGTACACATTGATAAGATCCCCCCTAAGTCTTCTCTTCCCCAGGCTGAACAGGCCCAGCTCTTGCAGCTGTTCCTCGTAGGGCAGGTGCTCCAGCCCTCGGATCATCTTCGTAGCCCTATGCTGGAATCTCTGCGGTAGCTCCACATCTCTCTTGTACTGGGGAGCCCAGAACTGGACGCAGTACTCGAGATGAGGCCTCCCCAGGGCTGAGTAGAGGGGCAGGATCACCTCCCTCCACCTGCTGGCAACACTCTTCCTAATGCACCCCACGATACCACTGGCCTTCCTGGCCACAAGGGCACGTAGCTAGCTCATGGTCAACTTGTCATCCACCAGCACTCCCAGGTCCTTCTCTGCAGAGCTGCTCTCCAGAAGGTCAGCCCCCAGCTCATACTGGTGCCTGGGGTTATTTTTCCCTAGGTGCAGGACCCTGCACTTGCCCTTGTTGAACCTCAGGAAGTTCCTCTCCGCCCAACTCTCCAGCCTGTCCAGGTCTCTCTGAATGGCAGCACAGCCCTCCGGCGTGTCAGCCACTCCTCCCAGGTTTGGATCATCAGCAAACTTGCTGAGGAGGCACTCTGTTCCTTCATCCAGGTCATTGATGAAAAAGCTGAACAGGATGGGACCCAGTACTGAGCCCTGGGGGATGCCACTAGCCACAGGCCTCCAACTAGACTCCGCACCACTGATGACAACCCTCTGAGCTCTGCCTTTCCGCCAGTTCTCAATCCACCTCACTGTCCACTCATCTAACCCACACTTCCTGAACTTATCTAAGAGGATGTTATGGGAGACAATGTCAAAAGCCTTGCTGAAGTCAAGGTACACAACGTCCACTGCTCTCCCCTCATCTACCCAGCCAGTCATTCCATCACAGAAGGGTATCAGATTGGTTAAGCAGGATTTCCGCTTGGTGAACCCACGCTGACTTCGCCTGATCACCTTCTTCTCCTCCATATGTCTGGAGATGACATCCAGAATGAGCTGTTCCATCACCTTTCCAGGGATGGAGGTGAGGCTGACTGGCCTGTAGTTGCCTGGGTCCTCCTCCTCGCCTTTTTGAAGACTAGAGTGACACTGGCTTTCTTCCAGTCCTCAGGCACCTCTCCAGTTCTCCACGACTTTTCAAAGATGATGGAGAGCAGCCTGGCAACAACATCCGCCAGCTCCATCAGCACTCATGAGTGCATCCCGTCAGGGGCCATGCATTTGTGGATGTCAGGCTTGCCTAGAAGATCTCTAATCCTGTCCTTCTCGACTAAGGGAAAGTCTTCATTTCTCCAGACTTTTTCTCTTGTCTCCAGGCTCCGGGATTCGGGAGGGCTGCCCTTAGCAGTGAAGACTGAAGCAAAGTAGGCGTTCAGTAACTCTGCCTTCTCTGTAGCCTCCATCACCAGGGCCCGTACCCCATTCAGTAGTGGGCCCGCATTTTCCCTAGTCCTCCTCTTCCTGCTGATGTGTTTGAAGAAGCCCTTCCTCTTGTCCATAACATCCCTTGCCAGATTTAATTCCAGCTGGGCCTTAGCCTATCCCTGCATACTCTGGCATTATTCTTATATTCCTCCCAAGTAGCCTGTCCCCTCTTCCACATTCTGTGTACTTTCTTCCTCTGTCTGAATTTGGCCAGGAGCTCCTTGCTTATCCATGCAGTTCTCCTGCCCCCTTTGCTGGGCTTCTTACTCATAGGGATGCACCGCTCTTGAGCTTGCAGGAAGTGATGCTTGAACACTAGCCAGCTCTCCTGCCCCCCCCCCTTCCTTCTAGGGCCTTAACCCGTGGGATTCTTCCAATTAGGTCTCTGAGGAGGCCAAAGTCCGCTCTCCTGAAGTCCAGAGTTGCAATCCTACTGGTTGCCTTACTTCTTTCCTGCAGGATCCTGAACTCCAGCATCTCATGGTCACCCCAGCCAAGGCTGCCCCCAATCTTCACATCTCTAACCAGTCCCTCTCTGTTGGTAAGGACAAGGTCCAGCAGACACCCTTCCTCATAGGCTCCTCCACCATTTGTGACAAGAAGTTATCACCAGTGCATTGCAGGAGCCTCCTGAAGTGTCTGTGTCTAGCTGTGTAGTCCTTCCAGCAGATGTCAGGGTGGTTGAAGTCCCCCATGAGAATCAGGGCCTGTGATCGTGAGGCTACCTCCAGCTGCCTATAGAAGGCCTCATCAACTTTCTCTTCCTGGTCAGGTGGCCTGTAGCAGACACACACAACAGTGTCCCCCATGCTAGCCTGCCCTTTGATCTTTACCCATAAGCTCTCAACTGCCTCCTCCTCCTCCTCCACCACCACCTTTAGGCAGAGCTTGGTGCATTTCAGTTGCTCTCTCACATAAAGAACAACTCCACCACCTCGCCTCCCTGGCCTGTCTTTCCTAAAAAGCACATAACCATCCATGACAGCATTCCAGTCATGTGAGCTGTCCCACCATGTCTCTATAATTGCAGTGAGATCATGGCCCTGTGATCGCAAACAGATCTCCAGCTCCTCCTCTTTGTTCCCTGCGCTGCCTGCATTGGTGTACAGGCATTTTAAAGAGGTAGTCATTGCCTGCACATTTCCCAGGAAGAGTGTACAGGGGTTGCCCATAGCCATGTCCCAAATGCATATCCCCAGCTGCATGCATCTGTTGGAGGCCCCCCAACCCAACTTGTGTTTTGTTGTCTACCCTGTCTGTATGACACCCCCCACACCTAGTTTAAGTGTGCAGTAAGGCTTGAAAACTGGAAAGGCTTCCAGACCAATCTGATCTGAGAGATACCAGAAAAATGTATGGGATCCCACACTTCAAGATAAAACACATGCAACTTGTTATTGCAGGCTATGTCACTGCAACAAATCTCCGCTCAGAAAGGAAATTGCTGAACTACCACTAGTTGATCATTATGCTAGCATTTCTCAGGCTCATGACCATATCAAGAAGATGCACTGATTTAGAAGAAATGGCAAGTTTTCTAGGCAGTCTGAACTGGCTATACTGATCAGCTTAAAAGGCTTTTTTTTTTCCCTCGTAATATTCCTCACGCCTGCCAGTACCTCCTGACCTCTCCTACCACCCTCCCCATCTCTGCCAAGCATCCAGGTTTTGAATGTATTAATGTAAGGAATGATTCTACCCAGGGCCAAATGATCCAGTCCATCTCCTCAATTTCTAGTTTTCATGAGCAAAGATAAATTAAAGGTGGGTCATGAAGCAGATTGAATGAACATATCATGACTTTTAATGAGCTGAAAATGTAAGGCTAATTTGCTTGTGAATTCAGAGTAGCAGGAACCATGCATGGTGCATTGACAAAGAATAAGATATTTCAGCAAAGGTATACATCTGATCGCAGCACAGGATGTAGGGGTTCTGCACCAAAGGAATTCACAGGGAAGTAAAGCTGAGTAGACAAAGTAGTTACCAAAGTATATGCTGGAAAGGTTTCTGCAAGCATTAAGTATATAACTCTGTGCTTATACTGTCTTCAACAGTAGGGCAAAAAAACGGATAATGTACTTGTCTTGAATGCAGCCACCTGGCTGCATGTTTGCAGTGCGGTCTAGCATGGTACTTCTCACTGCCATGAGAAAAATTCTCTGTGCCCGTGCCTCTGCTCCTCTTTAATGTGGCTAACAAGAATACATAAAACCATCTACTTGTGTGTGTTGTTATTTTGATATGTTTTTTCTTTGGCTTTATTAACAGTAGACGTTGTAGGTCAGGCATTCAATAGAAATAACAAGTAATAAGAGATAAATTAAATAGTCAAGACAGAGGAGCAGGCAGAAGCCGTTCATATAACCAATATGCATAGTATAGGTTTCTAATGTTTTTGTTCACATTCCTAGAAACATACTACTACCATGAGTACAACTTACATTTAAGGTATTTAATCTTGATTTTAAATAGCTCAAGAGCTGCTTCAGATGTTGTGCTGTCCTGCTCTTGCTACATAAATGTTCTGTGATCTTTGAGAATCCACCAAGCCTTATTGGCTGGGCACCCAGACTCGTGTTTGAGAAAGCATGACTTCAGTTGTCAGTACTGTTGACTTGCAGTGGTAACATCAAATAAGGCAGACCTGAGGGAGATTCTGAAAACAAGACATGTGATTCAATGGGAGAGACTCAATACTCAGTTCACCAACAATACCTAGTTTTTCTGTCACAAGTGTTTTTGTGCTTCCATCTTACATAGAGGTATATATAAATCTGATTTCTAGGTCAGAAAAGTGGATAATTCCTTAACTGTAATGTGCTGTAGATAGCAACTAGAGGTGAGAAAATTTGCAACCTTCTTTTAACAGATTTTTCGTTAATATATTTTGAATTAGTCATGGGTGTTTTTCTCTAAATTCAGGAGGGAAGGGGGGAGGGAGGAAGAGATGAAGCTGAAGTACTATATGTATTAAAGTATTATATAGCTGAAGTACTATATATGTTTGTTCAGCTATTGCAAGCTCTTCTTGCAAAAGCTGCAGTATTTTCTTCTAAAGGGTTCAGGATGGGAGCTACCAAGGATGGCTCTTTCTGTAGTGGAAATGCATTTTGCCACCCTCATGTTCTATAGGAATTCTAGTAATCTTTGTTAAAATCTAGGATTTTCTACATTTACTGGGCATGCTGCAGCCCAGAGTCCGGCAGGCGGTTTAATCAGTGTTTGACTCTGATACAGCCCCATCACTATTGGCTTGCCTGTGTTGTCTTAATTTGGCACTGTTTTCATATACCTTATGATCAAGTTTTTTTATTATTGTAAATGACTCTTCCTTGATTACATGGTCCTGAAATATCCTGCAGTAACAGAAAACCCAAGTAACACAGGCATTGCGGTGCCCAATACAAAAGTGGCCCTGTGGCAGGGAGCCAACAGGCTGAGCTACACCCATTCCGAATTTGGCAGAAGCAGCTGGATGCATCTGTTTCTCAGTGCTGGGGATTTGGGGTTGTCTGTCAAATGCTTGAGCTCTGAATGCAATGTGAGCTGGTGTGAGTATCAGTACTGAAATGCACTCAATTTGATGAGTGCTACTGGAGCACTGGAGTGGGATAAAGTCACTTGCCTGGTTTTGCAGCAGCAAAGCTGGGATCATCAGCTTAGCTAAAGCCCTGTGGGTGTTTGTTGTTGTTGTTGTTTATTTTTTAAACTCTGCTTAGGTCATCTTTACATTGCACTCCTCCATGCTTCCAGTGCTGAAGGGAGGTCAAAGCTGTCGTCCTAGAAAGCCACCTCAGGTACCAAAATCAACCGTAATGTTTCAGCTACTGAAATTAGTTATGAGTTGGCCTTTAGAGGTGGGGAGGAGCTCACATATGGTGCTGTAACTGAGCCGTTGAGCCTGCAGGGACTCAGTGCAGTTTTGCTTAGTGCCGGCTTCATGCCACAGCTTCATGCCACAGTTCAATTGAAGTGGCAGCTTACAGAAGGAAGAGTTGACAGGACATGTCTGACCACTTAATTTTTCTGTTTCCATGGTGTTCTATCTGGAAATAGATGATGCTTGGCTAAATGTATTTTCTAATTGTTTTGAGTACTTAAATCATGCAACTAGAACATTCTGTTGCACCTTTTTAGGTGTCATGATTGCTAACTAAAATCAAGGTGATGTAAGTGCCACTTATCAAAATGCTTTTTTGATATATTTGATTATATTCCACTTGGAAGAAAAACACAGCATTGAATGTGTAATACTAATCATTGTAATGGTGGAAAGCATTAGTGTCACATGGGGTGATAAAGGTGAAGGAATAAAAACAACAAGAAGAAAGCCCCAAAGCGCAAACCAGCTCCTCTGATGTTTAAAATACTGGAAATGGTTTCTCTTGTGAACGTGTAACATACCCAGAATGTATGGGTCAATGTAATGATTTTCTTAAAACTTGTTGGTAACAAATTTGATGATCAAATAATGGAGCCAGTAGATAGTTATGAGAAATGGAATGGTTCTACTGTATTTGGTTTGAGATTGTAGGTAGCTTTCCATATCATACATAAAAACGAACTACCTTTGCAGAATACAGCCACCAAGGATTTATGTAACTGGCCACTGGATGCCAGTATTGCTCTGCGGAAACTGGCAGAGGGAAGCCGATTTTTATGACTGATATTGCAATGGCAGCTCCAAGATAAGAATCATTTTATCACTTGTTTCTGTACCAGGACAAAGGGCAGGGAAAGTACTAGATGAAATATAGACTTCATATTTCTTTTTTGTAATCAAGCACAGAAGGGCTGTTGATTTGTATTTGACACACACAAACATACATTAGATTTCAGTGTCATCTATAGCAGCACACTTTGTAATGAAAAGAGCATCTTCTTTGTGGCTGGCCTTTTTCAAACTCTCTTTAATCTTTTCTGCTGTTTCTTTGCTACCTTGGAATAGCTTGCAGAAGGAAATGGTTTTTTGCTAACTTAAAACTGAAAATCCCAGCACTGACTGAATGAATCTGTGACATCTGTGGCAATTTTAGAAATCCTGAACAAGTGGGCAGAATTCTAGAAATTATAGGGCTTCTGAATTTGAGAAGAATGGCTTCTGTCCTTACGTCTCCCTTACGGGAGTTCATACGTGAAGTGGGGAGATGAGATTATTCACTCTCCTAACAGTTTGAGGTATTTCTCAAGGAGATGCTTTTAATTTTCTGATGGCCATCAGTTTCTGAAATGAAGGTTTGCACCACTTTTTAAGAGCTGCCTTGTGCTAGTGAAGGCTCAGAAATGATAAAGTTACCAATTTGGTCACTATTCCTACAAAGATTAGTGAGTGGAATTCTTAAAGGAGCAAACAACTCTACCTCATTCTCTACATTCATTCAACAAACCTAACTGCCACACTGAAACACTTGAGAGGGAAAGTATCCCTTCTTTGTTCCATGTCAACCAACATACCATTTCTTGGCATGTAGAAATATAAACAGTATGAAATAGGTATGAAATATCATTCATTTCCAGAGAGGCAACCTCTGGGCAAGTAATCAGTAGATGAAATGGAACTGATGGTGACTTAATTCTTCAGTCTTAGCGTTACTGTGCTTTTACTTTGATCCTGGAAAAGGTGACAGCTTATCCCTTTCTGTATGCTGTAGAAATAAAGTTGGAAGTAGCTGTTTCAATGCTTTGAGGGAGGCAAGTCACTTCTTAAAAGCTTTATTAGCCACTTTGGAGAAATGAGTAAAAAGTTTCTTTAAGATCCTTCCAACATAGTGGAATTGAATGGTTGTTTAACAGCAGGGACTATTTGTTGTATTGGAGAGGAAGGGTGTAAGAAGAAGTTTGTTAGGCACTAGAATAACTTGAATGAAATTTCCTATTTTTTAGCTGCCTTTCTTGGACACAGTGGTGGGTGAATCCCGGAATACCAGCAGGGATCCTGAGACTGAACTAACAGTGTGGCTTCTACTCAGTGACCAAAACATTGCCCTGTTCATCAGCCAGATGCTCTGAATCCTGATTCTGATCATCTCAATGCCCTGGACGTGTTAGTTCTACTTAGCATACGGATCCGTAAGGGCCCTGAAACCAACCCCACTCAGGGAGGTTTGCCTGACTGGGTTAAGGGTGAGCTTCCAGATAGTGCAGCTGAGGGCAGACCCTTTCTTCCTGAAGGTCTTGGAAATTATTGCCTGATGGCAAAACTTTTCCAAGACAATAGTTCATGTAACTTGCCAATGCTGTTGTAGCTCCTCGCTCCATCTGCTCTTGCTGTGCTCACAGCTGCTTGCCCTTCTATCCAGGCTGCGCTGGTTTCCCTGCTGCCTGGGCCTCAACTTTCCTCATGCTGTCTTTGCGAGCCCAGGAAACATTGCTGTCGTCATCCTAGGGAGTCCAAGCCCATCTCCACCCCCACAGGTCTCATGTAGCGCTGGAGCTCAGTGAGCAGTTTTCAGCTGAGGAGGAAGGCTTTTCCCACTCCTGTTGGCCACGCTAGGCGTGGGAATGGAATGTTACTGCTTTTGGAACAGGTTATTTGTGCAGAGGAAGCTGCTGCGCCGGACCCCTTAACGCTTGGGGATGGCTTCCCATGGGATCTTGACCACCAGAGTGTGGAGCAAGTACACACCATCTCTCTCCATCAATGGAGGTCCCTGGGGCTCTGCAGACACTCCTGCTCCTCCCTTTTCCTCTGGCTGTGGTGGTTTAAGGGCCACTTCCTGGCTGCTTTGTGCCAATGTTCCATTGTTCCCTTTGCTGCTACTCCTTGGTGTAGAGACTGGGGGCAGAGCTCACCCCTGCAGACCAAGCGCAGGAAGGCAGTGTCTTCCACGGACCATTCTCTGTCATTTGTCACTAACTTGCTAGCAACACTGGACGGTACAGCTCCCTCTTCCTTGTTCTTCCATGTCCCACTAGCATCCCTGTGGAAGCCTCTCCAGGGCTTCGTGGCCTCTTTTGCTGCTCTCAGCTCCAGCAGAGCTTCTGTCTTCCAAAACACACCTCTGTACACTCATGTCTTTCACTTTGTGATGCTCTCGCCTATCTCTTCTCCCACATGCTTTGCTTCTGCACTGCAAACCTTCAGGTCTCGCAGTGCACGGTCCAGGCAGGAGCACCAGGACCTTCCTGCAGCCCCACACGTCAACAACCACAGGCCCTCTCAGGAGCTCCGTCAGGCTCGATGCATCTGACAGGAAAGGAATAGTCTCATATTCTGTACAAGGACACTACATGCTGTGTAGTGTCCCTGCCCTATGACCACCAGCCTTTATAAATTATTGGTTAATTCCTCCTTTTCACTGACCTGTCAAACATAAAATACTTAGAATCAGACAGAATCACAGAATTGGTAAGGTTGGAAGGGACCTCTGGAGATCATCTAGTCCAACCTCCCTGCTCAAGCAGGGTCACCTGCAGCATGTTAGACAGGATTGCATCCAGGCGGGTTTTGAGTAATTCCAGAGAAGGAGACTCCACAACCTCTCTGGGCAACCTGGTCCAGTGCTCTGTCACTCTCACAGTGAAGAAATTCCCCCTCACATGCAGGCGGAACTTCCTGTGGTTCAGTTTGTGCCTGTTGCCTCCTGTCCTGTTGCTTGGCACCACTGAAAAGAGTCCAACACCATTCCACTGACACTCCCCCCCCCCCCCAGGTATTTGCAGACATTGATAAGATCCCCCCTAAGTCTTCTCTTCCCCAGGCTGAACAGGCCCAGCTCTTGCAGCTGTTCCTCGTAGGGCAGGTGCTCCAGCCCTCGGATCATCTTCGTAGCCCTATGCTGGAATCTCTGCGGTAGCTCCACATCTCTCTTGTACTGGGGAGCCCAGAACTGGACGCAGTACTCGAGATGAGGCCTCCCCAGGGCTGAGTAGAGGGGCAGGATCACCTCCCTCCACCTGCTGGCAACACTCTTCCTAATGCACCCCACGATACCACTGGCCTTCCTGGCCACAAGGGCACGTAGCTAGCTCATGGTCAACTTGTCATCCACCAGCACTCCCAGGTCCTTCTCTGCAGAGCTGCTCTCCAGAAGGTCAGCCCCCAGCTCATACTGGTGCCTGGGGTTATTTTTCCCTAGGTGCAGGACCCTGCACTTGCCCTTGTTGAACCTCAGGAAGTTCCTCTCCGCCCAACTCTCCAGCCTGTCCAGGTCTCTCTGAATGGCAGCACAGCCCTCCGGCGTGTCAGCCACTCCTCCCAGGTTTGGATCATCAGCAAACTTGCTGAGGAGGCACTCTGTTCCTTCATCCAGGTCATTGATGAAAAAGCTGAACAGGATGGGACCCAGTACTGAGCCCTGGGGGATGCCACTAGCCACAGGCCTCCAACTAGACTCCACACCACTGATGACAACCCTCTGAGCTCTGCCTTTCCGCCAGTTCTCAATCCACCTCACTGTCCACTCATCTAACCCACACTTCCTGAACTTATCTAAGAGGATGTTATGGGAGACAATGTCAAAAGCCTTGCTGAAGTCAAGGTACACAACGTCCACTGCTCTCCCCTCATCTACCCAGCCAGTCATTCCATCACAGAAGGGTATCAGATTGGTTAAGCAGGATTTCCGCTTGGTGAACCCACGCTGACTTCGCCTGATCACCTTCTTCTCCTCCATATGTCTGGAGATGACATCCAGAATGAGCTGTTCCATCACCTTTCCAGGGATGGAGGTGAGGCTGACTGGCCTGTAGTTGCCTGGGTCCTCCTCCTCGCCTTTTTGAAGACTAGAGTGACACTGGCTTTCTTCCAGTCCTCAGGCACCTCTCCAGTTCTCCACGACTTTTCAAAGATGATGGAGAGCAGCCTGGCAACAACATCCGCCAGCTCCATCAGCACTCATGAGTGCATCCCGTCAGGGGCCATGCATTTGTGGATGTCAGGCTTGCCTAGAAGATCTCTAATCCTGTCCTTCTCGACTAAGGGAAAGTCTTCATTTCTCCAGACTTTTTCTCTTGTCTCCAGGCTCCGGGATTCGGGAGGGCTGCCCTTAGCAGTGAAGACTGAAGCAAAGTAGGCGTTCAGTAACTCTGCCTTCTCTGTAGCCTCCATCACCAGGGCCCGTACCCCATTCAGTAGTGGGCCCGCATTTTCCCTAGTCCTCCTCTTCCTGCTGATGTGTTTGAAGAAGCCCTTCCTCTTGTCCATAACATCCCTTGCCAGATTTAATTCCAGCTGGGCCTTAGCCTTCCTCGTCACATCCCTGCATACTCTGGCATTATTCTTATATTCCTCCCAAGTAGCCTGTCCCCTCTTCCACATTCTGTGTACTTTCTTCCTCTGTCTGAATTTGGCCAGGAGCTCCTTGCTTATCCATGCAGTTCTCCTGCCCCCTTTGCTGGGCTTCTTACTCATAGGGATGCACCGCTCTTGAGCTTGCAGGAAGTGATGCTTGAACACTAGCCAGCTCTCCTGCCCCCCCCCCTCCTTCTAGGGCTTTAACCCGTGGGATTCCTCCCTGTAGTTCCCTGAAGAGGCCAAAGACCCCTCTTAAGTCCAGGGTTGTGATTCTGCTTACTGCCCTGCTTCCTCCACGCCGGATCCTGAACTCCAGCATCTCATGGTCACTGCAGCCAAGGTCACCCCCAACCTTCTCATCTCTAACCAGTTGTTCTTTGTTGGTTAGCCTTCCTATCACAACACAAGCACCAACAGCTAGCAGGGGCACAAGGGCACTACGGGGCCCTCTACACATGCCCTGCCACAGGAACTGCAAGACTCAGTTATGTCCCTGTTGTAGTCCCTGTTTGCTGCCTTCAGCTGCCTGCCTTCCCTCGGCACCTGCTCCCTTGAAGCTGCCAGCTCAGCTGTCCCCTCCAGGCAAAGAGAGATCACCTCCAAAACATCTTCTGAATGCTGTTCGTATCGCTTATCAGGGCTGTTGTGGCTCCTCGCTCCATCCGCCCTTGCCACCCTCACAGCTGTTTGCCCTTCTTTCCTAGGCCGTGCTGGTTTCCCCACTGCCTGGGCTTTGCCTTTCCTCATGCCTTGCCTGGGAGCCCAGCAAACATTGCTGTTGCCATCACAGGCAGTCCAGGCCCATCTCCACCTCCACAGGGCTCCTGCTGGAGCTCAGTGAAGAGTCTGCTGCTGAGGCAGGGGGCCTTATCCTGCCCCCGCTGGCCACGCCACCCATGCCAATGGCCTGTGCCTGCTCTCCGAGAAGCTTGTCTGCGCGGAGGAGGCCGCTGCGCTGGGCCCCGCTGCCCCTGGGGACCGTTGCCCGCGGGACACCGACCACCAGAGCCTGCAGCAAGCCAAAACCTGCTCTCCCCGTCGCTGGCCGCCCCTGGGGCTCTGCGGCCGCTGCTGCTCCTCTGCTGCCTGCCGCCTCTGAGCCCCGCCCGGCCCCCAGCCCGGCCTCGCCAAGGGCTGTGCCTGGTGACACGCTCCAGGACCTCAAAAGGAAGGCCAAAGCCACCACTGCTGGCCAATCAGCTTCCTGGGCGAGCTGTGACATCACAGTTAGGCACCCCTGATGGGTCACCTCTACCCCGACCACAAGCTCCCTCTCTCCCGGGCTCCTCCTGCCTCTCCCCTTGGCTCGGGCAAGTTCAGGGGCCAAAGTGCCCAGGGGGGTTCTGTCTCCACCTGGCTGCTCCTGCCGGTCACCCATTCTCTGGGCAGATCCCTGAACTCCTGCGTTGTGCTCCTGGTTTTTGCCCTGCTCCCTCCTCGCAGGAGCCCCAACTCCACCAGCTCAGAGGCCAGGCAGCCACTCTGGATACGAGCAGGATCTGTCGCAGCACCAACCCTCTGGCACTCTCTCCACCATGTCCTCAGTCTGAGCCCTTGCAAAGCAGCAAGCCCCCCTCAACAGCAAGTCCATTCCAAGCACAGGGGGCTTCCTTGGATGCTGCTGCCTGGCTGAGGTGTGACCAGCTTGGATGCTTCCAACCTGTACCACTGCTGCTGAGTCTATTGCTGCCCAACTGTTCCTGGCTGTTGCCCTTTTTCTATTTGGGAGGCCTGTTGCTTCCTTTCCTCAGGTCAGCAGCCCAAGTTTGTTAAGGTCCTGTGGAGGCAGAAAGCTTCTCTTTGTGGAGGTTTGTGGAGATAGCCCTTTCCGCATTGCTCACCTGCTGCCTTCTCTGCATACTCTTTGAACATCCTCCTCTCTCTCCTGTGCTGCACCCCACAGGATGCCACAGCCAAGGTGTCCTCTGCCCTCTTGGTCTCAGGCTAGTGTACCTCTTTGCCCCTGGATTCAAAAAGCAAACAATTCTTTTGGCCTGCCTTCCTGCCCTGCTCTTCCTTAGCTGGTAGGCAGCAATGCTTCCTCTCTGCCTTCTCAGCTGGCAAGGACTGCATGTCCTCAACATGGCTATGCTGGGCTCAGACTCAGATGATTTCTTCCAGAAGGCAGGTTTCCCAGCTTTCAGACATGGTCCTGCTATCTTGGAGGGGGTGTGTGTGTTCATGAAGCCATGCCATTTTCTTGCTGTTCCTCAATGCCTTGATAACCCAAATCACAGATCATGAGTTTGGCCTGTATGTGTCTGGGAGGAACCATTTCTTGTGCTGACTGGCAAGGAAGTGGGAAGGAAACAGGTGGTGTGTGTTGTACTTGTGGCCAGAGTAGACCGTGCAGGCAGAGGTGATGCAGAACACTGTATTCCCTGGATGCTGCCCAGTTTGGAGTCTGAAGCTGAGGAGAGGAGCTGGGCCATGGTGGATGTGGAAGCAGCTGTGGTTAAGAGAGATCGTGCAGCAGCTGGCGGGATGGTGGGGATCTTGGCGCAGCAGAAGGGAGGTCTCCTCATGGCCTCTTGCAGAAGTGGTTTCCTGGAAGGTGGAAAAAGCTCAGAAATGGGTTGGGGCTGCTGGCTGCTAGAGTATCTTCTTTGCTGAAGGCTGTCTGCATATATTGTGTTTGTGGTGAAACTGCAGTATTGCAGAGTTGAAGGTCTTCAGCCTCATCCCATTTCATTGCCTTGGGAAGCTGAGCAGCAAGTACGTTGGCTCTAGCTACCGCTGCTTAGCAGAGACCACCATGGTGGGAAGAGGAGGGGAAAGGATGATGATGAGGTGATGGCAATCCCACAAAAGATGAGGAAGGCTTTGCCTGTTCTGACTTGAAGATGTGCCTTTCTTGTAGTCAAAATACTGTTTTGTACATCTCCTGGTGCTGACTTACAGTTTGGAGTTTAAAGCCTGACTTCCTGCAGCCAGGAGTTTACTGCTGTTAGCATTCCTGTAGAGGAGATGCTGCACTCTCACTTGCCCCCTCCATCCCCAGAGGCTGAAATGTGCCTGGTTGACAACTTCCTAATGGCTGTTTTAGTTGATTGGAAAATGAAAGACTGTTAGTGATGGCAAGTGAGAGCTACATCATGTTTACAAATGGCTGTAGTTGTAGGGGAACATCTTCAAAGTAGAATTGGATTTGCTGGGGAACACCCTGTCTGTTGCTCCCTACCCCTTCCCTGCCCTTCACCTCCCTTCAGTAGTTTTACTGAGAGTGCAGTGTTTGTTTATTTGTTGCTCTCCCTTTGTATACCTTTGCACTGCATTTTAGGGGATCTTCAATCTTTTTTGAGAACAAGGAGGTTAAGGTCTGTAGCACCTAATGTATTCTGAAATATTTTATTGCAACCTCTAAATCTGCTTAAGAGTGAGTTTGGAGGGACCTCAGTCTACATGTTTCCACTGCATGACAAACTGGCCTTACAGAGTGGCCCTGAATGTCATGATGCTGTATGTAGTCCATTTAACTTTGCAGTTCAGTTAATGCTGTTTTTTTTCTCACTTTTAGTAGCAGGTTATAATCTTATATTCTTTTGAATTTTAGGTAAATATGAGTTTACGAGTTTGCATCCTGTACTCAGGAAAGGTCACAAAGACTATTGCTAGTGGCAGCCAACTTTGGCTAATCGTTCAGTCTTTTGGCCAGCAGCCTAAAATAAGAAGTAAATTGAAAAAGCATATCCTGATGGAGTCAGGTTTTCTCATGTTCTAACTGCCACCACCCTTTCTCCCTTTTCTGTGCTCTTCAGATGCTGCTCTGTAAAGACATGAGAGAAATTTGTATCATCTGGAAGCTAAAGAGTAAGGATAGCTTTTAGTTCTGGTTAGAAAACTGAATACTCTTTCCCCCAAAAGCCTGCATCAGCATAATCTTGGATTTTCACACAACTTTTTTTTTTCCTGGAAATGAAGAATAAACATCAAACAGATTGACTAGAAAGATGCTCTCCTCTGAAATGTAGAAAGGTTGGGGGATTTTTGTAATGTCCCTTATGTTCAGAAGCATGAGTTGTTTTGTAAAAGCAGTATAATACTTTTCTGTAACCACCTAGAAATGAGACCAGTAGCTAAACTGTATGAGTTTGGGGCAGAGAGAATCTTTAGTCAGTGCTTATATAAATGTCCAGGAAAATCTGTGGCATTTTTACTAATTTGCTTTCAAAATGACTTTTTAAAAGTTTTCCTTGCTATGTGTGAATTTTTTCAGACTGCTTTAGGAAACAGTAGCTAAGCCTATGAAGTGCACAGAATACACTGGGGAATACAAGTATTCTTGTTTAATTTTTTCGCACTCTCACTTTTAGTGTACACAAAACAAACCAACAGAAAAAGAAGTGCGAATTTGAAAAAGAAGTCTCTCTCTTAGTTCCTGATGTATTTTTTCTCAAATATTTTCTGTTCAAATAATACAGTTATTCTTGTCAGGCAATAAAAAAAAAACTTAGTTGAAGGAGCAGTCAAGAGCTACTCTAGGCATCTGTTAAAACTCTCAAAAAGCAGGAACACTATAAATATGCCCCAGGTCCCAGTTGTTGCTTCACAGGAACTAAAGGATTCCCTAAGCTCAGCTAGACCCTATACCTGACTTTTTTTTTTTTTTTCTTTGAAAGAATTTCCACAGAATCTTGAGGCTCTGTGTATAATCTTCCTGTTCAGCATCAGGGGTCTTTGACAGCGGTGAGCCACACATTAGCTAAACACTATTTTGTCATCAGTCAAAGCCCAAATGAAAATTTTGTTTGGATAATGCTACAGTAGCAGATAAAGGAACAGATTTATTCTGTTGAAACTCAAGATGCAAAGATTTCCATATACAGCCCTCCGAACATCAGATAGATCAAGAGGTTCTGTCACAGTTTAAAACAGATGAAAACATTTTGGCCTCCGCCTCCATAGACTGGTATCAATCCCCTCTCACTTACATTTTACAAGGTACCAAAAGCCTCTCCTTGGTGTCTTCCTTTCGGAATTTGTGTATGATGAACAGTCACAGTGGTCTGATACCTTTTTCATTAAGAATGGTAAACATGAAGATGAAAAGCTCTGTGTGGGATCAGTTCTTCTCAAGGTTAGGAGAGCTTATGCAGGAAGACCTTAAATTAGGTACAGATGCAAAATTTAAAAATGTGGTCTTCCATGGTAGCTTTCAAGCCACATAATGTTAAAGCTGTTGGCTAGTGGCAGATATCTCTTGAAGTGACATGTTGCGTTGGGGCTTTGAATTATATCTGGCTTTTGGGACAGAGAGCAAGGCTGCGTATTGCTGGCAAGATGGTTCAGCCATTATCGATAATTAAGGAGATAGATGGCAAGCCCTTAGGATCTAGTTTGAGTTGCGGTCAAGCAGAAACTGCCATCAGAGGAATAGGTTCAAATGCTGTTTATTTCAGTGGATTTTTTCCCCAGGGTATACATGACAGCTGAAGCTGCTTTTGTCTCTTATTGTATTATATTGACAGGCCAGTTAAACCTAACTCTTGACCTTTTGGTGAGGAGAACTTAAGAGATCATCAGAGGGGAACTAGAGGTAATACTAGTTCTGGAAGTGATTTCTTCAGCCTGGTGTTATTGGACTTTCAGTCTGGCAGACTAATATAACTCTGTGTAAACAAATACAGGACCAAGGGTGAGAGCCTCAGCCAAAAGTAACTCCTAAGCTAAGGAGGCAGGAATCCCTGCTGAGACTTCCTATCAGAGTTGCTTGGGAGAGCCATGGCTGAGGTGTCCTCCTCCTCTTTCTTCATAGCAGTCATTATCAGCAAGCTGCCTTGAGTGCAGGGACATGAACCACAGCATACCCTGGTTACTGAAACTGCTGAGAAATGTGTTTGCAGTACTAACATGGTGGCAGAGTTGCAGCTGTTGCCCTGAGCTAAGTGGTGAGAAGGACTCTGCCAGGCCAGGTAAAAGGGAAGGATAAGGAACTCCCTGGGGTGGGAGGTTCACTACTGAGAGCTAAAGAAGAAAATTTGAATCTCTCTGCAGAGGAGTGGGAGGACCACATTGAGAATGAGCTTATCTCCTTGCAGAAATGTATGCTTTTTCTCTTGACTCCTCTGATCTTTTGGATGGAAGGAAGAAGTTACTTTCTTCAAACAAAATGATTTTTTTCACAGACATCTTGCAGAATGAGAGGAAAAGGAGGTGTTTTTTCCTGCAGGAGGATAGGTCACAGTAAGAGAGACCATTGTAAAGTCAACTGATTGCTCTGGTAAATGGTAAAAAGGTGAGGATGAGAGGATTACCACTGGGCACTGCAGTGTTCCTTCTAAAGGACAGGGAAATTGTTTAATGAGAGCTGTTTCCTGTCTTAAGGAGGCTGTGATATACTGACAATTGGGAAAGAATCTTGCAGTATATGCTTGAGTATAGCCACTGTTGCTCAAAACATGGGTATTTGTTGCTTGTACTGCTCAAACAAGTGTGAAAAAGTACAGTCCAGCTTTTCTTTAAAAATTTCCTTAAATTAAAATGCAAGACATATAGTTACAAGTGTTCAAAGCAGAGACTGAAATACAGTACCAGTTTCATTAAATGATGCTTGAGATATAAATGCAATCCCAATGTATCACAATAACATCTTTAAGTTTCATTTGAAATTGTTGGGATTTTTTTTTTCTTCCTTGCTTTCTTTCTTGTCATAGGTAGCTATTATATCTACAGGCAAAATTGTTGCCTCTTGGAGAATAGGGCCATTCCAGGATCTCATTTTATCTTCTCAGCAAATGAGGAAGAATGTGGGAAGTTCTCATAGCACCTCTCCTGGTTCTTCTTGGGACTGGTGTCCCAGCAATAGACCAACAGCCAGCAAGGCTGGTACAAGTGGTGCACAACTGTCATCTCCAGTGTTTCACCGTCAGGAAAAGTTTCAGCAATGACCAGCAATAGGAAATAGGAAGAAAAAATGGTGGAGCACAAGCACCTAGCAATTTCCTGATCATGGACTGGGATTCTAAGAAGGGAGGAGACGTGGAAATGCTGCAGTGAGTGGAGTGGAAGAGCTATGGTGCCGTAAATAGGGGAGCAAAATCTCTGCATGGCAAACAGCCCAATAACTTGGATGCTGGCTGGCGGCACATAAAAATGACAGCAATTATGGCTTAAAGATTGCTAGAAACACACATCCTGTAATGCTCAGAGCAGGCCATTCATTGGTCTCCTGTGGAGCAAAGAATATCTTGCAAAGAAAGGAAACTTTTTTGTTAAATTTCCTTTTTCCTTATTTCTTTAGAACTATTGTATATAACTGTATTGTTTTATTAACCATCGATAGTGCTTAAAATCAAATGTGTGTTGGTACACTGTTTTGTGGTCAATTCCCAGTTAATATATTCAAGATATGTTCTAGAGCACTTGATTGTTTTTACAGAATGAATTGGGCTCCTCTTTTTGTCCTCAGAAATTCTCTGTCAGTCCCTGATCCTTTGGCAATTCTGCAAGAAGCTACGCAAGAAGCACAAACTTTGTGTGGGGGCTGATGTGCTTTGAAGATAGACTTGTCATGCTGAGAGATAAAGGAGTGGCTTGTTTTCTCTCCTTTGAATACACATTCACTGTCCTTTAAACATCATTTTTCTAATACGTAGACCTTTGTTGGCAAACAGTCTAAGTTTCAGCTCTCGCATTAGTCTTCCAAAATGTGTCAGTCATGACAGAGATGCCTGTGTTCAGTTCTTGAAACTACTAGATAATTTTATCATCAAAACATGTCATGAAAAGGCAATTACTGAACCTTGACACTGTACAGAATGCCATCTTCCCAAGAGGCAGTAGTGGAAAACAGCTGTTCCATTTTAGGTCTTTACTTTCTCACTGTAAACCCTACAGATCAGAGAGTTGGTTTGTGTGTGAAGTTTGAGGGGAAGGCTATTCTTTTTTCTTAAGCATCCTATTGCTTTAATTTTTTAAATCTAAGAAAATTACTGCTTATCTGTTCATTGTACTTAGTTAAACTTTCTGCATCTATTCAGATACAATGCCCATTCTAACATTATACATCTTAACTTTGCTGGAAAAACTGATTGTAAAATGCCAGTAAATGTGCATATTTCTTTTGTTTGATTGGTCCTTGCAAGGAAGATGTTTTCTACAAGCTTCTGTTCTGTTTTCTTTGACTTTCTATTTTGGTAAAGATGCGATAAGCAAGTAATTGTGTGCAATAAATGTGCACAATTATTCAGCTGATAAATTATATTTTATCCTGTTAAGGTATTGTTCAGTGGTGTACATTGGCTGAGGTCTGACTTCAGTGGAGAGATTGATGTTTATGTTACATGAAGCTCTCATGTCGAAGTCCTTGCACCATTGATTACAAAGGGAGCTGGGAGACAAACCTGTTGACCCCCTTGGCTATTTCACATGATTGATTGAACAGTTGTTTTGATTTTGTCTCACCAATTTTTGTTATTCTTAGTGTTTAAAACCACTCTTAAAAGTTAAATAAAGTAACCTGATGCATTTCCCCATAGCCTGGAAGTGATAGTTAACCTTAAAACAAGAGTTGTTATGTGTTCCAAATCTTTATAACCCCCCCCCCCCCAAAAAATTTTTTTTTTCCTTGGAATGCAGAAAATTTGGTGCAAAGCTAAGTTCTTGTTTCTTTTTCTCTCTTCTGTGCAACAAGAGCTACATCCATTGGCTCCTATTCCTCAAATACATGAGTTGTTTTTTTTAGGAACAATAGACAATGGGCTGTCTTTCTTCTTTCCTTGCCTCAATTTAATTACATAAATTTTCCAGACAGTACCACAGCTAATTCAGCAAGGCACATGTGCATGTAGCAAAAGCTCTTGTAAAAGAAGAATGATTGAGATTTCACATTTCTGCAGAAGACAAACACAATAAAATTCATGCAGTTGGCTCATGTTTGCTCTGCTGTTCTAAAACTATAAATGTTTTATGGAAACATTGTGATTTGTATGTGCATCCATCCTTTAAGGAGAAGAATAAGTCCTAATCCGCTGGAGACTTTGCTTACCAGAGATGTGAACCCTCTGGCCTTTCTGCTCCTGCTGCATATAGCTTTCTGGAACATGGGACAACTTTCACATCTGATCTCTATGAGCCCTGAGGCAGATGGGCAACTGAAGGATGATTGCCTTGTCATTAGGGAGACTGCTTAAAAAAAAACAAAAAATAATGCAGTTACTGCAGTATGTTTTTGATTAGAAAAATATCTATTTTGCATTCCTCAACTGAAAAGCACATTTAGTAATGCCAAGAGAAGCAATGAAGTGATCTTTCTTACATAGCAAAAACACAAGAAAACCTACTGATGTTGAGAGGGTGATGTCCAAACTCTGATACACAAATGCTATTACTAATCATTTCATTACTGAAAGATGGACCTAGCTTTATATGTCAAAGGAACCACTTGTAAGAGTGGAATCCTTGCCACCATTTAAGTGGTGCCTTCTAGCTTGGAAATATCCCAGTGGTTTGGTTCCAGGAAAGTTGTTTTTGTCTTTCTCTCTCTCTCTCTTTTTTTTTTTTTTTTTTATCCCTCAGAAAAGATCTCAAGGCAACTATTAAATTAAAAGCTAACAGCTGACAGTTCTTTTCTTCCATCAAAGCTCAGAAAAATGTAGCCATCTCCCTTTTCTATGAATTGTAAGGGGAAGGGAAGGATAGCTATGCTAAATATCTGAGGAATGATGAAGTAAGGCAAGCTGTGCACTCTGATTTTCTGTTATCAACAGCATAACTCATCCATCACTATTACAGTGTGCAGCTGGGAATATTGCAGAGTTCTAACATGAACCATAGAGGGAGATGGAAACACGCTGGTGAGTTGTCTGGCTAGTGTGGTTATGAGGCCTCTGCTATTACTACATGTTGTAAATGCATCTCTATTACTGTAAGAAAAATGGTAGTCTTAAACAAAAAGATTGAGTGATTTCTGACTCTTGGAAATGTCTAGACTGATGACTTGCCATTCCAATTTTGGTTAGATCTGTTTTCTAAAAGTTATCAGGAGTGGCATGTATACCTCCTTTGCATCTTCCTAACCATGTTCTTCAGCCCATCCACAAAGGAGAACCCGTAGGCAACATCTGAATTTGAAAACAAAGGGATGATGCCTTGCTGCCCTCTCACCAGAATGGGTTCCAGTAGTTCATATATTCAGTATTTTTATTTCTTATTTGCTCTTCTATTCACTTTTGCCTGTACCCTGATTCGATTGTTTTTATTCCTGCCTCCTTTTTTTCCTCCTAAACACTTCTTTGCTTCCCTACCCTGTTTGTGTTTCATCTGCTCTTAGTTTTAACTGTCCTTATGTACTAGCAGTTCTCCCTAATGTAAACTTTCTGGATCCAGTCCAGGTGGTGTTAGCTCTGTGCCCAGATTTAGGAAGTGATATGACCACAGTAAATGTAAATGAGCCACCTTTCTCATGGGAAAAGTAGAATAACTGAAATGGGGCTACCTTCTTCCAAGCCACTAGTGCGCAGCAGCTTCATTGCCATGCAACAGCAATGTTTAAAATATATGATGTATGATTTTAGTAGAGAGAGATAGCCTAAGTGGAAATAGAGTTCTTGGAAACCTTTCAAACTAAGTTTTGAATTTCAGGGGTTTAGAAAAGTTCATCTCTTCTCTAAAAGTTCAGTTCTTCTCTAAAATTCAGAGTTTTAACATTTAGTTACAGTTTTTATTATATGTTAGGGATTTTGTTAGCTGTGCTTTACTGGTAAGTTTGTTGTGCTGCTTTTTCAGGCAGCTTTTCTATTGCTAAGCTATTGCAAATAATTGTTGTTTCCACTAGATTTCTCTGATGGGTTTTCTTATGACTTTCAAAGGAATTCCTTTTGGGCTTTAGTGCAGTAACTTTATGATCTATGGGAGAAGCCATTAATGCTGCTTCCAGCATAACAGGATCCCATGATAGGAAACTTTAATTGTAGAACTGGCATACCTCTAATACTCATTTTTTCCTTAAACTTATGAATGCTAGGAAAGATAGTCAATGTAAATACAGAAGATGCTTATTGAGATGGTCTCGTATTACTAACTAGAGGAAAGGGAAGAGAATTTTCTTTTTGTCTTGAAACAGTATAAGGTATGTGCTGCATTAAAAAAACTTATGCAGGTATTGAGTGGTTTGTTACCTTACAACAAAGCTGCTGTTCAGTCTAGCATTTGCATTACCAAGAGTATCCACTTTCCCTTTTCCCAAGCCTTACAGCTAACCACAGAACAGACTATTTTCCAAGGGTGTGAGTTCTTGAATTCATCATAGCTACTGGTGATAAATTATCTTTCCCATAAAGACATGTATGGAAGGAGGTCAGGATAATTACTTGTGTACCACAGTTGGTATCCTTACAACAGGCTAAGCTGAAGGCAGAATCTGAGGACTTTTAAGCCTAACAGAAAGTCAGGTGGCAAACTTGACAATGAATTCCATTTTGTTTTTGCATGACATTACTTTTCCTGGTTCAAGGAAGTCCATTTCATTTTAGACACTCTATTTTTCTATCTATTCTGTTGGTGTAATAACAATGTTCCTCTTTTAGAACCACTTTAGTTTTATTTTTCTTGGCTTTGATTTGGTGTTAGGTTTGCAAAAACAATAAGCTGCTCAGTTTTATGATGGATATCAATATAGAATTGACTATTCATAAATCTTAATAAAGCTGTAAAATACAACCTGATTGTTAAATAAAGAATAGAAGGGATTTTTTAAATTTAGGCATATGGTCTTTGTTTTATGTTTGTTTGTATCTCCTGCCAGATAGAAGGCTCAGCTGAGCTATTGTAAATGATTTCAGCTCAGCAATTTTACCCTCCACCTTAGGTACCTTGAGTGTGACACACTGCAAAAAAATACCTACTTGGCAGGTATTGGGGAACAGTATGCTAGGGAGAAAGGCCCAGTTAAATACCTACATCGTGATGCAGCCACAGTACGTGAGGTTAGAGAGCTCCGCACTGCTCTATGATGAAACTTGACTGTGCAGCTAGGAATGTATGTGTGGTATCGGGTGTTGCTAGCAAGGGTTGAGGAATAAGGCTCTTTGCTCCCCCTATCGCCTCATTTAATCTGTCACAAGAGCTCTATTGTGCAGAGACCCCAGGTTGCCAATGTTGATCTGTCTTCACCTTCTCCTTACCTTCAACCATGCAGTAAACTCTCTTTTCAGTGTCTTCAATGTGGGTTTCATACTTGCTTCGTTGTATTTGGAAATAGCTCACCTGTTTCCCTGAACTATTTAATTCTCTACTCCTGCACCCCTGCCCATCTTCTCCAAGTCCCACTGTGCGTTTTTCAGGGTCACATTGGTTGTCTAGAAACCCTGGTCCCAGTCTTCAGTCATTGAACTCTTGTCAAGAAGGTGATGTATCAGGGTCAGTAGCTTCTTTGATTTCACTTCTTCCATATTAATTCTTCTCTGGAGCTCCCTCTTTAGCTACTTTGAACACTTCTATAAACAAACCAAACTAATCCAATCCAAAATTGAACTGACTGAAATTTGATCACCTTGTAGAATCAGTGACCTGCCCTTCTGCAAAAAGGGTCTGTACCTCCATTTTGAACTTGATGCTGTATTTTTGTGGTCCTTGTTCAAACCTCTTGTCCATCTCCAAAATTCAAGCTATGCATAATGATGCTGTTCTATCCAGTTCAGCTCTGAATACCTGACATTTTTGAGCTCACTTTTAAGGTTTTGAACATCAAGTTTGGTACTGGCCACAGATCTATATGCCCTTTCCAATGTACTGCAACCTCACAAAGCAGGCTCTTTTCTTTCAGGCTTGCTTTTTGACTGGCAACTTTTCAGTGACTTTGTGACTCGTAGGAGACACTGCAGTCACCTCTGCTGAATCCTAGAAAATGATTCCCAAGGACCAGCTACGTGCTCTTTCTTTGAGCTCCTCAATGATCATGCTAGATAGGTCATTTACTATTTCTGCTTCCCCAGATGCTCTGAGGGAAGATACTAGCAACTAGTCAATGAGGCCAACAATTGGTCTTCCTCTCTGCTGCCCAATTACTCCATTTTAAAAGAAACTTAATTACATTACATTATCTTAATTTACATTAATGGCAAATAAATGTACTTGAGAAGTTAGTCCATCACAAATGTCCATAGACTTTGATTTTAATTCTTTGAACCTGCGTTTTTATGGCAGTTACTTTCTGAGAAGGCAGATGTAAAGGCAAGCTGTTCATATTTATATTTAAAACAGATCGATGGATTTTCTGCTATCTCTTGTGCCTGCATTTGTCTGCCTGATGTATGTTTTGTAGGCAAGAAATCTTTATTTTCTCAAGTCTACTTTATTTTCGTCAAGATTTCAAAGATGCTGTTGTTAATAGCAGGCCTTGCATCCCAGTTAATTTTTTCCTTAGATAATAGTAAGAGCTATATAAAGATTCTGGAAATTTAAGCTATGGGTAGTGGAGTCCGAAAGAAGGATTTCACACTTCTCCCAAGGGCCTGAGGCATGTTTTCTTTTGCCTTCTTCTACAACGAGAACACTGTTTCTCCAGGAAAATTGTGATGTAACGGACAGTGGTTCTACAATATAATTTTGTCGTGTGGCGCCTCATGTGCAATGAGTTGTCAGATACTTTACTTTTTAAATGCAAAATCTAATACATTGTAATGTTTTTTAATGAAGTTAAAATGTATCATATTATGGAGATTACTGGCATGTCTAGACTGGAAGTTGCAAGTTACTTTTAATCTTTATAAAGCTCCATTTCACTGCTTTGTGGTCCTGCCCTGGAATACTAGTGTGGTTTTAAAAATAGCCTAACCTTGCTTGGTGAACTGTACCCTGAGTGTGTCAGTAGCTGCATAAAATGACTTTTCAGCCATTTCTTGGCAGACAGACGGTGTGGTGTTCCCAGCTTACCATAGAAAGATGTAGGCAGCAAAAATATAATCTAAGAGCAGTGACAGCTTTTCTCTCAACCTTAAAAAAAAAAGTCCCAAAAGAGGATAGAGTTTGGACAAGGTGAGAACTCTACTGGGTAAGTGAAAGGCAGTGCAGCTATTTACATCTAAACCAAGGGCAGAGTGCTTGCAGGTGGAGTACACCAGGCACTGGAGTTTGCTCAGGGCAGCTTCTATGTTTACAGCAGGTTCTTAGCTTCAGGCATAGTATCAAGAGGATGTCTGTGGCTTGGTGGTTTGAGCCTTCCTTCTGGAAACAAGGGTGTTGATTCTCCTCATTTTGAGGGAACTCAGCTCAAGTTTTCCACTTCCTTGTGGATGTCCTATGCCCTAGGTTGTTTTCCTAAGAGGTTGCCCTTTTGGGGCAACCATGCCCCCATCGAAGGGAAGGACGGGAATTAACCTGTTGCTGCAGAGTCTCTGCACAGAAGGGGATTTGGATGTATGAACTTTAGACATATTTGAGCACATGACTTGAGATTTTGAATGTAAAGCAGCCAATTAAAGATGCTGGGAGCGGATTAGGCATTCCCCAGTCCTCCCTTGCCCTGTGCTGTTTGCTGTGAATTTCTTTCCAAAGTGTGTGAGGCATGACTGTTTTTCTGCTCAAGGATTCAGTTGCTTCAAAGGCATGGTGATACACAGTATAGCTATACTGAGTCTCAGTTGTTCTACCATTCTCTATTTTATATCTTAAAACTAATAACACTGGCTAACTTTTAAAATGTATACCTATCCTCATGCCCAGTAAATATGTTTTTCCGTAGCATGGAAATATTTATTATTCTCCTAGGAGATATTCTGTGTCACATGTCTGTAATCATCATGTCAATTAGACTAAAGCAGAGCTCACTCAGCTGGACCCTTACTAAACTTGGGCAGTTTCTTTCTGCATGAAAAGCACCTGCTATTTTACGTACAGCTCATAAAAAATAGTCTTAGCAACCACTGATTTACTATTGTCACAAAACATTTAAACTTGCTCCATTTCATATAGATTGTACAGCAGTACCAGCCCTTTAATGCAGGTTAATCCCACAGTAATTATACATTGTCTCTAGGTTTTTAAACCATTTCTTGTGAAGTTTCCTGCTTTGTCTCCTGCTCTACATGCCCACCCACACATTCATGTATTCCTCTGGAGTGGCTGAGCTGCAGGATTTGGGCTAATGTCTCTTTTGTTTTATGCACACACCCAGAGCAATGATTATGTCGGTGAAGAAATGTTTAACAGCTAAAATAGTGGTTAAAATTATGGAACTTTCTATTTCATTTGACTGTTTCATCCCCTTCTGCATGGCAAAGTTTTCAGACTCTTATAAAAGAGGGTAAATTTAGAGATTAAAGTTACTGCATAGTTTATAACAGAAATACTGTCATATGGTAACAAGTAAAGATGCCACAAATTTGTCGTGATTTAAAGAGGGTAGTGGTGTTGGTGGCAAATGTCCTCACCTGAAGTCAGCAAGAATCCCCAACCCATCCCCAGAACTGGATCTTATTAGCACTGCTGAAACAATTTGGCAGGAAGCTCCTGCTTTCAGGTCACTTCCCAGTTTTCTGAACAGCTGCGTACCCTCTTCATCCAAACCTATGAAAAAGACCTATAATTGGTTGGCAAACCTGTTAAATTATTTGCATGTATTATTTGGAGTATTTGAAAGCTAATATTCTGGATGCTTTAGTCTAGGTGATATCATAATCCATGATGTCCAGTGTTTCCCACTGCAAAACTGTTGCTCTTAGTTTTCTACAATTTTTTTGTTAAGCTTTAGTAGTTTGAATTGAAATTTTCCATTTTGGATATCTAACACAGACTGATGTGAGCGGAGGGAGGGGAGGTGAAGAAAGAGGCTAAAACTCCTTTGATAAAGACTAAACGATGTCAGAGAACAAAGGGAACAATATATTTTCTTTTTAAAAAATTCTAGCAGCCTTAGGCTTTGACTTAATGTTTAACAGGAGGTGGAAATTTGTGTTAAGTGTCTGTACTTTGCTGCTCATCTAAGAAGGTTAAATAATCCAAACTTGGTCAAACTGTAAATGCTTTAAGATAAGATCAAAATTGTGATTGAATCAAGAGCAGAGCCTTGTAAAAGTTAACTGGGTGACATTTTATTTGCTCACAATATAGTTCACTTGATTTTGAATTACTACATTGTATGAAATACAGTGAGAACTTGAGCACTTATGGTTAATTGAGACTTATTATGTTAATATAATTGTGCCTTGTTTGCCATCTGGAAAGTTCGAATAGGTCCACATCAGAGGATGAATACAAATTAATTTTTGTGAACCACTCACATGTTCTAGCAATGATATTGTAGAAATGTAATATGTCCTTTATTAGACAAAAAATTTCTTTCTGTGTAGTAAATACTGTGCAGGGCAATGTATTGAACAGCAAAAAGGCAAAATATTGAGTAACTGTTCATGCAAAGGTCATCTGTGACTAATCTGGTGTCTTGTGGAAAAATCTGTACTATATAGATATGTAGGCAAATCCAGGAAAAAAAAATGAAGATCAGTTTTTCAACCATACTGTTGAACCCTGAAGAAGGTTTTTTGCATACGTGTATACACAGGTACATTGCGGCAATGTGAGCATATATTGTATCACTGAAAATGCCCACATTAAAACAATTCCCACTAGAAAGGAGAATTTAAAAAATCTAAACAATATTAATGCTGTATGAATTTGCCTCTGAAATTACGCACCGTGTTACACTCGGAACAAAAATCGATCTTTTCTTACAGAAATGAAGAAATGAATAAATTTATAACTGCTGCTAGGGTCTACATTTTAATCAATTGCCAAATGATACTAGAGAGATGCTTCTAATAATGGCAAAGTGAATGCTGCATTAATTCTAACACCCTCAGTCAATGGGCACCGTTCAAAATATTCCCACTGCTTTATATTGTCATGCATGCCTGCTGACTAGTAGCATTCATTAGTGTTCTTTATTATAAACAATATTTTGGTTTGAGGTATCAGAGATCTGAACTAGTTTTGGGGGGATTTATCTGAAATCTTAAGATTTCTTCTAAGCCAAAATTTAACATTTCTATGTTATGAAATTTTGCATAATAACCAAGCTGCTAACAGTAACAATGTGTATGATTTTTTAAAATATTTGTGGTGGAAGCAGGCTTCTGTTGCTCTGATTCGTATATTACTGATTTTTATTTTTCTTTTCTGGCTGGTGTATAAAGTTTGTGAATTGATATGGTTTGGGAACACCTGAGTCTTTTCAACTCTTGAGAGGGAAACATTTTTAGTTCATAAAGTCCTTTGATTTCCACTGCTAATAACTCTTCTAGGAACTTTAGTTTTATCTTGTAGTTTCAGTTTAAATTGATAAACATTGAGTAATGTTGCTTTGATCTTTTTGTTTGGGTTATTTATGGCAAGTAAAAGAAATTATTATCGTTTTAGATGCAAAAATGCATGTTCTTTTAATTAGTATTTATTTGCTTCAATATTTCTGGGATCTAACATTCTCCAGCATGCAGCATATCAGTCATACAGTGTAACATCAGGCACAGCTGAAACAAAACTGATAAAAGCTGTAATGTAGTGAGTTTTATTGTTTACCTACCTAAGTATGCATGCTAAATATAATAAAACTCTCATTTGTATTTTTGTACAGACTTGAAAATTGAAGCTCTAAATAGGCAACCCACAAGTACAAAAGCATGTATAGTCCTTGGAATATAGCAGTGGTGATCTAAGCCTAAGAGAGGGAGAAGTTACATCTCTCATTAGATCGGCTGTTGTGGTAGTGGAAAAACAGACAAGATTTTATCATCAGGTCTTAGAGGATTCTTTAAAATGTTTAAATCATTCCTCACTTTGTAAATCTGACATTTCAGCCAAAATCTAGACAGTGTATTGTTTTGTACATCTTGTCTTCTGCACAGGCATACTTGAAACACCTATATGTCTGTTAAGATTTCAGGCAACGTGTCAAGATCTTACGATTTTTACATAATGCAGAGATGAAGAATGAAAAAAAGGATGATGCTGCCTGATGACTTGGAGAACTGAGCAGTAGTCAAATGTTTCCATTACAGATTTTTTCCCGTATCAAAACACTTTGCAGAATAATTGCCCTCCAAAGAAAGCATTTGTTAGAGAGGAATAAGAAATGGAGATACCAGAAAAACTCACAGGATTCTTTCCTATTATGGCTGCAGCTACTGGTCCTCTCACTGTTTCATGGCTCTGGAATCAATGGTGACAAGAGTATAAACCCCTGTACAATAGAGGAAGCTATTTGCAGTGTCTAGGTTGCAACTGTTTCTTTAACTATTTCTTATTTCTTTTTCTTTTTTACAAAGTGAGTTTCCCATACCTGCTTTTTGTGTGTCTTTACCTCCATGCACTTCCTCTTTCTCATTTTCTGTTGTTTCTTTCTCTTGGTTCATTTCCAGTTGTCATGTCCCCTTGCTCCACACACTTTTCATCCTCTGTCTTTCTGTAATACAGAATGGGTTATTTAGGCTCTTCAATAAGAAAATGAAAGTGAAAGATAATATAATATAATCTATGGGATTGATTTAACTCTTTCACTTGGTAAGAGAGAGACAATCTGTAATTGATATGTAATTGTTACAGATAACTGCAGTTATGCAACTTACCAGCTCAAAAACCGCGTTTTGTGTAGAAAGCTCCAGTTTTTCACCAGGTAATCTTTTAAACCTCTTATCTGGATGAGTCTCAGTATAGTACCATTTTGGTGCTTCTCTTGGCCTAAATAAATGTGATAGCAATATGAAATGCAAAACAGTAATTCTTTTGGGGGTCTTTATGTGTAAATTCCTGGTCTGTTTTGATTGCTACCATAAAAAGACAGTAGACGAACTGTCCTTTTCAATTTATTGTTCAAGTAGTCTGTGCTTCCTTTCCTTTCCTTTCCTTTCCTTTCCTTTCCTTTCCTTTCCTTTCCTTTCCTTTCCTTTCCTTTCCTTTCCTTTCCTTTCCTTTCCTTTCCTTTCCTTTCCTTTCCTTTCCTTTCCTTTCCTTTCCTTTCCTCTTTTCTTTTCCTTTCTTTTCCTTTCTTTTCCTTTCTTTTCCTTTCTTTTCCTTTTTCTTTTCCTTTTTCTTTTCCTTTTTGAAAGACATGGCAAAAATAGCTTGGACATTGTCTGATCTCACTGTTATTAGTGTAAGATAAATGAATGGCAGCTTTGGCTCTAATCCTTAGTCTCTGTTCAGAGTTAAATTTTTGTTTGAATTTCCTAATCCTTGAATTTAGTGGTAAGTGGAGCTCTTCTTATTGAATGGATTTATCTTTAAAGGTAGCAGGACTTGGTGTGTCCAAAGCTAATGATGATCTGCCATCAACAACAGTAGTGCAGATGCTTAAAGAGCCTGATGTGACAGGTGAGTGTGGAATGTAGGGTATTTTGAGTGTAACAGACCACTGCCAATTAACTGGGTAAGAAGAATATGGAATTTTACATTAGGTGAATGCTTGCTAGTATTTGTTGGGATTGGCTGGAAAAGGAAGATTTGGGAAATGTATCACCAAAATTCTGGCAAGAATGACATGGAAGTGATTAGTGGGGATATGCAAGTCTAGTGTTACACAGTGATGATCAATTAAAACTCAAATAGTTGATGAGGAGGACTTGTGTTTGGTGTGTTGGCACCAAGTGAACACCGAATGCTGCAATTGCTAGCAGATTTACTGAGCTTGGAAAGGGGAAACACTTTCCTTTGGACATTCAGCTGGCAATGGAATATGTTTAGCATAGAAATATTTTTCAAAACTAGGTAAAAAAGGTAGAGAACACTTGGAGAAACACATAAAAAAAAAAAAAGAGTCCTATCTTGTTCTTATCTTCTCTTAGCTTCACTCAGGGCTCCCTCAAGACTGTTCTTAAGACTTAAACTCCATGACTCGTTTCAACAGGTCAGATCTGCCCTGACTTCCCTGATTGGGAGATGACACCACAGTTCATTGAGATACTCCTTATCTATGCCTTTTTCTGCTCCCCCATTCCCTCACAGAATCATAGAATGGTTGAGGTTGGAAGAGACCTCTTTAGGTCATCTAGTCCAACACCCTGCTCAAGCAGGGTCACCTAGTGCATGTTAGACAGGTTTGCATCTAGGCAGGTTTTGAGTATCTCCAGAGAAGGAGACTGCACAACCTCTCTGGGCAACCTGGTCCAGTGCTCTCTCGCTCACAGGAAAGAAGTTCTTCTTTATATTCAGGTGGAACTTCCTGTGTTTCAGTTCATGCTCGTTGCCTCTTGTCCTGTTGCATGGCACCACTGAAAAGAGTCTGGCCCCATCCTCTTGACATCCTCCCTTAAGGTATTTATAGACATTGATAAGATCCCCTTTCAGTCGTTTCTTCCCCAGGCTAAACAGACCCAGCTCCCCCAGCCATTCCTCATAGGGCAGATGCTCCAGCCCTCTGATCATCTTTGTAACCCTATGCTGGACTCTCTCCAGGAGCTCCATGTCTCTCTTGTACTGGGGAGCCCAGAACTGGACAACCATAACATGTTTGTTAGGTTTAATTCCATGATCTCTAACCACCTGTAAGCATGTATCCACACACCCTGTGACTACCGCATAGTTGCAAAAGAGATGTTTTCTTTTCCACAGTAGCTGTCTGGAAATGGCCTCTCTATTTCTTACATATCAGGAACATTTTTCCACTTTGATTTGGTGTTAAGGATCTGAGATTCTCATGCTGTGCCTGTCATGAAATTCTGCAAAGGAGCGGTTTCTAGCTCAGCATGTCAGTAGATCTTCACTGCACTGAGGGTCAACAAAAAGCTGGGTCAGACTTTAAACTGTTCATCACAATATCAGTGTGCATTATAGACTTAGAGTATTACCAAATCCCACCCTTAGCTTTTCAGTCTGATTTTTTGAGCCTGAGTCCAGGAAAAAATGCATCTTAAGAGTTTTCCGTATGTTCCTAATGTCTAGTTTCCTTTTATTCAGTGTGGGATTTTTTTGGAAATGTAGTTTTAATGTACTTTGACAGATTTATTTCAAAGCTTCCTAAAACTTTATAAGCTATGATGAGAGATGAATATTGTTTGCTGTCTTCTGGAAATATTTTTGGTGTTTGAATGAAAAATGGAGACTTGAGAAAAGTTTTGAGTAGGAAGCTATTATCTGTCTTGACTATGGTCACCTACCATTGCTCTGTAGTATGTAACCTAATATTAAAAAATGAAATGCAATTCTGAATACCGTACACACTAAAAGCCAAAAAATTACTTATGAGCTGAGGCCATAGTATATGCCTGACTTCTATGACAGGGGCTTCATGGTTTTGTTGAATATTTGATTTTTTTCTCTGAGGTCAGTTATGCTTGAACTAAGCCTAGTCAATATTTAGATCAAGTGATAACTCCTTGTATTTACCAAAACATGAAGTCAGTACAGGATGTGTAATAATACACACCTATCCAGTGTTCCTTTAAGAAAGGGGGGAAAGGACACTTTCCATGTTAATGAGCATGTATTTCTGAAAATAACAGGTATGGGTTTTTCTTTATGGGGAAAAAAAAACCCTCCAACTTGATATGATTAATACTGTTTAACATAGGTGTTTACTTTTTGTCTTTAACATCGGTAATAAGAGCGAGAGGTTCTATCTTATCCACTTAGCATTTGCAGCATGTTGACAGACCATGAGAACCACTTGTGCCTGATAAACTCCACTAAAAAGATGTTATCAAAATAAAAAATTGTGTTTTGAATCATAAATCCTCTTAGTGAAGTTTGGAAGAATGAAAATTTGGGAAGGAAGGGATAGGTCTAAATCAATTTGACAGCCTCTGAAGAAGCAGATGTTTAATACTCTTGGTTTTTAAATTCTCATCTTTCAACTTTCCCACAGTAATATGTTTTTATAAAAGGAAAGAAACTGATGGGGAGGAGGGGACAAGTGAGCAATACTGTAGTAAAAATGTATATAAAAACAGTTGCTGCTGTTTGGAGGGAATGATTCAGAGAAATACCTTAGCATATAGTAGGCATATTGATGTCATGCAATGACTGAACTTCAACATTTAAAAACAACTAGAAATATGTTTTTCTGGTCCCTATTTATGCTGTTCTGAGAAGCTGTAAACCTGATGGCCGGATGGGTTTATCTGATTGGCAGAAGCTGAGTGAGAGTTAATGGTCACCTCTGATGGGCCTGTCAAGGTACAGATGTTTATGAAAGGATTAGCAGCTTGTCAGCAGTGACTTCAGATGAAGCAACTGCTTAATGTATCCAAGAGGAGATTTTATTATGTTTAGACAGCACTGTTGAATGGCATCTTGTGTTTCATGACACAGCTGCAAAAAGTATAAGATGGCCCGAATACTGCTGCGTGAAAGAGCAGCTACTGATTTTTGGCAGGGCTCACTGATTTCCTCCTGGGCCCATCTGTCTGGCTTGACTGGCTCATTGGAGGGGCTTTAAAGTATGTGTTTCCCACCTGTGTGTCCTCCAAGATGCCATAAAAAAGGAGAGATTTATGCAGAGGTTCTCAAATGCTGGCAAGATAATTACAATTTTCTGTATTCTACATTTTCTTCATATGTGTCAAAGATAGCACAAGAATCAGTGCAAAGGTTCAGAAGGTTGTCAACAAATGGATTTTGGTACTTGTCTTACTTTCCTCCAATAAAAGAAAGAACGTGGGGTTATGCCCTTTCTGTATGGTTCTTTTGCTAATCAGTGGTTTGAAGGAACTGTACATGAAAAGCTCCCCACTGAACTTACAGGATTGTATGCAGCAGCCTTATTATTTGGTATTAGTGTTAAGTGTCCACTTTCCTCTCTGTCCCCATACAGATAAATTAAAACTTATTGTTTGAGCCTCTTACATTGACTTGATTGTACGTAGTGCTAAGGAAAGATAAAATTCTATTTTTTAAAATAAGCTTAATGCAAGAAAAACCTGTTCTGGCTGCAAAAGTGGTAGGGCTATTGTGGTATGTGTTGTTGTGACTTTAGCAATAGTTAAATAAAACTACCATACAACATTGTAGCTGCCTATGGGACTCTTCTAAAAGCAAAACCTATGATGTCATTTTTCACATCTTCCTTACTCTTTTTCAGGAGTTTGGTATGGGGTGGAATTATGAGAGCACTGTCCAAAATATACTTTTGTTCAGGTTAGAACTTGGGGATGCTTGAGAGTTTCTTAGCTTTTAAAAACAGACTTGTTGCGTCATCTGCTGCTTTTCATGTGCTTTATGTTCCCCCTATATTTATATAGCTTTTAATGTCTATATGCATGAGAGCTGGCAGTTTTAAATACGTAGATTGTTATGAAGTAAATAGCTTTCTCTAGTTGTGAATTGCTAGTTGAATTCTATGATGAGAATATTTAGCATGAGATAATATAAATAGCAAAGCACAAGACACGTATGGCAATCCAGTAGAAATTCTGGAAAGGCTTGTTTTCTTACTATGTGTTCTTACAGTGTTTTTGGTATAAATGTTTTTGGTGTAACAGAAGCTATGAACTGCACTTCACAAATTCACTGTAGCAAGGTAAGAGTGAAATCAGATTGCTTGTTGGTGTGTTTTTAATGTGAAAGATCAATATTTAGACACTGTGCTTAAAGGAAAAGCTGAGAAAAAGATAGCTTGTTTGATAGCTTCTGAGCCTTTGTTTTGTTTGCTAGCACTTGCAATAGACGTGAAAGGTTTCCTACTACAGGAACAAAGGAGCATTTCACACTGAGTTCCTATTAATTTTATCTCCCAAGAATAACTACTGATTCATGATTTACACCTAGGAGTTCCCAAATTCAAATCGTTTGGGCACCCACTGACCTTGAAAGCTCACACAAGAGAAAGGATCTTTTCCTCCTGTCTTTATTTATTCTCTTAGCAGATACTGTGACGTGCTCTAGCACCTTCCCTGTTCTTGAAGTGTAGGCAGCCTCATACACTGTGAAATAATTCATATCTGTTAATTCATATATTTAAATCAATTTTAGAAAGATCTTTCACTTCTGAAGTTTTCCCTCCCTATGCCCCTTGCAATGTCCATATTGCCATAAATTGTCAATATGTGCCCTCTGTGTGTGTTGCTATCTGCATACTGCCTCTAGATTGAAGAATTTGAGACTATTGTTGAAAATTCTCACTCTTCACCTCTTCAGGGATCTTTCCTAATTGTCTCCAGTCCTCCTTCAAAGGCCTTTCTTTAACCTTGCCACTCCTGGTTACTTCAACCTTTTCGCTTTTCCTGTTCCACTCGGATATTGATCCTGCCAGTGCGCTCTGCCTTTACCCATTTAGCAGAGGTCATTTCTAATTTGGATGACAAGGTGGCTCTCAGTGCTGTTTGGGAAAAGAATGTATTCTCAGGAGCTGTTCAGTGTTACACAGCGTAAGTATACATGTTGTTAAGTATTAGAAAAGAAAAATTTCCCTGGGAATTACTGTATTCTTAGGAAATGCTTTGTCTGTGTATGTTTACAGCATACACTTCTACCTGTTCCCTTTGGTATCTCTGAAACCTCAGGGAATTGTATACTGAGCAAAATAATGGGACATAAGGATTGCCTTAAACAGTACTTCTAAATTTAAAGTTTCAGTGTTAACTTTTGGTACATTAGTAGACTCATGCTGTGGAATGTAAGCGTATACTACTTTTTATAATAGTCTAGTTTTGGAGAAACAACTGCCTTTTTTGATACTGTAATATTGGGGTCTGAAAAGAACCAAGTATGGTGCTCAGATTCTGAGGTGAATTTGCACTGCTCATGTTTGAAGAGAAAAGGTTCCCTGAGATTACTCGGTTTATCAGTGAAATAAATCCATGTTAGTCCCTTACTTTTGTTAATTACTTCTCAAACCTGAACCACACTTGGTTGTATCATCAAAACATAATTTGTTTTGCTTTATGAAGCCTTCTCCATCATCTAGGAAAGCCAGCTTACATCTTACAGCTACGGTACAGGTACGGTACGGTACGGTACAGGTACGGTGTAACAACTTGTCTATTGCATTTTATTTTTAAAAATGACACTTCCTTTCAATGTTCTCTTCTTTAAAACTGAAAATGATAGCACCTCATAAAGGTTAACACTTACCGGTCTGTAAATGAAATCAGGCTCCATTATTACATTATCTACACCTGTGAAAGGGAGAATAAATCACTGTGACTAAATTGTTTCTCTTGTACATTATCATGACTATGAACATAGTCCATAAATAGTCTCCATATGGCATCAAATAATTTCACCATTGTGCTGCAATCTGCAACTCATTTTCTCAGGTGATGTCTACTTTTAAAATTATGCACAATTTTCATGATTACATCTACAGTATGTGTAGTTCTTCAATTAAAGATTTTAAAAGTCAGTGGACTATAGCTACTTTCATACCTTCTTTTTCTACTGGCATATGTGTTCACATTTAGAAACTAGTTTCTCAGAGTGTCAGGTAATGCTAAGTTTGAAATTTCTAGGACACTAACCCAAAACAGTAGGCTGGAAGTTGAGGGTGAAGGGAGTGCGCAGATGCAGATTTTCCTCAACTCTAGTGATTACTATTTCTTTTAGATAAAGATCCCTAGGCAAAAATGAATACAGTGCTCCAAGTCTGTTGCTCTCTACTGTTGAATTTTGGACACAGGGAAAACTAATGTGGAATTTCCTGTATTTCAGTTAGTGCCCATTGCCTCCTGGCCTGGCACTGGGCACCACTTCTTTGCACCCTTTCTTCAGATATTTATTCACACTGAAAAGATCCCCCCACTAAGTCTTCTCTTCTTCAGGCTGAACAGTCCCAACTCTCTCAGCCTTTCCTTGTATGAGAGATACTCCAGTCCCTTATTTGTCTTTGTGGCCCTTCACAGGTCTTGCTCCAGTGTGTCCATGTCACTCTTGTACTGGAGAGGCTAGCACTGGACACAGCACTCCAGGCATAGCCTCACTAGTGCTGGGCAGAGGGGAATCACCTCTCTTGATCTGCTGGCAACACTCTGCCTAATGCAGCCCAGGACACTGTTGGCTTTCTTTGCCACAGTCCTGGCTCATGTTCAGTTTGTTCACTAGCACTCCTAGCTCCTTCTCAGTGGAGCTGCTTTCCAGCTGGTTGGCTCCCAAAATATCAGATTGCTGCAGCAGAAATAACCCCGTAATCAGTGTCCCAGTTGTGTTATTGCATCTCTCACCTACCAAAAAGTCTGTCATTTCTCCTAGGTAAGCTCTCGGATGCCCTTCGTCACCTCACAGTGCCTGACTGCTTGCTGCTGTTCTTGCAGCTACTGAGGTAGAGGTGACATTAAAGTCACTTTCCCAGTCATATTGCCTTTACCTGTATCTTTCTCTCTCTCTCTCCTTCCTTCACACTCTCATCACAGCTGGGTAGGCTTGGTCATTCACTGCATGACCTCAGAAATCCTGCCCTATGCCTGCTGGGCAATTAGGTTGCTGCCACAAAGAGACTTCCTAATGAGCAGCCCGACTGTGTTATGGTTACCTGCAGCGCCCTCTCCAAAAACTGTCATCTCAGCTGGCAGAGCTCACTGATGCCCTTCGTCATTCCCCGGTGCCTGGTGGCCTGCAGCTGGCCAAGCAATTGCTGTGATAGAAGTGATCTTGCAGTCAACAACCATGTCATGGATACCCACTCATGACTTTGTAATCTGTGTACTGCTTTTGGACAAGCTGGTGGCTGCATCTCACTCTTGATCAAGTGGCTTCTAGTTGTTTGCTTTACGGTATCTTCACTATTGTCTTCATGTCTCCACACAAATAAGATGATGAATTGAGATCATTTTACTAGATTAATAGGAGCTGTTACTCAGAGACAGAAGTTGACATGACATTGAATTAATAACTGTCCAGAAGTTGTATTTCAATATGAAATTAGAAGGTATCTCCCTTTTCTGTGCCTCCTCCTCCCCTTCCCTCCCCCAAGCCACATGTGTACTTTCCTGCATAGTTCTTGCATGCAGGTTTTTGCAGAGATCTTTGTACCCAATGTTTTCAGCTAGACAGTGCAAATGCCATTGTAAAACAATGAATATTACGAGATAAGAAAATGTACACTGTATCAATTATTAGAATTGTCTGATAACCTGTCAGTGTCCACGTGCTTTGAAGCTGCATCATACTACATTCCTGACTTGTTTTTCTCCCTCTTATATTTCTCTAGCAAAAAAAAAAAAAAAAAAAAAAAAAAAAAAAAAAACAACAACTTTTTTCTTTCTTTTTTAAGCTTCTGATTTAGAGTGTGAACAGAAGGACTTCGTTTCTACAGTAAATTTGTGGACTATTTTGGAAAACTTTGATCAATTTTATTTCCACTCTCCACCCCCCATTGCTACCTGTTTTTGGTAGGGTATTGTGAAATGACTAGTTCTTTTACTCTCAGCTCTGTATAAGGCCTAGGTTTCCCTTAGAAATGAACTCCATAAGTCTCTATTATTTTTTCTTTAGTGGATATCCTGTCTAAAAAACTAGATATTTGACCAGGTTGCAGTAAGCTATTTTACTTGAATAAGCATGATCAGTAATTTTCTGTCTTATTTAATAGCTTGCACTTCTGTGGAAATATACAGAGGTGCCAAATCTTGTGATTTTCATGGAGTCTCATGAGTGATCAGGCCAATCACACCGTTCCACATGAAACTCATAATATTTTGTATTTTACTCTTGAAACCTCACCCATTAGAATCAAGGCAATGAAAATCAGCATTTTTGTAGCTGTTTTGTAGAATGTTGGTAGCTCTCACAACCATTGAAAATATGAAATGGAAGCTTTTCAGGACTTAAGAATCAGCAAGCAAATAAACAAATTATTGTATTTATTCCTGAAAATGTCCCCTCCTGTTTAACCATGTCAAGGTGCCTCTGAGCCAGAGTTATGACTTGTTTTCTGCATACTTAATTGAGGTCACTGCATATAGGTAACTCATGCCTCAATGTGAACTGTAACTTTAGTTTCTGGTGGAGGTCAGTGCAGAGGTTAAAACTGTCTTTTTAATGATAAATATTTACATTTATATCATCCTGTCTAATTTTTCACCTCTCTGAGAAATCAGTTGAAATTTGAAAACAGTGGCAACAGGTATCCTGTGCAGGAGAATGGTCTCTCCATTTAAAAACAGAGAACAGAAACAGATTTTGAGCCTACGATGGCTGTTTTCTGGCAAAGTGGATTGAAGTCAAATGCTGTTTTGTTTTTCTTTAGAAGGCATGCCTAAACAATTGAATCTAGTTCTTCATACTGGCAAACAATACCTGGAAAGCGGCTAATAAACATGAAAGTACTTTCAAATATGTTATCTGGGGAATAACTGTTGTTAATTTTAGAAAATATTTTGGGCCAAACTCTGGAGCAGATAATATTTTGAGGGGAACTTCCCTCCCGCCCCCACCCTACAAAACTCTATTTATATTGTTTTACAAGGGGGAAAAAAGACATAAACATGACTTCTAAAAAAATCTGTGCTCTATTTCATTCCCCCATCACCTTCAACTACTATAGTTTAAGGAAGAAGATAGCTGCTTACAGAGGAATGGACTATCTAAAGTTCTGTAGAGGAAATGATCAATTTTATATGGCTGCGTTTCTGTGGTTGAAGTTGGCAGTTTGCATTTGTAATCTCTGTTCCAACTATCCTTTTTCACTCTCACCCCTCCATCTTCTCAGCTTTGAGCAACTGAAACCCTGATGCAAACTGAGAAGAGTCTGTCCAGCTGTGTAGACATGATTGCTTTGGGTCTTGTGGGAGCAGCTCCTTTTCTCCAGGCTGACTGTGATATGGGACTGCAGTCAGAAGCGTGTACTGGTTGCCTGCTGACCAACGTGCCATCTCTTCTCTTGCTTCAAGACTCTTGGGTGTGGCTAGATGGTGGACTGCTTAGCTGCATCCAGCTTGTATCTTTAAGAAATTAAGAGAATGGCTGTGACATATTTTTGTGACATAACGTAGCAGAGAAAAAAAATCGTACTTTTTTTTACTCATCTGTTATCGTGATAGCAAAAGATTTTTGTGAGTTTCTTCATATGAGTTTCTGCCTGTGCACAAGGAATACCATGTAGATTTTGTATCAGATAGTTGATAACAGGCTTTTCAGTGGTGGCACAATAGGGAGCTATTTGAACAACCAGGCAACCAACCAAACCGTTCTGACTGGAGGTCAGCTTAGTGCAGTTCCAGCCACTTCTCTGTGAGCATTCCTGCAGGATTTATGAAAAGTCCCTCTGAAATGTCACAGGACTTCTACTGTGCACTGCGAACTATAATTATCTGGTCCCCACCCACAGACTTAGTGAATTTGGATATATAGCTGATAGAAAATGCTTAGTTTGAAAAATTATATACTGAATACAACAAAAACTTGTAATACAAGGTGAATTTCCAGTTTACTTTGGTTGGGATAAAGTGGGTGTATGAAGGTCTTGACATCAGGTTGATATTTTTATCTGTGACATCTTACCCAACTTGGTAGCCACCTTCATGCAGTCAGTTAGGTGTAACGTAGCAGTAGAGACTTATTCGCCTCAGGATTCCCATTCCTGAGTCCATATGCACACATGTCCCTGACTGGACATCTGAGGAAATCTGCAGCCCACTCATGAGCTAAAATGCTTTTCCTGCCTTGGTTTTTGCTGAATGTAAGGAACCTTTGCAGCCGTCTAATTGGCCTGTGCCCAAGGCCAATCCAGTTGTTACCTGGATGCTGATGTTGTTTGACTATTAAAAAAAAAAAAAAAAAAAAAAAAAGTAAAGGTAAGTATGTTTCACAGCACAGTCTAAGAAAATGAAGCAAGATGTTACTCACTGCAATTTCTTTTTCTCTTAGTGAGGAATTCATCCTTTATTTGCCCCTAGAAAACTTCTCTTTCCTCATCTTCTGTCTTGTGAGCTCAGTTGCAGAAGAACTGCAATTTTATGCCTGTCCCACTGTGACTAAGTTTTGCTGACAATTGTGCTTATTCAGATTAAACACTGCAGGATCAAATAAGAGAGAATGTCTTTCCAAAACCTGCTTGTAATCTTGTGGAATCTAGTGACTAATGTGTAAGTGAGTCTGTATTTTATTCAGCTGTGTCTAACTCCCTGTGTTGTGGGGATTAATGGCTCTACTCTGACAGTGGTATTCTGTAGCTGCATAACTTGACTCTGTGACTCTCCTAAATCCTTTGTATCAGGGAGGTTGAACTTGTTTTAGATTTTCTTTCTTTCCTTTATAGCACCGATGTTTTGCCTGTGTTTCCAACTTCTTGCCTCTTTCCTCCTGCTGATTCATTCTGTTCTTGTTGCTCTGTTGTTCGGGCTCTCGTCTTTCCCTTTGCCGCAGCATTAACTCTCATGTCAGAATTCCTTCTAGTTTTCTTTTGGCTCTTGACTGTGAACCTGACTTATGTAAAATGGATTAGATCTCATCCTTTTTATAAAAAATAAAGGCATATTTCTTTTGTATTAACCCCAAAAAGCAGAAAATTCTTCTGTTCTCAGACCAGACAACTTCTTTCAGTTGCTGTTTCCATTTTTTCCATTGATCATCCACCACAAAGATACTGCATTCCTCCCTCCCCGGTCCTGTGCAATATGCCAAGCACACAGGAAGGAAGGAGAAGGAGAAGAAGTAATAATGCTAACTAGGATCCAAACAGAATCAGCTTCTGAGTAATGCTTGCACCTTCCATCCAAAATGCTTGAGCAAGTGGGGCAAATGCTTTGCAGAGCTCATCCAAAAAAATTCTGAGAGGTGTACACAAAGATCTCAGTTAATAAAATGACCCATCATATGTCAGCTTAAACCTGTGTTAAATTACACTGAAATTACAGGAACTATTCCTGCACATGAAGTTCACTTGCTGAGCTAAAGGTCCAAGTTCTCTTCTCTATTGTATAATAGTTTCTGAAGTAAAACAATACTCTTTGTAAATTAGAAAATGAATGGACCTAAGAAGGAAATATAACAGGAACAATGAGTACTTTGTGTCTTCCCTTTCCTTAGATTTGGCAGAATACTTCAGGAATGAAAAACATACTTGAACATTAACCAGCATACATGAAGTGATTTTCTCAAAATTTCTGCTGTTGAAAATCTTGAGGCCAATTTTGAAAGGGCCTCAAACTCATGCATGCATAAAACATTCATGTCTACCTTCCTGATGTTTATCTTAAAGTGTTTCTAATAAGTCTGCAGACAGGATATGGTTAGGAAAAAACAGTTGTGCTTGTAAACGACTTGGATAACCATGCAGTTGCAAAGATTGTGCTTTGTTACATGCCTTTGCTTATGTGAAACCGAAGAAGTTCAAAAATGTGGCCTTGAAGGATATTTTTAAAGCAGATACTCAACTTGAATCTAGTTGTGTGTGCATAATTATACACATACAAAGCCTGATGGTTATCTGATACAGGTTTTATTGCCAAGGAACACATTTCATTATTTATAATGCACACCAGTGTAAGTCTGCTATGCCTACTTGTTTGCATTTGTGTTGCTGCAGTGCTTGAGAGCCCTTGTTGCAGATGAGGAGTGTGTTAGGCTCTGCACAGAGGACAAAGATATTTTCTGTGCTCCCAAGAGCTGTTTGCATGATTACTGAGAAAAGAGAAAATCATTAGAAACAAGTGAATGAGAGGCTATAAGGAAGGAATGCAGTACTGGTTGGGACATATGCCAGGGTGAATTTTGGGTAAGTTGGACAAGTTAACTTAGCTTGTGTGTGTAAGATATATTTGTGTAGAAGCCCACTAAGAATTTTGTCACCTGTGAGCACAAGCCATAGAGTAAAAGCTGAGATTGTATTGTGTATCTTTTAGTCAAGACACAAAAAAGGTTTCCCAAGAGGCATATTAAGTGTCATCTTTTCCACGGAAGAACAGCTGTCTACAAGAACAGCTGTGCAAATAATGTGTGGTTTATTTATTTATTTATTTTTTTTTTTTTTTGAAGTGATTTAGATTATTTTTGTCTTTTGTGGATGGCCAGTTAAAAACTTACGGAATTTTTTCTTCATTTAGTTTGGGGACATTTGTCTGCATTCTTAATTGAAGTAGGGTCATGTGAGGAACAAAATGTCTATCTTCCCATGAAGACTTGATAGAATACAGATTGAATAATTTCTCCTAGGTATCTGAAGATCTGTGTGAATCCCAGACCCTGCACAGAATGACTTGATAGAATAGAGATTGAATAATTTCTCCTAGGTATTTGAGGATTCATGTGAATCCCAGTTCCTGTACAGAATAGTAATACAACATGATCTCATGCAGATTTCACATGGGTGATTTGTAAGTATGAGTTGCCATAGGACCACTCAATGTGTGCACCTTGGTCTCCCTGTTGCCCTCTTCACTTGTCTTTATGTCTATGATTTCCTCACAGTCTTGCTCCCACTCCTCTGTAGTGTGTTCCCAGTCCTCTGTAGTGTGGAATTCATGAGATTGTGGGCAGAACTGAGGTTTTAACTTCCACAGTGAAAATGTTAATGCATTTTGATTGGAAGTGCAGGAATATTTGGCAGATTGGATTTCTAAGGTAAGAGCATGAGATCTGCATAAAAATGTTGGAAACATAAGAGCATGCTGGAGGTGATTGCAGGTGATCAGAACAGGAATTACTACTCCAGCTGTACTCTAATTTCCTCTGATTGTAAGCAATGAAGAAAACTTGCTGAGGAGTTGGTCCTGCTCTTTCTAACACCGACTTTGGATGTCCAAGGAAATGCTCCTGGCCCTGTTGAAATCTACATCAGTAATTACGGTGATTTCAAGGGCTGCAGAACTAGGCCTCATTGCAGACTACAGTTAAGAGAAATCTTTCACTGCTATTATTAAAAAGCAACTGATGATAGGAAAAAACATCTGGCAGCTACATTGGTTGTTCACTTCTGGTGTTGCAAAGTGGCTTTTGGGTCTGTTAATGTTGTTGGATTGGTTGGCACCAATATAGCGGAGGATTTCCAAAGTAGTGAAGGACTCTTCTTTCTGCATGCAAAAGTCATAAGCAATAACAGTAAAACTGCAATTGTGGATAAAAGGTTTTGTACTTCTCAGGCCTTATATATAGGGTAATCCCTAGCATTTGGACTTGGGATAATACAGGAGAATCTCATGTTCTGATTTTTTTATATATATATAGTTTGTGTATTGCTAAGTCAGGCCCCCATAAGCACAAACAGTACAGAGGAGTTTCCAGAGGCAGGCAGAACAGAGGTAGGTGCCCCTCACTATGCCTGTGCCCTACTGAACCCATTGCTATGGGCTTCTGCTGATGATCAGTTATTAGACAAAATGAGTCACTGGGATCAGTTCTAGTGCTCATTTGTTCTTTCTGCATTACTTTTCTAAAATGTACATTCAGCCCTCTGTTGTGCTGTGTTAGTAGCTCAGTTTAAATTTGAACAGACTGTAGCATTTGGCTCCTGTCTCTGCGAGAAGCTTTGCCTCCTGTTTAATAAATTGTGTTGTCTATTTGAATCCTTGCTATATTTCTTCTCTCAGCCATACCTCAGACTTGGGAGGATTTTTGCAAACATCAGCTAAGGATAATGCTTTCATTTTATACTGATGACAATACAGCATTTAAGAGATTGTTCTTATTGTAATCCCAAACCTTGATCTTAGTAATGTAAAAGTCATTCATAATATTTTAATCTTTGTCATCATGGAAACTTGCAGGAAAATTCCATGTATGTATCAAATGATGTAGATGTTTCTGTAAGCTGTGTGTAAGATAGTACTGAATGAAGCATGGCATTTCTTTTCCTTATGTGATCAGATTGTTATAGCTTAAAATTGATATATTCAGCAAGCTTAAAATCAGTATGGTAGGTCAGCATATGGATAGGAAAAAGGGTCAATGCTTGTATCTATTATATAATAAGATGAAGAAGCACAAATCACAATAGAGTGCTTGGGCTAAGAAAAGAAGGTGTATACAGGAAATGGAACCGTTGCTGTAAGGCCATGACTAGCTGTGTAGCCTCCAGAACTGGGAAAATCCTTGGTAATGTGGGATTAGTCAGCCAGCTCTTGCTTGTGTCCTTAACTATGAACCAGCCATGCAGGCAGTCATTGCAGTCTCATGAAGCTGGAGGAACTGTACCCAGACCCTTAGTTAGGAGCAGCAATATATTTATAGTTAAGCATGTGCTCCTTAGTTGCCAGATACATGCTACTGTAAGATGAACAAGGAATCAGGATTTATGGCTACATTCAGAATGTTTATTGTGATGTATGGACCTTCTTAAAAAATGGCATTTGAGTTTCAAGTTGGGATTAAACAAAAAGGGAATATAATATTTTTCTTTTAAGAAGAAGGTTAATTATGTCTTTATTCATTTCAGACTTGAATTTCCTAACATTCTCTGCTTCATAAAACCTGTGGTGAGCAGTCCACAGTACAGGATCACAGGAAAATCCAGGCTGGATTCAGGTCCCTCCAACACCTTCTCTGCTCAAGGCGGAGCAAGCTGTGTTCCCTCAGCCTCTCCATACAGGGCAAGTGCTTCAGCGCCTCATCATTTTGATGGCCCTCCATTGAACTCACTCCAGTTTATTGTTGTCCATCCTGTGCTGGAGGCCCCAAACCAGATGCAATAGTCTAGGTGAAGTCTCAGAAGCGCTGAGCAGAGGAAGATAATACCTTCCCTCAACCTTGCTGCTGTGCTCCCGTTAATGTAGATCCCAAGATGCTGCTGGCCACCTCTGCAGTGGGGGCACGCTGCTGGCTCATGCTCAGCTTGTGCCTGTCAAGGCCTCAGGTCCCTTCCCACAGATCTGCTCCCCAGCCAGGCAGGCCCAGCCTGTGTCCATGCACAGGGTGCTTCCTGTCCTGGAGATGGACATGGCGTTTGTCCTTGTTGAAGTAACCCAGTGGAGTAGTCAAATTTGAATAATCTATTAGTGTAGTTTGCATCCCACTGCTGTATAATTCCTGTAGCCAACAGCATTTGCTAATCTCGCCAGTGTGACTGTATGTACATTAACATACTCTGTATGAAACTACAGCAATATTTAGTGTCATTCTAACAATGCTTTGCTACTTAATTAACATGGACCAATACTTAAAAGCCAATACTTTTTTAAACCTAGGTGGGGTGTAGGAAGGTGAGACAGTGATGTGAGACTGGGTGTTGAAATGCAGATCCAGTTTTGCATCTGACATTACCCAAGGTCCAGACAAATGCCAACAATGCATTTTGCAAATGAGAAAGGAGCTGGGATTATGTTCTTGTCCCAGGTTTCCTTTCGGCAAATGTATTTTAACTTTGATTAAAGTATGTCTGGCATGAACACAGTATGTCAGTATGCATTGTTTTTTTGTTACAGTAGCCCCAGGTCCACGAAGCTTTCCGAAAGGAATGAGTAGAAGCGGTGAAACTCTGTGGAACCAGCCACATTCTAGCTTTATCTCCTTCAAAACCTCTTCTAGGACTTGTTTCTTTAATCAGTCTCTAGATCCCGTTGCACAGGATGGAACAAAAAGAGGGAGAAGTAGTACACAGGATCTACTTTCTACAAAGCAGACTGTATTTATTTGTTTAAGTGAGACAGAATCTGAATGTCTTTAGTCTTTTTAAATGGCAGATTTAAACAACTCATCCAGGCAGTTGGCCAGGCAGTATGTGCATATTTAGGCACTGACTCAAAGACAGTGTCAAGGCATATTAAGCTGAGTTCTTGAAAATAATATATAGGAGATTTAGAAAAAGATATACTATAAGACCATCCTGCCACATTTGTGGCTGTTTATATGGTAAAGGCAGGAGAGAAATTGCATTGTAGGTCATGAAAAGGTGACGAAAATATTAAATATTAAGCTAATACTGTATCTAGGGCTAAATGCCACCTGATTGGTAGTTTTCAGACACTTTAGTATCATGCGCTGAATCTAATCCATAAACAAGCTGATTCGAACTATGTCCCTTCAAGAAAAAGTGGTGTTTAATTATTTACTTGCAAGGAAAGCTTTCTTAAATCAGTAGGAAACTCTTTATATTACTAGGACGAAACAGCTACGTTGTTTTCCTTTTTTGTTTTAATCTGTATATGTTAGTACAAGTTAATCATACCACCCATAGTATCTCATGTATATGCTATCAATTTTATTCTTAACCCTGAGCACTGAGATGGGGACAGTGATTTCCCCAAATTCAAAATAGCAACAATCATATATAAAGTTCAACAGTTTACATTTTAAGATTTTTTTCCCTTTTCTAGTCAGTATGGTGTCCCTAATATTCTAGAATAATGTACTGCTTATATCAGCTAAATATGAATCTCATCTAACCTGCTTTTAAAGGCATACCAGGTTTTTATAGAGGTGAATCTCAGTAGATGGTGCTATTGTGTCTTAAACTACTCTCTAGGACATGAAGCAGTAAAGGCATAGTGGAAGTTCTGCCTCTGGGGTAATTACAGACTGTCTTAAAGAAGTTTTGCTTAATTAAGAATGGGCAGGAATGATTTGGTGAGGTTTTATGTGGCTGTAAGACCTGCACCAAGAGGAAAAAGCTGCAAAGTAGGTCATGTGGCAAAGGGTGAAACAGGCAACGTGCAGGATGAATCAACTGCACAGCTAAGTCAGGACATAAAACTTTAGGCTTCTACTGAAAAATTAGTGCATGTGGCCTTTAATTAAGATCATAAAAGGATATGAGTATGCTTAATTTGATATTGCACTTTGCCTCAATCTATTTGGATGACAACTCTTGCATAGGTTAAATAAAAAAGGAAATTGCACAAAAGGATTCTGGTAGTAAGTATATTAAAAACCATTATGCTCCGTCTTTACTTGGTACCAGATGTCAAAATAGCAGATTTTCATTCAGACCTGAAAAAAGGCCTGTGAGTCTGAAAGCATGCATTTTTTTTTTCCTTAGCTTTTCTTAGAAACGTTTCCTCATTTGGACCTCTGGACTTCAATAGTGTAACAGTTGGAGTGACTAGTGGTATAATATAGCTTGAGAACTACTCTGGTCCCTTCTGTAATGTTCTCCTAATCTGTTTTTTGGCTTTTGAGCAGTAGGCAGCAATTCCTGGATCCCAGTTCTACTGAGCCAGTTGGGCTCTTATGCTCTGTTTACAGCTGGGGACCATGTTGCTCTGCTGCTGAGAGACTGAGGACAGTAAGAAATACAGGCTCTTTGGGGACAGTAGGAGATAAGGCAGCTCTGAGACTCTAGTAAATTAGGGCAGCATTAACTTACAGTCCAGGTCTGGGTCTGTTTTAGCTGTGTAAGTAGCCTACAAGATGGATATACAAGATGGATAAACTCGAAGGTATTTGGGCTCTGTAATGCACAGCATTTTTTAAAAACAAATAGGTATAATTAAAGTAGCAGAATGCTGGCCCATAACAAACTCCCAGATGGTGCTACGATGATTAGGCTTGTGTTTGCTTCTGTTTACCATAGGCAGTCCCTGGAGCAGACTAATTGGAGCTGCTGTGGTGACTTAATGCAGGACGGTGGAGAGGCAGATTATCAGAGCTCAGAGCACAAATGCAAAAGCACCCATTTGTCAAGCCCTTTTTTTCCCTTCCTGAGGAGCTGATAAAATATAGCTGAGCTGAGCTCTTCGAGACCTAGTGTACCCCTCAGGAGCATAAAATAATTACTTCTATATCACTTTTGTCTGAGCACCGCCTCCTTGCCATTAAACCGTCTCGTTACTATGTGCTATTAAACATGCTCAATCTCTTAAACGTTTTTTAAGGCCAGAGAAGGTCGTTGTGTTTCAGGGAGATTTCAGTTCACTGAAAACTATGGATCTAACTGATAGTCTCAAAATATAAGCAGAATTTCCTATTGAGATGAGTAAGAAATAGTACTGATAAGGTGATGACATGAGATGATGTTTTGCTCTTATTACATATTTAGCATATCATTAATGTTTTAGAAAACCACAGACATTTCAAGATGTGGCAAAACTGTGTGGAAATGCAGACAGCATTAAACTGATTACTTTATTCCTTAAGTAGCTTATGTTTTTATAGAGGAAAGCTGCTTTACAGCCTGTTAAGATGAAGATTAACTTGTTTAATGTTTAGCTTCATTCCAAGTAGAACGAAGACTGCAAACTATTTAGTCTGAGAGAAATGCAAGAGATAACACAAGTGTTTTGACTTAATTTGAATATTGCTAATGATAAGAGAGAGAGACACTTGAAAAGGAGTCCCAACAATCAGCTGTTTACAGAATATTGGAGTCGCTTTCTCTGAACTGCCATCTCCTTATCTTTGCATGCACATGTCTTTTCTAGCTTTCTCAAAATTGATCTTAGGAGTCTGGGCTCCTGCAGCTAAGCTCTGTAAAACACTGAACATGTTTAATTAAGTAGTTGCCAAAATGAAACCAGCCACAATTATTAGATAATCCATAAATAGAAGATTGAATCTGAGTCTGGGTGTAGCAAATCTCAAAGCCTCAAATCAGACTTTAGGATATACAACATCCACAAGTCTTACAGGGAGACTGGTGATACAGAGCAAAGTTTGCCAGTAAAGTGAGTTTGCAGATTCTTAGAATCATTGGTAGAGCTGTCAACCCTTGTTCTGCTGATTGATAGATCACCTCAGATTGGGAATTAGACTGTTACACTTCCTAAACCTTTATTCTCTGTGCCCAGGAGTGGCTTCCTACAGGAATGCATTGCTATGTGGGTCCTTGTATGATTTTCTAGCTCATAGGTAGGCTTGTGATGGCTCTACCCCTACACAGGAGCTGAGGAGGTTGGATGAAGTCTCTTGAACTAAATAATTTTAATTTTTATTTTCTGAATGTAGCATGGACTTCAGAGAATAAAATTATTGCTTCATTTAACTCTCAGAATTCTAGAGTATTTCCACAGAGTCCTGGGTCTCTTGATAGAAACTGTGATATCCAATACTAGAACCTCCTTTTAAGGACCAATGCCATCAGCTGTGAGGTAGAGGCAAGCTCCTGTGGAAGTTATTCTGCATGGAGGATGTGACCTTGAAGAGGCAGTCAGGAAGAGGCAAATACCTGCTTTCAAGAGCTTTTGTCGTGGTAGGAGCTGCCACTTGGGCTGAGGGTAAGAACATGTTTCTGCCATCAAATATTCTGTTTGCTCCACAAGGAACAACTAGCAGTAAAGGTCTGAGCCTTTTTCTGAGTCTTCTGTCTTCTAACTAGGCCCAGTCGAACTATTTTGAAAGGAGAAGTCTGAACCATCATATGACAGTTTACTTTATGAATTTCCACTTAGTCAACTGATTAACTTAGGAAGCGCCTTCCTTAGGATGTGCTGCTTATTTATTAGTCACATTAGCATGTGTTGTGCCATTGCTACTGTGAGGGCTATGGACAGAAGTTGGTGAATATCAGCATTGCCTCCCTGAGTGTACCCTCTGGTAACAGTAGAAAATCTGCAACCAGCAACTGGACCTGTTCCAGGACTGCACTTTGACTTATTGAGCTGGATTCTGGCATATATGGTTATTTAAATGGGTAAGGAATTCTCTTGTGAGGCAAGCAGCAGGATTAAGATGTTTTCACCTTTTCTCACTTCTAAACCATTTGACTGAATTCAGCACCCTGCTTTCTTTTGTTTTATTGCTCCATAGTGTTAGAGAACACGTTTTTCTGTTTGATGCCTTGCAATAACAAAATAACCCCCAAAATTGTTGACAGCAATCCTCATTTGTGCTTCTATGGCATATTTGTTTAACACATGCCTGTGTCCATCTTCCTTTGCCTGCTCGTTTAATGAGAGGCTGCAGATTCTCATCTTCCCTTTTTCCTGCCAAAATATGGCCTTTACTGGTGTTTCCCGTAGGTCCCAGATCTGCAATTAATACTGTGTGACTATTCGCTTCTGTCTCTATTCCCAGAGAAGGGAGATGGGTGAAAAGAGGCAAAGATATGGGTGTACTTAAGAGGTGACTGTTAAAGCAGAAGCTGAGGGTCTTTCAGTCATCTTTCAGAAGTGTCTGAGGCATGTATGTTCAAGCAGTCCCCTGAGAAATCACTGATGCTTGTACAACTAAATACCTGTTAGTCTCAGAACACTTTCTTCTTATCTTGCGTATTTTTCAGGGCAGGTTTGCTGTGCTATTTGTTTGCCTGGCTGCTTGCTTGTATTTTGGTAGCTAATCTTCCAAAAAGGAGGAGTCGCTAAAATTTGGGGGGTGGCAGGGGAAGAAAAAGAAGTAGTGTGGTTGCAACAAAGCTAGGTGGCTCTCAAGCAACTTAACTCTCTTGGGGCAGTGGATAGAGCCATCATTTAGCTTCTGCTGTTGGCTTGGTACTTACCCAGGGAAGGCAGCTGAGATATCGGCTTGACCCGTTTATCCCTGTGGCATAGCCTGGCATTTTCAGGTGTGATCTCCTTGGACCCCAGCAGGTGGTTCATTTTGGTGGCTGATGCCTGACAGGCTGCTGGGCAGGCAAGATGATTTAAACCCTGTATGGAAGCGAAGGTATAATTCAGGCCATATGTCAGGGCTGTGTATGTAGAAGTGGGTGGGTGAGGGAAGACAGTGTAAGCGGAGAAGTAAGCACTGAGTCAGCAGCAGGGATGATTGAAATTTATCCAAAACATATTGCCTAAGATTTAGGTAGCGCCTCCAGTATTACAAGTGACAAGGCTGGGAGGTTTGCAACTCCCCTGATTGGCAGCTGCGCCCCCTGAAAGAGACACCGGGAAACTTTCTCATCTATCAAGGTCTCATTATTCGCAATGAAGTCTGACAGCTCTCAGGTTACATGTGTGTAAATCAGTAAGGCAGAAGAGGAAGCAGATGGTAATTTTATTTTGCAGGGGCGCAGGGAAAGAATTGTCATGTCAGGGGCTGAGCAGCAGAGCTGCCGCTGCTCTAGGGAGCTGAGCAAGCTTGCGCCGTCCGCCCAGCCCCGCTCCCTGCCTTGCTCTCAGCAGAGCTGCCGTCCTCCTCGCTCAGGCTCCTGCTGGAGGCTGCAGCAGCCGGCACCGCTGACCTGCCCTGCTTCGGAGCTGGGTCCCGTTAGGACTGTGATTGAATTAATTTCCTGTGTAGGCAGGATTGTAATACTGCACTGCTTCCTCGCCTCTCCTTCCAGTCCCAGGAAAGCCACGGCAGCGGGTGGCAGGGAATTGTGTTGGCCTGTAAAGTGGGAGTTTAGATGCAAGAATGAGATAACTACGTTTAATAAATAAATAAATAAATAAATAAATACCAGAAAACTCACATGAGGATAGATGGGAGTTGGAAGTGGGGTTACGCAGATCTCATGACATACTCAGTTGCCAGTGTCTTTAGCTGGGTGTCAGCTGGACCCAAAAGCAGACTTTGTTTCTTATTTGTTTAATCAGACCTGGAAGAAATAACCAAGATATGTATCAACCTCTAAATATTTTTTCCCATTCCCAGCTTGTGAGTGATCTGAATTCAGATTTCTTGTCTGGAGTCAATGAGTTAGAAATGCCATAAACTGTCTAGACATCCTGAGGTGACTGATACAGTTTACTTGCATGCAGAGATGAAGTACTTTTGCTAAGTCTTTAACCTTGGTTCCAAAGCAGCAGTTTTAACTTCATGGAAAGGGTAAATAATACCTTCTCAGAATTTAGGTGGGGTCTGAGATGAATGTGATGTAGGGAAGTAGAAAAGCTGGCAGGGGAAGATTATTTTGGTATCTGCTATTGCCAAGCTAGGAATAGATTTTCCTAAGAGATACTAACCCTTCTTTTCACTTAAAAAAAAGCAAGTTCTTCAAAAAAATATTGGGGAGAGGAGAAATAGCCCTAGTTCCTGAACCTTCTGTAAGAGGGGTTTGCTGATTCCCTCTGCCCAGACTGGCCAAAGCTGAGGCACACTATAGTGAGGTAGTTCACTGCAAATTATGCATGCACTTAAGATGTTTCAGGTTGCTTGCTGTGGATAGGACATGTGACTCTGTCATGTGGTTAAAAAAATAATTAGTTGTTATCTTCAGTAATAATGTTTTAAAACATAACTTCTAGGATACTATAGATAGGCTTTTTAAGAAGAAATCAACTCTTCTGGCTGACAACCTCAGAAGCTGTGGAAGGGTGGAGAGTACTGTGATTTTGGATAAACTTACCCAGGAGGAGAGAGCTTGCAGTTGTTATACACTCTCCCTCCCTCGCTCCTTGTCTCCCTCCTTTCCCCTTCCTTCTTCTCCTTCCCTCTCTTCCTCTTAGCAGTAACTAATCTAGATACATTACTCATTGAGATGGTGTTCTAATTTTTTCTACTTGTAGACCAAAACCACCTGAGAAGTGCCTTTGACAGCTCTAGGGTTCATAAAGCACCAGAGAAAATAACAGTTGAGTAGCTTCTCTCCTTTTTGACATACAAAGAGTGTTTGTGTTTGCACCCATGTAGCTCCATCATATTGCTGCAGTTCAGCTGGCAATTACTGTCTTCTCAGGAAATCAGGAACTTGAGTAAAGGGAGCTGAGACAGTGGACCTGACATCCCCTCTGCCTCTTTCCTGAGGCACGTGTGTTTGCAGTGCTTTTCCTTCCAAATGAGTAGGCATGGATCTGCTCAGCATCACCTCCTTCTTTAGCTGTTTGTAAGGAGGTTTAGAAGCTGTCCCTCCAAGCTGGAGGGAGAGGCACTGAGCGAAGAAATGGTGAAGAGGTCTAGGCAGGAGGAGCACAGTGGGGAATCAAGGAGCTCAGTCTTTCATGTTGGATTAGGCAGAATTTGGGATGGGCAACTCTGTGGTTCATGGTACAGTGCTGTTTTGGTGCTGTGCTCTTTGGCACCGATGCTGAGGGCAATCATGCAAGGAGAATCACTTGCAATGTGAATTCATCATTTTTATGGGAAAAACAAATGTTGAGCTCTTCTCAATTCTCAGTGTAGCTTTGACTCCTTCCATCCCAGAATCCAAACTTCTCCTGTCTTTGATACATTATTGTGACAGGGCTTTCTCAGAGCTTTGCTTGCCTGGTCATTATTTACTTTTCCTCGCACCAGACAATGTCCGTATTCTCCCCTCACTGTTTTCCACTCCCCAGTAAGTGGTTGTCTGAGATCATGCCCATTCTGCTGCACCCCTTCCCACCTTCTCTATTCTTTTCTCTTGTAGCCACGGGTATAGCCCCAGGTCTGTTTGGATTCCTCTCTCTCCTCTGCTATGGCAGCCTGTTCCTCCTCTCCTCAGGTCCTTGTGCTGAGCAGTCAAGAGCACTGCTGTAGCAAACCAGGGGGTGGCTGCAGAAAATGCCATTTCCATCAGCTTATGCTTGCTGGGGAAACCTAGAGGTTGTAAAGTATATGTAAGCCTGGTGGCTGAGGCATAACATGAAAGTTAAGCCCTTACATTGCATTACCTAAAATACCAGAGGGCAGAGAAACTCCAAAAAGGAGAGTTGTTCTGTCTCCATCTCATGCAGTGAGGGGCAGACAAGTGGGACCGATGGGCAGGCCTAAAGTGTATTGGATTTGCATGTGGTGTTAAGTTTGAGAGAAGTTCCTTTTGAAAAGGGAGTCATTATGTAGAACAGAAAAAAGCTGTAGCAGTATACAGAAATGCGGTTAACTATAAGTGTACCTACAATGAGCACATCCCCTCACGTTTGGGATTTGCTTCCAATAGTTAAAGTGGACAGAGAAGAGAAAGGGACATGAGTATGTGGTATTTTTGTATTGTTGTCTTTTCTTTTTTCTTTCTTTCTTTTTTTTTTCTTTTGAGTCTTCTGCAAGCTGTAACACAGAAAAGGCTTCATGAGAGTTTCCTGTGAGCTGAGAAATGAAAATAGCTGCTCAAGCATCACTTAAAGGGTGATTCCTGAGGGGACAATGTTTAGTTCTTCATGTTATGTGCACTTTTTAAAGAGATAAAATAACAGTTAGCTGAGCTGCATGGAAGTTACCATAGTTGTTAGGAAGAGGGGTAGGTTGGTGCATAACTGGAGCATTTCGTGGCAGAGAGCAGGGCCAGTTCCAGAAAAATATCATAGCTTCTGATCCACTGAGCTGACACTGGACCTTGCTACTCAGCCAGAATTAGGAGTCTTAAGTGGTGACAGAAGGTTACCACTACAGGAGGATGACAACCAGTTGCTTTAGCAGATCTCTCCAGTGGAAAAAAAAAATGTCATTAAAATTATACTTCAGGCGTTTTCTCCCTTGCTCAATAGTCAAAGTTAGAAGTTTCCACTACATATTAAGTCCGTAATGAGAGGGATGTGTGTATGCATAGGGGAGTGTATCTGAGGAACCTGCAGACTATTTAAGTATATTTGTGAAACACGGTGGTCAGAAGCAATTATACACCAATTATTCCCAACCATGTTCAACCCTTTTCAAAACATGGCTTGCTGCTTTCTTCTTTCACTCCTCTCAACAGCAAACCCCTGAACACTGCTGCTGCCACTGCCTTTCTCCAGTGCCATCAGTTTGAGAAAGTGCCAGTGGAAACACTTAGATAATCAGCCAAGCAGAGCGTATTAGTTTGGTTTCTCATCTCTTATGCTAGCATTCAAGCAGGAGAGGCCATTTTCACTGGAATCAATCTCACAGATAAAAACTACTTTTTTTTCCTGGAAAGTGGTTGTATTAAATATGAGATTAACACTGACACTGATCAAATTCAGTTTGGACTTAACTTTCTATCATTCAACAGAGGCTTCCACAACATAGAAGAAAAAAATTAAGACAATTGAAAGATGGAATATGTTAAGCTCAACTATTCATTTTTAGGCTACTATTGAAGGTAAAAGTGTTTGGAAAGTGAAAGGAGAGAAACAGCCTGTTTTTAGAGGTGCTAAATTACCCAAGGAATTCCTGCTACATTTAAGCTTTGAACACTAAAACGTCCTGAACATCAAGCCCATAGAGGACACAGTAAGTCCACAATACTTGCAGTATCAAATGAGAGAAATTTAGTGTTCCTATTCCCTTGGTGATATTTTTCCCTTCTGTTATTTCATTGTAGATGATTAAAACCTACTGACAGTTTTTCATCTCTCCCTTTTTCTACTAATCATTGATGAGTATTTCTGGCTGACATCACTACCTTGTCACGGTTTGAAACTCTTTCAGTGTATGGTTGGCATGTTATTTGCTTGCTGACAAAGTGTTTGTATCAAGATTTTTTTGAAAGTAACAAAATATGGGGTTGCTGGGAGGGGAGATGCCTTTTTTTTTTTTTTTTTAAACAGAATTTGATCTTTGAGGATATGTGCCTTTTCTTATTAGGAAAATAAGAATACAAATTGCTCTGTCTGTTCTTCCTATTCATTCATTTGTTATACCTTTAACATAGTTATAATCTCAATAGGAAATGGCATTCTGTGCACATACTGGGGTCAAATGTCTAGTAGATCTGCCAAAGGGTACAACATCTTTGAGAAAACTCTCAAATATTCCTTTCTGCTCCATTTTTGTTTCTCCACTTGTCCTTCATTCCATGAGAGGTGAACAGGACATGTTTATGTCACGATCACCAGCTGCAAGGCCTCTCTGATACTGGGTTTGACCTGAAGGATGCCTTTATATCTTAAGTAGTCTCTCCTGCCTGTAAAAATTTGATCCAATAAGCATTCCACATAAGGAATTAGCTCTCACTGTCAGGCGCAAAGTTTGAAAATACAAGCCTTTTGACAAAAATCTTTCTACTGGAACAAGGGTGATCTCTCTGCTTTGTGAATACTGTAAAAACATTAAAAAAATACAAAAAGAATACAACCAGCTGCAAAACTAGAGACAAATCTGAATCTCCCCTTTCCCTGCAAATGCTTTGGTTTATTCAGGCTCTTAGTGCTCCCAAGGACATCAAACATCAAATTACCAATGGTTTTGTGTGCAGAGTAAGGGAAAATAGTTATTGTCAGAGACAGGTGCAAAATTTTAAGACAAGAAGTGATGATTTTCACTTACGTAATGCTCCCAATCCCAAAGAAGAGATTATTATACATACACACGCATGAAAATAAACTGCTTATTGGCAGTTCCATCTGTTAAAAGATGGTCTCTCTAAGTGGTGTTTGTTTATACTAAAAAAGTGACTGCATATATCATTAACTTACACTAATCATGTGCAGGCTAAGAAAGTTTCCAGAAAACTAACAGAAACTGTGGTTATGACGATCCATGACTCCTAATGTGATGATTTACATTTTGGTCTGCTGCACATAGTGCCTAAAAAGAGATCACTTGGAGAAAAGATGTTCTGAATAACACTATTAGCAAATTTTTTTTGCCTCATATGGCATATGAGAGTGCAATTTTTTTGAAAAGGAAATATGAAAATGGGGATTCCTGCTTAGTTCTCATTTCTGACTGTGATCTCAAAATGGTTGAGTATCCTAACTCCCTAGGATTTCTGTGTTGTTTGGCACCTAACTAAAAGCAACTGGCTCACTGAATGGTCAACTTAGCTTAGAATGCATGATCTACAAATCTATAACCAAATTGTCTGCCAGATAATTTGAGATTTGTATTTTGCTGCATGAGTAAGCAGAAAATTTTGACTTCTAGGTGTTCAGATTTCTGAGATGTTCTTGTTAACAGCTATTTTCATTCTTGGGTTTTCAAACAGAGAGCCAAATATATGGATTTTCAGCTGAGGGTCATAGATTATCTGTCTTCCTTTTTCATATTGGAAAGAGGACTTTCAAGATAAGACAAGAAATTGTTTATTTTTACCTTCTGCTTCAATTTTTCAGTTTTATAACAACTTAAAAAATACATTTGCAAAAGCATTATGCCTTTTGTAAAGTGGAGGATGTTTTGCATGCTTAATGGAACACTAGTCCTATTTTATTGTGTCCAGCTGGCACATCCTTAGCACGCTGATTTCATTTTAAAAATACCCATTGCAGAAGCCAGATGTAGCTGAATAGCAATGTTTTGCTCATCATATCACTCTGTTGGCTGAACTGTTTAAAAGGCTATACTTACAAATAGTGCAATGAGTACTTCTGTAGAAGTTAGAGAACGTATAAAGTGCTGTATCTGTGATGTGCCTGAGTGTGGGATTGTGCTTTGACAGGGAGTCTGTCATCCCATGGCACTAGCATTTGATACAGCTCTTCAAACTTACATTTATTGTAGCAAATTTCAAGCCAGTAGCAAATTGAACAGGGTTACAGGCAACCTTACTACCCAGTCAAACGTGCAGGTAAAAATCTGTGACTGGGGAGCAGACTTTCCTCTTCCAGGCTCAGACAGCTTCCTTTTTAAAAGTACTCGAGGGGCATTTATATTATAAAGATCCCTATGGATATATTTTACAATTTCAAACTGCGGTACTTGCAACTTAGACCTGATTAGCAAAAATACAATGAGGGAAGTACCACTAGCATTATATACACCACTGTGATTTACAAGCACTTTTCCTGTTGTCCTGGGAGATGAAAGCCGGAAGGGAAGGATGATCATCACCAGATTATAGGAAGCTTGACTGATATAATGTTTTCCAATTTATCTTTTGCCTATCTCTCTTTTCCTAACTAGGCATTCTGGCTGCTCTTCATATTTCTGTTTTGTTGGGAAAGAAATGAGATTATATAGACAGATGGAGGCACGTAATCTAAATCACAATAAGAGTAGCTGGAAGGAAAACAACTGTTAACTGTATAAAAATAAAACAGTCTTAAGTAAGACTTCCACAAGAGCAACTCTGCTTGGTATATAAAATGGCAATCACTCATTATCTTCCATCCATAAGGAGCCTATGACTTCAACAGTACAGAGTAAATAATGGCTACTGGCTACAGCACTGGACTGCTTGTGAAAAGGCTTGAGTTTTGTTCTTTGCAGTGTAGACTTGATTTGCACAAGCCCCCTTCTCACTCTGTTTAAGATCCTCCCCATCTTAGTCATACGTAAGCATTTGAGATTGCCACCTGTCTTAGTTCAGCTTACCCTTTACATTTTTGAAGGCAGTCAGGTCTCCCATTCGTCTCTATCTAATGAATCTTGTGCCTTTGATCTTTCCTCATAGGTCACATTTTCTAACTGACTGCTTATTTTCATTGTCCCTCTCTGGACTCTATAAATACTTTTAATTGCAGTGTCTATTACTGGACATGTTACTCCAGTTCAGGCCTTCTCCTTCTGAAGATGGAAGAGTTTCTAAGGATGCTGAAGAGCACCAACTAGGAAAAAAGGAGAGACTGTGTCCAGGTACTCTAAGAACTGGCTATTTTAAACACTCCCCATGAAAGTCTTGGGCATTAGATGCTAGTACCAAATTGTCAATGTTCTGTTGTAAGCATTACTGTCATATGATTCAAGCCCCATTTGTATAGTTACAAGTACCCATCACAAGCTTCCCTTGCCTTGCTGTTAGCTTAATGTGACATTTTAAACATGTGAGATTCTTTTGGAAGCAAAGTCCAGATTCATAAAATTCATTTGACTACATTAGGATCTATTGAGATCATATTACTTTATCTTGTACAGAAAGAGCCCAGAGATGGATGCCATTGTGAAACAAGTGACATACCTCTAATTTTAGCATTAGTATTTAAATGTTTTGCCTTTCTCCCACAGGCAATGTCTAATATTAGAAATGATATAGTAACTTGTTTGAGATTCACTATACAGGAGGACAGAACTTCAGCAATGTATCGATATAACACTAGTGCTCTAGCTCTTCATCTTGTGAGTGTCTCCCATGTGACAAAAGGGTCTTGGAACTGTGAGGAACAGATCCAAGCGTGGGAATGCTAATTAGTTGCAGTGCCCACAGCAATGTTTGGCTGCTTAAAATGTCGCATGTATACTGTTTCTCTCAACACTCTAAGTATTCATTCTAAAGTTTGTTGATCATAGAATGGTAAAGTTGGAAGGGACCTCTGGAGGTCATCTAGTCCAACCCTCAGCATAGCCTGTACAGGGATTGAACCCACAACCTTGGTATTAGCAGCCCCACACTCTAACCCACTGAGCTAAACCTGCCCCCATGAATCTCTTTTATCACATTGTCCTATTCCCTCTACTACATTAAGCAGGTCAGGCACTACAGTCATTGATATTTACTTGAGTTTCATCTCTGAGATGCTGTTATGTATATACTTGTCCCCTCTTCCCCCAGAAAAGAAAAAAAAATATTTGATCTGAGTTTTTCTGTCTTGGTGCTTTTCACTGAACTGCTTTGTTTCAGAATAAGCCAAACCACTTTAGTAATTTCTGAGAATAGAAGTTATGAAAAAATAAACATTGTAGTACATTAAAATGAGAGTGACCTTTCTTTTTTCAGCTGGGATCTATCTTTTGCCATATCTGGTAAAAGCACATACCAGGTTTAAGCCTTGGAGAAAATTGTGTGTTTGTTGTCAGTGGAGGCTTGAGTTGTCCTACGCTACCTTTTTGGCCTGGGTGAATCTGGGAAGCTGAGCTGCAAAAGGCAACCACTACCTGTGCTCTCAGTGAGCCCTATGTCCAGAGGCATCCAAACACCATTGCTTCAAATGCTGCCAGAGAGAAGAGATGGGAAAGTTACTAAGTGTTGGGAGACAGAGAAGGTCTGGCTCAGGAGGAAGATGGGGAACAAAACAGGTGGAAAAAGAGCATTTACAAACACTGTCTAGCACCGGTCTGCTGAGAAGAGTGGGAGCCAGGAAAGAAAGAGTAGGGGCTGGAAGGCAAGGAGTGCTGAGAAAAGAAAAGGGACTGATGGAGGTTACATTGGCTACAATTTGGACATAGGGTTAGAAAACAAAGTGCTGAGGAACTCTTTCCTCTCCTCCTTTTCTTCCCCAAGTTCTTGGATTTGTCACCCCAAAACTGAATTCAGAATCAGGCTGTTTGATATCTGGGTAAGTGACATTCTTGACTTTCCTTAAATTGCTTAGGCTGGTACCCTTTAGATAATTATATCCTAATGCATCAAAGGATTAATCAAGGTTAAATGTGAAGACTTAGAACAAGCCTCTTCAAAAACAAAAAAGAACTTTTAATTGCTTGCTTTTAGCAGTGTTAGTGTTTGTAAGGTATTTGTAGTGTATACAGCATCTAGAAGAACAGGTTTGCATCCAAAAATTTACCTTCACCACAAATTACTTCTTTTGGGAAACTCATGTTCCTATATATAATATACAGCTAAATGTCTTAACCAATCTTAACCAGTTACGATCAGCAGATGAACTGTAATGTTTTTGAATAGACTGACTTTAAAAATGACTGGTACCATGTTTCATGCTTCAGCCCACGGATAAAAAAAAGTGGGGCATTTGATGATAGTGATAGGCCAACTGAAAAATTATCACCTGTAATTTTGAAGGGTTTTCAGTGTTGGAAAAATGATTATTGGTCTAGGGGAAAGGAAGGTGGCAAAGATCAAAACATGTTGGTATAAACTATACCAATGTTCCTAGTTTTATCCTAGCTTTCAAATAAGAGTACTGTACACATTCATGTATTGATGAGATGGAGAAATTTGCTTCAATAACAATTGTCTTTGGTTAGACAGTGAAGATACTAGGGATGCTAGCTGAGTTATCTGAGGGGAGAGATACTGCTGTTTCAGAGAGAGCGAGGCAGGAGGACATCAGGACGTAACTGTCCTAGCAGAAAACTAATATGTTTTTGAGCACAAAGCTATTTGTAACATTTACAATTGAGGCCCCTAAATCCAATGAGAAGTTAGCTGCTTTGGATGCAGCAGTCAAAGGGTCAAATTCTTTTCTCTGTTGCTTTAGCGTTGTTCCGTGGCTCCGCCAGTGAAACTGAAGAGGAGGATTTGGCTTGCAGCCTATTTTTAATCTGCACGTATGGTATCAATTTTGGAAGCATTTTCTGGTTGTCCTTGCAGTTATAAAAGGGTAGAAAAATATATTTTTTCTCTTCCTCAGTTATAAAACAGACTTTTTTTAACTCATTTGTGTTAATTCACTACCTAAAAAGTGCAAGAATTATTTTCATTTTTATGTTTTGCTGTAGGATTGGCCATTCTGTTAATAGGCATGTCTGCTGTCTGTCCTGAGGGAAAGGCTGCTCTGGAGAAACCAGATTGCCCCAGGATAGCCCAGTCTCTCCTGGATGCACAAGCAATGCTGAGCCCATTCAGATGTAAACCTGCTGGTCCCTCTCCTGACTGGAAGCACTGTAGCCTCCTGCCCATTCTCCTTGTTGGTTTTCCACCCTTGGGTACACATCTCAGTTTTCCTTAGTGACTTCATCCAGTTGTTGTTGGCTTAGAGATGGGGAGTATCGTGGGACATTAGGAAAATAGTTTACCCTTCAAACTTACTAAGCGAAACAAGTTGCTATGGATAGAGTATCTCCTAATGCTCGCTGAAATCTTTGGCTTCCCCAATGAGTGCAGTTGCTGTCATCCCTTGGGAAGGGTCTGGGCACGTTAGCGAATTCTGGACCTCTTAGACCACCAAGAGCACTGTTGCATGCAGTGTGGCACCTTACCTAATTAAATAGTTTAGTTTAAGTTTTTCCAGAGGTAGTCTTATTCTAAGTCTTATTCAAAGACTTATTCTTTGCCTTTGATCCCTTCTGCAATGCTTTATGGCACCTCTTTCAGTGGAGTAGACGGTGCTTCCTCATGCTTCAGAGAGGGAACAGCAGCTTCTGTGTATCTCCAGGGCACAGGACTGTTGAAAAGCCTTTAGCAAGGAATTCATCTTTCCTGTGTAGCCACTGACAGCAGTTGTATTTTCTGTGGCTTTAGAGGAAACTTACATATGAAAGACAAATAAGCCTTCCATCTTTTTTTTCCCCTCCTTGCTTTCCTAACAGATTTCTATTTTTCCCCCTCCCAATTGCTTTCCCCTTTGTTTGTCTTCTTTCCCTCTTTTTGCACTCTCATTCCTTTCTCTTTTTTTTTCTTTTTTAATCTCTCTCATCTAGCTTAACACGGCACCTAAGATCAAAATTTGCTTGTGGCTGTATAGAGCTATTACTTTTTGACTCTTTCAATAGGCTTAAAAATATTCCCTAGCATAAGATACTTTAATAAATAGCATAAGATAAGCATTTAAGTAGCAGCTGAACAACAGTGGCAGGCTGCACATGATAAATTTAGCTTTAGTTGTGCTTATAGGAAATAAAATGACTGGAAAACCCAGGAGGTGAGAGTATTTTGAAGTAGGAAATGAGCCAAGCTGAATCCCACACCAGGCAGTGATAATATGCTTGCTACCTTGGCTAACACATCACTGGAAGTTCATGTTATTTCCAGCAAATTGACACTGCAATTGCTTCTAGCAGCTTCTTTGCACTCCTTGGCCCCGTAACGTCAGCAGTTCCTAATGATGGAAATAGGCAGAAAAGCAGGAAGTTCTTGGTGCTTTCTAGACCACAGAGCTGCTCTCCATGGACAACTGGTACTTTATATGGAGTAAGTATCATCTGTGTAGTACTGTTCTACATCTCTTTTATGAAAGACAAACTGCTAATTACTGAACTAACTGAAATTACCTCTAACTTATGCTTCGCATTACATCCACTCATATGACTGTAAAAGAGCTTTAACACCTGCAGATCAGTACACCCATGTCCATATTAGACAAAAGAAAGTGCTGCCTCCTGGACTGCTACTACTTCCTTGTAGGAGGGCCTCAAGGAGACTAGCAAAGCACATTATCTCCATGAAGCCTCAGCTATCTGACACTCACCAAAGCTTTCTGGCTTACTTGTAGGAAAGTGAACTGATCAAACTTGTGTTAGCACAAAAATTGGCTCTTTTTCCTTGAAGAAGAGCAGAGCTGTTCAATAGAAAGCTTGAAACAACTTTTGTCTTAAAAAAAAAAAAAAAAAAAAAGTTGAAATATTTTTCTATCTAGATACAGGACAGAGGAAAATATCAAAGTCATGGACTCTGTTCTGTAACACTTTTGGCTAGTGAAATTAGTGTGTCTTCCAGGCAGATATTTCTAGGCAATGCTCTCATATGAAATGATATATTGGACTACAAAATAGAAATGGAAAGCAGAACTAGAAAATGGCAATTGAGTACAGATCTTGACTTAAGACAGATTTAAAGAGACTTGCCGTAGGAAAAAAAAAAGTCCTACCAGGTAATTAATGTTAATTCTTGAGCCATGTTCTTATGTTAACCTAGACAGACTAAATAATCTAGCTTACAAATTGCACCCACATAGTCATATTAAAAGGTATTGTACTGTAACTAGGATGCTGTTTGGAGAAAGTGCTTAGGATGTTAAAGAAATTGCAGGAGGTAGCATCTTCAGACTCGATACTCATTGAGAAAATTAGGGTCACTCTAGTCATCTGTGCAGTGTTCCAGTTATTCTAAAAAATGCTTGTCTTGATGAATAGGATAAAATGACAGAAGCAGTCCAAGGAAGGATGGAATCACTGGCTTCAAAATCATTTCTGTGCAAACAGAGACTTTACTACATCTTCAAGATTTTTTCATTTTTGCAGTTTGTGAAATAAAATGCTGCCTGGTAAATGTTCCTTTTGATATATGAAAGCAGATTTTTCTTTCCTTAATGCTCTATTTCAGGGGTTTCCTTTGAGACTGAGTGACTTAAGAGTTCATTTTAACTCTAGTGTGGCATTTGAAAATCTGATTAGATCATGGCTATCTAGTGCTCTTCTGCAGTCTGTGCTCTGAGAACTTGGTAATCATTCTATCTTTCTTTAAACTATTAAGCTCATAAGTCAAAAGTAAGTTGCTAATCTGTAGATTTCTTTGTAGATCTTGGGTTCTAAATTACAGGAAGATTTGATGTTCACTTTAATTATCTTGACTTTTTTTCTTGTGAATTGTCTTTAGGTATTTGTTAGCAATTACTTGTTTTGGAAGGCATCTGCAACACCTCTGCTTAAAATCAGGATAGATTTGATTTTTTTCACACACACAAAACATTCATTTTGCCAACAAGCCAACTTACATATGTAGAAATACCGTTACGGTTTCAGCATAGAGTTACATAAGAGAGAGCTAAGCTAACACTTGGGCTGTGGCTACTGAAGAGTTCTTCAGGCATATTGATGTCATGGGATGCCTGAAAACCGGCAGTGCTTATGCTGACGGGTACAGAGAACAGCTTGCTCCTTTGTCATTAGCCATTTTGTACATTTAAGACCCAGAATGGCTGAGTGACTTACTTTCAGTTTTCCCACTACTTATGTGTAGGATGGGGCATATTTATTCTTTTTGTGAAAATTTTCAGTTTAACTGAGGCAAAAAAAAAGTATACATATATATAAGGTGCTGAAAGAGACTATTAGGAATTCACCCTTTTTTATTTCTCCTACGAAATATTCATGTAGGAAAATTTCTGGAAGGAAAAGGAATGTAGGGGTTATTGCTGTGGCAGAACGTCAAGTTCATAACTGACTATTTTGACTGACCTTTCTCAGTTGTACAAGAAATAATTATCTTTTACCCCTCGTGATTTAAAGAGTCTGCAACAAAACCTTTTCATTTTCAGTCCCATTTTCTGTTTCTGAAACATATTTTAAGTATAGTAAATAATCTCTCATTTGGCTAGCTCACATATTGATAAAACACCATTTTGAATTTCTTGTTTTCATTATTTTTTACTCTTCTGGGTATGAAAACAAAGTATTTTATTTACTGTAAACTTCATTTCCACTGTGTATCTCTTTCCCTTTGACATAGCCTTGAACTTGCCTGAGACAGCTAGTAAGATCTTATGCGAAGGTGGAAAGGAAAAAGCACTTTTAAAATACTGGCTGTGCAGAACTTAAGAAGCTATTTCATCTGAGCTAAGAATAATTCACTTTACTTCTCTTGGTTTAAAATAAGGGTCAGTTTTCAAGTATTAATCCAATACTGTGTGGGCTTTCAATGAAATTATTGTATATTGGTGTTACACTACCTAGACTGCTTTTGTGGGATTCTTCATCTGGGAAAGGTGAGGGGAAATGAAAGAGTTATTTGCTATAAATCAGTTTGTTAATTAGGGTGGGATTATACGGTAAAACAGTCTCTGCAGACTTTCCTCTTTAACTAAACCCTGTCTCTGCCACAGTTTTGGAGTGGGTGCACTCTAAAACATGATTGCACTTGTAGCAAGGATTGCTTTAAACTGATTTCACATAACTCTAGCTAATCATTTCTTAATTTTGTACTTTTGGAGTATGCTTTTCAAAAGAATGCTTACACATCACTTACATGGTTTGTACTTCAGGTTTTTACAGAAAATAAATTAACTAGTTTCCCCTTATTTTGTTTCAGAGATCTAAGCAAATTCCACACTGGGAGAAAAAAACACATTAACATATTTCCAAGTCACTTGTCTGCTGTTGCTTTTAAGAGTTTGGCCAAAATGTCAAGAACTGAGAATGCCTGAAAGAGGGCTTCTTTTAACAAACCAAATATTTGAGGCTATCCAAAAGCAACAGCTGATTCTGAATATCATGGCCTTACCTTCAGTTGGCTGTTTTGAACATTGAAGATAAGAGATGTCCTATTTTGAATTCCACATGTTCAAAACTATTATAAAGCCAACCCATGTTCTCTACTTTTTACCTGAAACATCAGATTTTAATTAATAATTCAGTCATGCAATTGGCAGAATGCAGTTTTCTTTATCCAAGTTTCTTCTGGCTATCGTACTACCAATCACTACGACAGTTCCAGTTCACTTAATTCTGAGTCTGCATGCTTTGGTCATGACTGTTAGTATGCAGCTATTTCCACAGTTTTCATGTTTCACTTCTAACAGTGGTAGCAACAGTGGGAAACCTTAGCTAATACTTGTGTGTCTGGGTTTTATCATTGCACCGTAAGATGTGCTCTAGTCATTGTGTACATCACAAATTTAGATCTGTACAACCCAATTGACAATGATTTCTGAGTAACACTGGACAAGGTTTATATGTCCAGAACCTCAGGCTGTGTTGTACTGCATGCGATGCTGTCAGTTTTAAATGCTGATGTGCAAAGTTTCTGCACAGCTCTTGCATTGTTCATGAATTGAACAAGGCTACTAAGATTTAAGGATTTTTATGCAAGGAAAACTGACAACTTATCTAAAATTTTATCCTACAGAAGATTGAATTCTAAGGCCAATTGAAATGTAAAGAAACCCATAGAAAATAAACTTAGGTAATGCCTTCATCCATTCAAGACTAGATTAATCAGGCAAAAACTCTTTGAATGGATTTGTCCAGTGAAAATGACATTTTTGTACACAATATGCCTTGACCTTTTTCTCTCTTGCACCATTGAATAGATTATGCAATAGCCCACAAGTTTGCAAAACAAAACCAGTTGTTTGGTTGTACCAAGCTTTTGTTCCAGCAGTGGAATTCATGAAAATGGTATGACCTGTATATTGCCAGCAGGTTATCAATGCTTACTTTTGTCAGATTCTTGACCTTTATTTTCTCTCCTAGATTGCCTCATTTTTGGAACTGTTAAAATATCTAGCATTACTTATATGTCTAGCATTACATAAATATCTAGTATTTTTCTCATAGCTGAGATTTCCTTCACAGAAGTGCTCCAGTCTCCATATCAAATGTCTGTGTGTTACATGGTTCACTGTAGTTTGTATTCCCATTGATCGTCTTTGGTAATTATCAGACAGTTTAATTATATGCATTCAGTTGCTTAATTGTACATGACTGAATTGTATGAACTAAGAAGATTTTTCCTCTTGCTTAAAGAAAATTTAAATTTATTTGGAAATCTCGTTAAAATTAGAAGGAGGCTCTTTCCTTTGGTGAGATGGTTGGGAGGTCATCTCAAACAGCTACCCGACTGTGTTTGCAATGAATTGTGTTGGCTTCTTATAATTTATAGTCCAATATTCAGACTGCTCTAAGAGGTACAATTTTAGTTTAAATTATCCTACAGTGTTGTCTACTTAGGTGAGACAGGAACACATATTTTGATTTTGATTCTTCCGAGACGTACAGTTCTTGAGAAGAGCAAGCAACTATTTAAGGGTAAATTCTAAAAAAAAAATGTGTACACTCTGCCTAAATTTGAAAACTGTAATCAATCTAGAGGTCCAACTCAGCATGTCCTTAATCTCTATTTTTAAGCATTGTATTTCACCCATCCTGTTCCAGTTCTGGAACTGACTGAGCATCTCCATCTGTACTGGTCTATGTGTCAGACTAGCTCCTATGCTAGGCCCCCTATCTTGGATCAAGAAATTAAATCTTCTCTGTCTGCCTCTCATAAGAAACTTCCTCATGTTGATGTTCTCAAATAGACCTTTCTCATGGGAGTCTAAAAATGTGGTAGTGGTGGCTATTCTCCCCTCGTCAAGTGGGAAAAGGAGCAGGGGAAGAATGGGGAAGAAAGGGGATGGAGGGGAATGAGATGAAATGCGATAATGACTAGAACATTTCTTCCTCTCAAGAAGCAGGAAACTCAGATTCAGCTCTTTTCTTAGCCTGAGGGGTCTGAAAACTGCATTTCCCAAGTAACCTGACAATTGTTTTAGCAGTCGGGTGTGCTGCAGGGTCGCATTTGCAGCCTCTTCAGTTCAGCCTGTGCTGTGGGCACAGAAGAGAACACCAAATATCCTGAGTTGCAATGCAAGAGGTAGGCATGACTGTCCATGCACATGAGATGGATGTTCACCTAGAACCACTTAATATTTTTTCTAGTGTACAATCTCTACTGTTCTGCTCCTGCTTAGACACTTGCTTCAGGAAAGACCTCCAGTCTGGTTCTAAAGAAGAGACAGCCATTCCTTCTAATGTCAACATGTCTGAACAATAGAGAACAGTAGATATGACCTCCTCCTTTCCTTCTTCATTCGTTCCTGTCCTGATCACTCCTTTTATCAGGTAGTTTTAAATGACCTGAACTCAATGGCTAGTTTTAAGCAGCTTCTGACACAGAGGTTGACTGGTTCAGATTCCTTTTTCAGGTCTTTAACTCTGGCAGTATGTTGTAAAAGGAGCCTTCACATCTGAGTTAGATTTTGGATTCCTCTTTAGAAGTTAGGTACCTACAAATTGGGAATGTAATGCTCAGCTGTAGCATTCACATCCTTTGGCTTTCACCCACCATGTCTATTCCTGTAGAGACTTGCAGATAGTCTTGAATTCTGGGCTATCCTATGGAAATAAGAACCAGTGCTGAAAGCGAAGGCACTGATTCCAGCACACAAACTTAACAACCCTCGCTCCCCACCAACAGTGCCTGTTGAAAGATTTGAGGCCCTGGAAGCAAAAAAGCATGCCTTTTAGTATGAATGTGCGGTAACTACATGGTAGTCAGATAACTTGCAGCAAAAAGATCTGCTCCTAGAGCTTACTGTTAATAATAGTGATCTAAATCTTATGTTCTCAGTCGGGTCCCTGCACACTGCAGGGAAAGACGGAAGGAAAGTGACCAAAGCTTTTGCTTGTTTGTGCTGTTTTGACTGAACAAAAATTTTGTATGTAAATCAGTCTCTCCAGATATGTGTTGTTCAGCTTAAACTTTTTAATGACTCCTGTGTCCAGTTGCTCAGAATTTGGCTTCCTCATAGTACACAGAAACACAAGTGTCCTGTATATATTGAATGCACTGTGACAATCATAGACTCATAGAATCAATAAGGTTGGAAGGGACCTCCGGAGATCATCTAGTCCAACCACCCTGCTCAGCAGGGTCACCTACAGCATGTTAGATAGGGTTGCATCCAGGCGGCCCGTGAACATCTCCAGAGAAGGAGACTCCACAACCTCTCTGGGCAACCTGGTCCAGTGCTCCATCACTCTCACAGTGAAGAAATTCCCCCTCACGTGCAGGTGGAACTTCCTGTGGTTCAATTTCTGCCCATTGCCTCTATATATATAGGAGGCACCAACAGATTTCCTAGAATAAATAATTTTGCTTAGATGATCAACAGTGTTTGAAGAAGAAAGTTCAGAGAATTTTATATGAATGAAAGTATTATTTTGTTTTCCTCTTTTCTTCACCAATATGATTTTCATAGTTTCTGTTGATATAAGTGGGTTAAGAAAGGGGATGTGCACAAATTTTGTCATAATTATTGAAATATTTGAGGCTGTTCTGTGCATCTGCAGCAAGATGTGGTAGATCATTTTCAGTGTGTTTGGTGTGTGTATGTTGCGAATGTGTGTGTTAAGAATTCACCTAAGCAGAAAGGGCTGCTCAAATGAACAAAAAAGGTTCATGATGAAAAATAGTTACTTGTTTTGGGAATGTGCATTAGACTTTACTGACCTCATTGCACTTAGGTGAAAATTTCTTCAAGCTGGAAAACAGTAGCTGATTTATCTCAGACTGATAATCCTAGGAACAAAGAAGATTTTTTTTCAGTTTCCATTTTTCTAAATGTGGAGGCCACAAGGAAGTCACCAACAGGCAGGTTCTCCAGCTGTTCCTCTCTTTCCTATTTGCAGGGAAAGGTATTCCTGTCAGCATGGTAATGCAATAAGAGAAAACCTCATACAAAGGAATTTTGCACAAGCTCAGTGAGTATCTGTGTGGGTACAATGGTGAAGCATGAAGATGTATATAGGCATGCAGACTCCACTGTTACTGGGATAAGTGTGCTTAGACTCTACTGTTACTGGGATAAATGTGCTTTTGCAGCATGTAGAGCCACAGCATTGTAAATACAAATCAGACTCTCCTGAACAAGAGTATGGTATTGACTTAGCTGTATTCTGCTCTGCTTTCGGGGTTCCTAATGGCATGCTGTTACTTCAAACACCACAGCAAAAACTTACTGTAAGGATCTCTTTCTCTTCAGTAATTAGAGGTGAAGCAAAAGTTAAAAAGTCCCAAACAGTGTGTGACTGGTGACAGAGTTTCTGCTAATGCTGCTTTGTTCTTGTTCTGAAATGAAGTGTCTAGGTAAATGTAAAATGCGATTAGTTGTTTCATAGGAATGTGTTTCTCTTATGGCTAAACTATAAACATTTTGTCTTGGCATTAAAAAGGGCTTTGTCATTGACTGTAGCAAAGAGGTTCCTTAGTAGTATCTAGTGTACCCTGGAACACTGAGTCATTGGAAAAAAACAGTAAAGTACACAGTGCTGATGTGGCTCCATATTTCCTTTCTCCCCTTTCACTCCCTGACCATTTCAGTTGGCAGCAATAAGAATATGAAGTCTGCCTGCACTGAGTGATGGAGAGAGCCAGAACAGCCTGGAACGGTGCTGAGTTTGGCATAAAGTTGTTCTGTTCCAACCATCCCTTTCTTCAGGGCAATCTTTCCGTCCAACTTTTACGTGCATCCAGGGAGAGAGCTGCTTAGTGCCTCTTGAGATCCTCTACTTTACTAAAGTAGTTTGGCAAGAGATTATTCTACTATGGAGATTGTTTGTAGTGAAATGAATGTGGATTGGGAGCTTAAGGTTGGGTAAGAGAATACAGGATGTTATATAGCATTATGTGCCTAAGAATTAAGGTTATATAATTTAGAGGGCCTTTAATTATAACACTGGGAATGCAGTTCATTTCAATGTGTTTTCAAAAACAGATTAAGCAGTTATGTACATTACAGGAATCACTCAAAGTGATTTGAGTTTTGAGGCCATTCAACTCAGCCGTACTTCAAGGGTGCAGAATATCACTCAGAAATTTAAGCTTTGCCTTAATAATGATCTATGGCAATGACATTCCTTAGAGATTATTTTTTTCATGGAAAAGAAACACTTTTGATACAATTTGAAGGATCAAAGATATGCGCTATTGAGATAATATTATGGCCTTGAGATGTGAGTTGTGATACAGTTGTGCAGTGCCACTCTCCTGTTTCTTCTGCTGTGAGGTATGCCATTGCAAGCCCATAAGAGAAGTCAGGTACAGCCTACAGCTCTTACAGTTTAATTTCATAATGTTTATAGTAACTTAACTTTGAAAGATTACGACTGCTGCCTTTCCTTTTCCAACATGCTTTATTACTTTTCCCTTGTGCAATACCACTTTCCAAATAAATCTTTTCCCTTTGTTTTCATCAATCATTATGTAAAACATTGTTCTTGCATCCCTGAGGACCCATGTACCAATGTCAGCCATATAAAAAATATTTCACACAGCCATGTTGTAAAGTGACCAAGTAGTATGTATGTCATAAAGTGACAAGCAGTGCAAGTGTTGTTATTTGCCTATATGAAGAAATTGAAGAAGCTAGATAGGATTAATAGTACTCACTACCTCATTAAAGGCAATTGAAAGAGAATCTACCATTTCAGTGTTAAAGACCTGCAGAAGTTACAGTCTTTATAGAAGCAATTGCAACTGCAAGTAGATTTCAGACAAAAAGAATTAAATGTTGATGAAAGGTTATCTGTATGCAGAATTATTGTGTTTTCTTTAGTGGCTAAGTAATTAATTGCTGCAGATTTTGAAATGAAATTCAGAGAACAACATCACAGAAGTTTTAGGAGTGTGGTAACTACATTTGAGTGCTGGATTTGAGGTGTGTCTGGAGCTCCAGAAGAAACCAGCCATACTGACCTCTCTGAAAGACAAAGCTAGGATTGACAGCCAAGGGAGCCAGAGCTGTATGCTATGCAGGCATTGGTACAGACCTTTATATAGCATATCTGTCCTTTCTAAACGTAGTGAACAAAGTGCCTACCATGACAAAGATAGTATCAGGCTATTAAGAACTGTGTTACTTGTGTGTTCTCACTGATGAGACATTAATAGCCTCCAAGCTAGTTGCATGGTATGAATACTATGTTAATGGAGGTCAGGTTTCTTTTAAAAGTACTGTGTTAAAGAGCCAAGAAATGTAAAACAGATGAAAAAGTTGCAAAACAAAGCTGAGATATAATGGCTGATCTCATGATTACTTCAGGATTTGTCATTTCCATGAAGTGATGTGTTAGTCTATGGCTTTAGGAGAAAACATAAACACAAAACAGGTTTTCCATTTTACTCTGTTCAGCTAATGAGCATTTGATCAGAGTACAGGCATTTTGTGTTATACTGACCTGCTATTGTCTCTCATTTTGGAAAACACTCAAGACATGGTTATTTTGTGGAATGGCTTTTGTGATGTTACGCATATATCTAATTTAGCAGTTTGCTGGATCATTGCATCCTTTGCGGCAATGGGGTTGCTGTAGCACACTAGAGCAGGCCCCTCCTCTGTCTTGGCTTAATCTGAGTTTACTCTTTGGCCACGTCTCATTCCCTCTGCCCTTGACTCAACATTTTCTCTTCAGCTTTCCCTGCTCTGGGCTAGATATCAGTGCACCTTTGTATTGCATGTCTTCTGAGAAGGATCAGTCTCGGCCTTTGCTTCAGAGCAGGGAGGACAGTTGCTTTCAATGACGGATGATAGCAATGAGGAGTAGTACACATCTCCCTGTATCCCTGTGTGTAACTGTAGGGCAGAGAGAGGACTCTAAATCCTTCAATGTTTTATCGGGGGCTCTAGATTACAAGTTTTCTCTTATGCATGCAGGAAGAGTACATAAAACTGAAGCATGTGAGCGTAAACTCCTTAATTCACCATTCCAGTGCCATTTATTCCTATCATTGTTATCTTCCCTTGCTCTTTTATCCTTCCTGCTGTCACTGTCCCCACCAGCTATGAGCCACCCAGTCAAGCTCCTGCAGAAGTTTGGTTTTGTTGTTTTATTTCATATATTAATTTATTTCTCAGCTGAAAATCCAGCTTCTCCCAAAACATGATCACCTCAGGCACTGTGTCAATGTGACAAGGGATGTTAAGGACAATAGGAAGGGCTTCTTCAAATACATCAGTAGCAAGAGGAGGACTAGGGAAAATGTGGGCCCGCTACTGAATGGGGCGGGGGCCCTGGTGACAAGGGATATAGAGAAAGCAGAATTACTGAATGCCTTCTCTGCTTCAGTCTTCACTGCTAAGGGCAGCCCCCAGAAATCCTGCAGCCTGGACATAAGGGAGAAAGTCCAGAGAAGGGAAGACTGTCCTTTGGTTGAAGAGAATAGGATTAGAGATCTTCTAGGCAAGCCTGACATCCACAAATGCATGGCCTCTGACGGGATGCACCCATGGGTACTGATGGAGCTGGCCGCTCTCCATCATCTTTGAAAGGTCCTGGAGAACTGGAGAGGTGCCTGAGGACTGGAAGAAAGCCAGTGTCACTGCAGTCTTCAAGAAGGGCAAGAAGGAGGACCCAGGCAACTACAGGCCGGTCGGGCTCACCTCCATCCCTGGAAAGGTGATGGAACAGCTCATTCTGGATGTCATCTCCAGACATATGGAGGAAAAGAAGGTGATCAGGAGTAGTCAGCATGAATTCACCAAGGGGAAATCCTGCTTAACCAATTTGATACCCTTCTGTGATGGAATGACTGGCTGGGTAGATGAGGGGAGAGCAGTGGATGTTGTGTACCTTGACTTCAGCAAGGCTTTTGACACTGTCTCCTGTAACGTCCTACTAGGCAAGCTTAGGAAGTGTGGTTGGACGAGTGGACAGTGAGGTGGATTGAGAACTGGCTGAAAGGCAGAGTTCAGAGGGTTGTTATCAGTGGCATGGAGTCTAGTTGGAGGCCTGTGGCTCGTGGCATCCCCCAGGGCTTAGAATTGGGTCCCATCCTGTTCAGCTTTTTCATCAATGACCTGGATGAGGGGACAGAGTGCATCCTCAGCAAGTTTGCTGGTGATACCAAGCTGGGAGGAGTGGCTGAGGACTGTGCTGCCATTCAGAGAGACCTGGACAGGCTGGAGAGTTGGGCGGAGAGGAACCTCATGAGGTTCAACAAGGGCAAGTGCAGAGTCCTGCACCTAGGGAAAAATAACCCCAGGCACCAGTATGAACTGACCTTCTGGGGAGCTTCTCTGCAGAGAAGGACCTGGGAGTGCTGGTGGATGACAAGTTGACCATGAGCCAGCAATGTGCTCTTGTGGCCAGGAAGGCCAGTGGTATCGTGGGGTGCATTAGAAAGAGTGTTGCCAGCAGGTGGAGGGAGGTGATCTTGCCCCTCTACTCAGCTGTGGTGAGGCCTCATCTGGAGTACTGTGTCTAGTTCTGGGCTCCCCAGTACAAGAGAGACATGGAGCTACAGGAGAGAGTCCAGCATAGGGCTACGAAGATGATCAGAGGGCTGGAGCATCTGCCCTACGAGGAACAGCTGCAAGAGCTGGGCCTGTTCAGCCTGGGGAAGAGAAGACTTAGGGGGGATCTTATCAATGTGTACAAGTATCTGAAGGGAGGGTGTCAAGGGGATGGGGACAAACTCTTTTCAGTTGTCCCATGTGACAGGACAGGAGGCAACAGGCACAAATTGAACCACAGGAAGTTCCGCCTGCACATGTGAGGGAATTTCTTCTCTGTGAGAGTGATGGAGCACTGGAACAGTTTGCCCAGAGAGGTTGTGCAGTCTCCTTCCCTGGAGATCTTCAAGGTCCACCTGGACACAACCCTGTCTAACATGCTGTAGGTGACCCTGCTGAGCAGGGAGGTTGGACTAGATGATCTCCAGAGGTCCTTTCCAGCCTTACTGATTCTATGATTCTATGACTGGAGCCACATTAGGTCGAATGATCTGATCAAGGTATGTAGGTACTATTTTCAGTTCTGAAAGATCCAGATGGGTTATCACAAAACACACTGCAACAGGGACTCATGATTTGCTTCTAAGTGGCACAGTAGCATCCAAACCAACAAGAGGGGAGCCAGTAGGGACAATTTGTATTTGTGGACCACTAATCAAAATGAAATTAAGCTGATTATCGAAATATGTTTTTAAAAGAATATCACTTTCAGTAGTGCTTTTTCAGCTCTTTGTTTTCTTATACTGTAAGGTTGATCAAGAAAGAACTACAGTAAAACACAGGCTCATCCTCAAAGAAAGCAACTAATGTAAAAGAACAGTAACCCTAGCCTTGATTTTTGTGTGTGTGTTGTTTAAAGCCTTACATAAATCAAGAAGAGGCCCTCAAAGGGAAGACTGTTTGGTTCAGGGACTGGTCTTGATTTTCTGCTTAGGATAATCAAGATCAGGAATCCATCTCTAATTAAAGGCAAACATAAAATATGCAGCATTTTCACATACATTCTTTTCATACTCATAGTTTAACATGTTATGTATACAGTATTCTTTTCCTTTAATTCAACTTTCTCAAATTATGTGCAGACAGCCTCAGCTGCAAGGAAAGGTGGGAGGACTTAGGATAACTAGAATTTAACTGTTTCACTACTACTACAGAAAGACCTGTTTCTTTATCAGAGATATTCAGTAGAAAAGTGTTTTCTGCTTTCTGCAAAAAAAACCTCAATGATTCTGCGTGATTCTGATTTTTTCTTAATGAGCAGATCCTAGTGAAGATGTTGGTCTGGCTTCTCTGAAGAAAGACATACTTTTAGTTTTAATAAACATAGTATATTTCCTTGTCTGCTTCTGTTGTAGTTTTGGTTTTATTTGCAGTGATTTTCCATGGAAATGTCATTCAAGTGAATAAAATTTAAGCAGGATGTGGGTTTTGTCACTTTGATGGTGATGTAGTTTTCCAGATGCAAGATTTTTGTTAAGAAATTAATATTGGCAGATTGAGTATTACAGTAAACTAAACAAGCTCGAGTATGCAGTAGGACCACATCATTTTGCATAGTGATGTTCCAGTTCCCCCCTCACCCTGCCTGGTGAGGTCTGGGGTTGATCTGCATAAATTCTTGGATTTCTAACAGCAGCACCCCATAAGTTGAACTATTCCTTGTGCTTTTGGCTGCCTTTCTGAGAAATACTGCTGACACTTCCATCACTGAGACAGTACAGCCCAATCAATCAGTATCTGATGTCTAGGTTTTAATACAGGAAAAGGTCTCTGATGATATATGTGGTTGCATTTAACTCTGTAGCAATAAGATGAATGAAGATTAAAACTTGGCTGAGACAGTTCTGCTCTGAGAACGTCTTGATCTAATGCTTGGAGAATAGTCACTTGCAGAACTTGACTTTATCCACTAAACATGCTTTCTGTAATTAAAGAAAAGTCTGTGTGTCGGACTGCTTGCTGAAAGCCAGTACAGACTTTAGTTAGGCCAGTTGGCCAGAGTGATTTAAATTGTAAACTGCTAGGAGAGGAAATATAGAGGTAATTTCGTATCAAGCAAAAGATTCAGCATCTTCAGCAAAGTAACTTTCTCAAAAAAAAAAAAAAAAAAAAGCTTTTTTCGATTGAGCAAAAAAGGTAGTGCCCTTCTGCCTGGATGTAAGAATAGTAATCACTGTGCTGTGCATGCCAGAGCACTTTTTTTTGGAATGACTATTTACTTCTGTGGGCTGTTGCCCCAATAGCTCAGAGGCTTTATGTGAATCATCAGTATTACTGTGGGTGTTTTGTGAGTATGTATCTTTTAACAAGTCTTTTAGGAAAAAAGTCCCATGCACTTCTCACTTGGTTAGTCACCAGTGCATCCTTGGTTCTGCTTTTTTCCTTCTCTTCCATTTGTATGGACTCTACAATTTACTGCTCTGAGAAAAGTGAGCAGTAAGAGAAGGCTAAAATTGGAGACCTGGCAGCTATTTCTGAAATAATTCATAAACAAGGGTGTTTCACCTGCAAGCTTTAAACTGTGTAGGTGTTCATGCTAACAGAGAGGTCTAAACATGCCTCTTCAAATAAACTGTAATTTTTATTTGGCTTTTTAGAGTTGCATGTAATAGCTAGTGCTTTTAACTACAGTACTCCTGAATAGGAGGTTAAAGCAGGAGGCTGGTAGAAATGGGCCTTTTAAAGGTCTTCTTAAAAAATGACTCTGTGAAAGTTTCTGTTTTAGATCATTTGGAACAAAAATTGCCTCTGGCAATTAATATGTTATATTTCTTTCTTGTGAGGAATTCTATTAATATCTCACTCTTCTTACAGATTTACCATAGTGTAAAAATTTAATCTAAAAATATTTAAGGTTCCTTTTTTATTGTAACTTTAAAATTGGCAGTGAGCAACCACTGTAATTTGAAAGTAACAATTTTATATTTTGGTAAAGATTATTGAAATTCTTTCCACCAGCAGAGGAGTATTTTTATTTTTTCCTTCTCTTGTTTTAAAGAGTATAGAATATTGAGAACAGTTCATTTTTTCTGCTTATGCATTACAAAAAATATTAATTAATCAAATAATAATTTAAAACCAGACTGGTGTGTTTACTGTATCTTTTTTGGGATATTCTTGTTTGGATTACTGCTTGCCTTTGTCTTCTTTTTCTTGTAGTTTTTGGCTATGAGAGTGTTTTTTGAGCTCCTTAAAAACATTTTTTTCCATGATTATTTCTATCTCCCAAACAGTTAATGATTTTCTGGAAACAGTGTTGTCACAGTACCTTTGTTGTGCTAAGTTTTGGGTTTGGGAACTTAGGCTTTAAGTGTGCTGATTTGAAGCCACTTAGTAGAAGATAGACTAACATTTCTTTCCAAAACGGTATCTTGAGTCTCCTTTACTGCATATTGTTTGATTCAGTCTGCTGAATCTGCTTACTTAACCGGGATCATAATTTAGTGAATTTAGCTAAAACTCTTTATGAAATCAGTTAAAGGCTACTGAGTATTTCCAAATAAAAAAGAGCTAGTTATACACGAAATATATATTCTTGAGGACAGGCAAACCAGTTCTTTGAATATGAGCACATGTAGGTATCCACATTGGCTAGTAGCATGGATCCCCACTCTCCAACATGTACTTATACTGACGTTTAAGAAAGAAATATTTGTAAAATTAACAAACTCTGTGAAGTTTCAGTCTGTTGACAAAGTAAAGAAAAAGTAGAAGTGAACTGTGTGCAATTTTGAGTCATCTGCTAACTGACTATAAATCTAAAACAGTCTATTTATCACTTCTACCGTGGCTACAGCAGTTTAAACAGGCAAGAGAATACAGCTGCCTGTGCCTGTACATAGGGGCTATAGCAGGGTCGAAAACTGAGTGTAAATCAACAGTATTTGCTCTGAGGGACATGCACTCTATGGGAGCAATGCCTGTATGAGAAGTATCCTTCCCTCCTACACAGGAAGGTCATGCAGTAAGGTTTTAACTTGAATATTGTGTCTAGTGCTGGGCACCGCACTTTGAGAAAGTATAGGCTAAGGAAAGAAAACCCAAGAACACTGATGAGGATGATCAGAGTTTTCCGAAACATTGTCCACTAAGAAAGGCAAAAAAGACTGCAGTGGGTTTCTTCATCTCGGAAATGGAAAGACTGAGGGGCAGGTACGATAACTGTGCTCAAATACGTGAAAGACAGCACTTCATGCCTGCAGTGAGTGCAACAGGATTTGGTGAAGAGCAGCAAGGAAGGTTCAAGTCAGGAATTAGGGTTAGGAAAAGCTTTCTCATGACAAGCAGATAGAAGTACTGGAGAAGTTGTCTTCATTACCAAAAGTCTTTAAAACTGGACTAGATAGACATGTATCGGGGATAGTTTATGTAATCACTGTCCTTCCAAGGGGACCTTCTGAGATTCTTAACAGCCTTGAGACTTTTAGGAGATGCTCTAAGCAAATTCCTCCTTTCCTGAACTTGAGTAATATGGCAAGTTTTTTCAAAGCTTTGCAGTGAAATATTAAGGTGTATATAACAGGATATCCTAAAAACAATGGTCTGTATCTAAGTACCCAGTCCTGTTGCATTTTGTTGGCTGTGCCAAGCTGTTTTTATGTGAAGTAGTCTGAATTTGAAAAATAATTTTATAATTCTCTTATTTGATGATATACAGTTGCCAAAGTTTTAGCAGCATATTCAGGAAAAGCTTGGGGCAGGGTCAACAACTCTTAATAAGATGAGATGTGTCTCTAGATGTAGCTGTAGCTTTTCCAAGCATGCCAGTCCTGAGAAGGCTTGTGGGGCTAGTTGCTTGTCTCCACTAATATATCTAAAATAAAGAAGCATCTACAGAGAACTCTTGACTGGTAAGTTTATCTGACTGTTTATACTCACTTGTGCTTTTCTAATGGTTTGAATTGAGACTTGTTCTTTTATCTTTCAAGGCAAAAGCACACATATACTTCAAATTAGTAACGATCCAATAATAAAGCTGAATCTTGTTGATTTGATAAACATGGGATGTAAGCATGCAGGGTGAGGAGTCCTGGGGTATTTGGAGAGTGTTATTTTCCTTAAACTGCAGGGGCTCATTGCCAGCTGATAGCTCAGGGTGCCAGGTCAGTGGTGAGATATCTTCTTTAAGTGTTAGCCAAAATTTGTTGGCAGGCAGTAGGGATGTGGATGGAGGACCTGAAGGTCAGATGTTGTTCCAAGTGTGTCACAAGTATGTATTTGGGAACAGTTATGTGGGGGTGGAAAAGGCTGAGACACTAGATTTAAGCAGGAGACTGGTGCCTGATACCAGTGCAGACAGGAGTGTGGATAAAAGGACAGAAAACTGCAATGCTGTTTTTCTTCAGATTTCTGAAATGAAATAACTGTAGGGCTGCGTGTGATAGATCGACCTTAACCCAAATCTATCCCATACAGGAAACATGATGGCATACTTGAATAGTTTTGAGGTGTGCCTGCTGAGTGTCATGTAGATTCCTGAAGAAGCAGTAAAAGCAGAACAGTCTTTAGCTGCCTAAATATCAACACATAAATACTCTAATACTGGCCATCTCACCCAGTACGCTTTCTCTCCAACAGCATGAATAACCATACTTGCTATCTAGTGAGAGGGTGCAAGCCTGGCCATTTCTCCTGGACTGTTCCCCTTGTATTGTCCCAAGCCCACCATTGCTGGTCCAGGGACATTCAAGGACACATTCCTTCCTATTCCCCTTCTGCTTATGGACCGATTGTCCATAGATTTGTGTGATCCCTTTTTGAATCAGCTGATGCTGTCAGTCTCCAAAATCTCCCATGGTAGCACATTCCACAGCATTTACGTTAGATTTAATGTGATTTTTCATGAGAGGGACCCCAAGCTTACCTTTCTGATTTCTACTGTAGAAAGTTTTGATTTCTGCCTCTTGGTCACTTCAGAACCACAGCTTTGAACCATGTGGAGCTGGGGATGGAGTTTCCTTTCTGCCTATCTATTTGCACGTATTTGGAGACTTCCTGCTGGCTACCAGTAGGACTGCATGGAGACAAAAGTATCCTCCTAGCCATTTATCTATTTTCTTCCATATGATGTATCTTTAAGAAAAAGTGTCCATATTTCACCACTCAGTAACAAAACTAGACAAAATATTAACTAAAATTGATGCACTCCTATTTTGATCTCTTTAGAAGTTTGGTTTTTAGTATTAAAGTGACACTATTTAGTATTACTAGTATACCTGTAGCTAATTCAGGGTTGTCCTCCTGGTATGCCTGTATTTCTTTCAAGGGGACAGTGCTTGATATAGTGCCCCCAGTACAGGTTGAGGATTATCCTCTGTACAGGAAGACTCTTGGTCTCTCCCCTGCGAGTGAAGGTGATCACAAATGTATCTGCCACTTACGTGTTTGTCCTGAAGCTGCAACAGGAAGAAAGGAAGGAAAAAAAAAGCCTTTGACCTTATAAATTGAGCAAATTCATTTTTCTGTGCCTGGCAGATATTAAGTATTCTTCATGTCATTGTTGCAATACTTTTCAGACTCTACCATAAGGTGAACTGTGGCATGAGGTTCATTTTTAAAGCTCAGATCTGCAGCTTCCAACTGGTTACTTAATTGCATTTTTGAGTTGTGGTGGCAGCTCACTTGGTGTTACTGCAGCCAGAAAAGAGGTTAAGTTCAGAAAGGGATAGAAAAAAAACTCAGCATTTGTATCTTTTCTGTAATAGTTTCTGATTTCTCTAATCTGAACAAGTCAGATGTGGGAGAAGGCTTTTTCTTCCCCTCCTCCCCCCCCCCCCACTGGCAACTCTTTAAGTGTTTCCAAGAAATAGTCAAAACAGGAAAAAAAAGAATATTAGCGTGATTAGATTGTTGATGTAAAAAAATAAGTAAATTTGATCTTTGATATGGATTTATCCTTCCTACAGAGGAAATATTCTTATATTCCTAATAGTCCTAGGGAGGAAAAGTACTTAGAAACCTGCAGGATAATAGAGGCTGAAATTAAATATTTAACTTGGTTCTTTCAGGTGCAGTGTCTTATATTTGGGCAAGAGTTTTGTTTTTAAAATATTTTTAAAGTTCAATGATTTTTTTAAGTATTTAGTGGTGCACATATATCTTTAAATAGATATATAAAGATTTTAAAAGGGATGTGTATGTGATATGTGTACATATGTATATCTATATACAGACACACACACACATTTCATTTAACTTTCTTGTTGATAATTTTGTAAGGCTCCAAGGGTAAAATCTTTATTTATTTATTTATTTATTTATTTATTTATTTATTTATTTATTGTGCACCTTCTAAAGCAACCTCCTTTCCTCAGATGCCTTTGGCAGAGGAGAACACAGTCAGCGAAACTGAGTAACGCACAGCTGGAAATGCTGCTAATAGAGATGACAGCAGTGCTTTGTCACAGTGGAAAAACTTTGCAGCGTGAATCTTGCTTTGCTTCTTCGGATGTGCGAGTAGCAGCTCCCCATCCCCTACTTCCTTCTCATAGCTTCCCTGAAGTAAATGCTTTTCTCTAAACACAGAGAGATCTTCTGTTAAGAGTTAACATATGACTGCACTTACTTCCCTTTCTATTTTACTCCATTTCTGCTTTTCAGTACTGTTTAAGCATAAGATACTGTGCATTACAGAGGGAGCAATTAATCTAACACTTCTTTAAAAGTTAAAGCATTCAGATACAAATTCAATGCTTACATTTGTCCATATGCCTACAGGGCAAATCCACATATGATGAAATATGTTATAATTGTTGCACTTTAATTATAGCATATTGAATTATTATAATAAGATCATGCTAATGGATTCCCGCTCCCCACTTCTCAGGTTCTTCAACTTTACCAGCAGTGTCAGGGAAAAAAAGGAAGAACTGTGTGGTACCAGTTGCATTGCTTATTTATGGCCTTACAGATTTTTTTATTTGTTGTTGTTGTTATTGTTTTGGTTTGATTTGGTGTTATTTGCTTGTTCTTTCTTAGTTCCTCGCTGAAATAGCAGAAACATCCATCTTTTTCCTTTCATTGAGGAGAATCATTTATGAGTCCCAGATTTACCAACAGTATCAGTTACATCCAGCAAACCTCACTCTTGGTCTTATTAATTACTTTCCATCTGCTTTTCCCTCAGGCATCTTGGTTAGCAGAAAAATGCTGACAATCAACAGTAATAGCTTCTTAAGTTATTTATTAAGTCAAGCCTTTTGCAGATACAGTTTCAATAATTCAATAAATACAAGTCTTTTTTTTTTTTTTTTTTTTTTTTTTTTTTTTTTAGAAAGAGTCATCTTTGAATTGGACTTAGTTGAAAATGAAAACACAATAATTGCAGAAGCTGGGGAAGGTGTGTGGAGTGATTTTTTTTTTAACTGATAAATGATCTTAGTTTCTGTTTTGACTTTTTTTTTAGTTGTAGGAAACACCAGTCTGATTCGTTAGTTGCATTCTCAACCCATGGAAAAAGTAAAGCTCCAGCAAATGCTGTTGGATCAGATACTATGGGTAAAATGGGATGATTCTGCTAGGGTTTAGGGATTTTGCTGTTGTCTTATTTTATTTTATTTTTTTTAAGAGAACATTTATATTCTTCTTTTCCCATGACTTTTCCCTCTTTTGGCTAGGTTGCTGCCTTGGTCTCCTACTGGGAAAACAGCACTGAACTTGCAGTGCTGAAAAGATGATTAATGATAGGCAAAACTGTATACAACATGCAGTTTACTGAAGGGACAGGGAGAGAGCGCATAGCAAAACATCGCATTTGAAAGGTCTGGGCAAATGGTGTGTGAAATTGCTGACAAATTGCCCTCATTAAGCTCCCTAAATGAATGCTTTCATGAGAACATTGGCTTGGTATCACCATGTACAATGTAACCTCTATTTAAAATTGCATGTGGTGCTATTCTGATCTTTTAAACCATTGTAACAGCTTGAATGTAGCTACAAGGGTACCACTGTAGCTGTCTTCACTGTTTAGGACATGGGATGTGAAGGAAAAATGCTGAGGGAGATTTCCAGGTGCGGTTCTGAATTTTTGATTAATTTATTCACTATAATGTACTGTTCTGAGTACCACTGTTCCCGAATGCCAAGAGACGAATTTAGGAGTGCCTTAAGTTCCTGAGGGTCCTTAACTTGAGCCCTGTCCATGACAGAGGCAGTTAAAGAGCAGCGATCACAGAGGCCTCCATTTTAGAAGATGCAACTTCAGATACTGTTTGGCCTTGTTGATGGTAGAAAATCTGCAGAAAAAGGTGTCTTAAAGATGATAGTGTTTAACGAACCAGTATGTTCACTGGCATTTGAGTAAGATCAATGTGCACTACAGACTTTCCCTACCATATGGTACACTTAGGCCTACCATAAGCCTCAGTATGCCCACTGGATGGAGCTACTGGGGAGAATAATGCAGTATGAAGCCATTGCAGGGGGACTTACTGAAACCTTTAAAGCTGTAGGTGAGCCCATAACCTAGCATTAAAACTTATGCTACTGTGTGCATTTGTTACCAGATTTATCATAGTAAAACGGAAAGCACCCATGCAAAAAAAGAAGGTAATACCTCTTGCAACTCTTTGGTGATCCTGGACAAATAATGAAATATAAGTTTTAAGCAATCTTTTAACCTGTGGGCAAGTGAGCACCAGCTAGGGGGTTGTGGAGGAAGAGGAGAGCGAGACTGAATTAGCTACCAGTGTGAACAGTTTACCTTTGGGTAAGCAGTTGCTTTAGTTCCCACAAAAGAGTAAGTGAGATCACAGTCAATTCATGTTAAAAAAAAAATCATACAATGAAAAGTTGAAAAATCTCTGTCCTAAAACAAATGTATAGCATATAGGAAATGACATGAGTGTAGATACAGTACTCTCTTAGTGTTCAAGATTGTTAGTCTCAGTAATTTTGAATAGAAGTCACAGTATAGGGAAAAAATGTGGCATGAATGTATTCTCAGCCATTGATCCACTTGGGGTAAAACCAGATGTAGCTGGCGCTTCTTACAGCTTTTACTGTAAGAAGGGTCTGGCTGGAAAAGCTATTCATGCAGGAAGAAGAGGAAAAGCATACTATGTAAACAAGAGAGCGGGAGGGTATTTTTCCCTCATCCTTCTTCTCTATCACACAGTATGACTTCTCAGCTTATGCTCTTATATGGCTCCAGTAGTCCCCTTGCCTTTAAGTATTGCTAGGTAAGGGTGTGTGCAGAAACATCTGAAAACCCGGGAGAAATGTTCTGCGCCTAGCTTAGTTTTGCAATTGGGAAAAGGCTGAGCCTGACTGAATTATGTCGATGTGCAGTGCTGTGATCTGTGCTAGAAAATCATGTAAGCAGCCCAGGGCATGGCAGGGCTTGTGTGGGTGTTCTGGAGTCGGCCTCAGGCAAAGCCAGTGGTTTCGCTTACAGTATCTCTGTGGGCTGTTAAGCCAACCTTGAGACTTTAAACTCAAGTACCCTCGGGAGCGTATGTATGATCCCTTTCAACAGTAACACCGAGGGGCAAATACAGCTGGCACAGGTAGTTTGTACCATAAAGGTCTCTCTACATTTTAGGTCAGCTCAATTCAATATAGCCACTTAAGATCTGTCAGACTGTTGCACAGTGGGTTGTTTGGTTTAACCAGTGCATTTAAATTCATATTTTCTGAGTAATTTTCAGATTGAGCTTCCTTCAGTCCTTCGAAGAGGAGATCTTAGCGTGTTACAGGGCTAAGACTGTGAGTGACTGTGAGGTAACAAAGGTATTAACTACATATTAAAAAAATTGAAAGATGGAGCTTCTCCATATTTAATCCTTTGCCAAAAGTGAAATCTCCATATTAGCCAGGGAGAAAAATCTACTCTTACCAAGAGCACCACACAGAAGCAGAGGTTAAAAATTGCCTCAATTATTCCCCAGAGATCTTCATTTTTGCCCATTCTGAGAGTGAAGCTGTTATAGGTTGTCAGTTATAAATATTAGTATCACAGAGCAGTTCCAAATTATTTGGTTCATGGATCATAGGCAGCCTTTAATATTTCTCTATTTTCTTACTTGGGGACAAGCTTGAATAAATTTTCCCCACTACTACAAACTATGTAGTCCAATTTCCCACATTTACAGAAATCTCAGATGAGCTCCATCACCTTTGTAACCTGCTTTCCTGAACATGCTGTCTCCCCTCCTGTAAAAATACATGTATTCTGTGCCTCTGATGTGCTGAGGGTAAAGTGTAGGTGTGAGACACTTCTGTGATTTGAACTCAGCTTCTCCTGTTTACCGTAAAGCATATCCTCACAGATCACTCTTCTTTCCACAAGAGTCTACAGAGACTTCTCTACTCGTGATTAGTGTAACAGATTGCAGGGTGCATTGGCACTGAAGTGGGTTATGGAGTCCCTTAGAGAGGCAGTATCTGGATCTTTATTAATTCTGAGTATCCTGATACCCCAGAAATGGGGGTGTCTCATTTTAGGCAGAACAGAATTTAAAGTTGGTCACATATGGCTAATTTCTCTAAGATTGGGAGGTCAAACTTTCTTCTTCAGCAGTGATGTTAGGAAAAAGTAACTTCAAATACAACTATTGATTTGTCCTCCATAGCATATCTTCTAGTAACTGCAAACTAATGTGTAACATCTGAAAAATGTGAGTATTAGTAGATGAAGAAACTAAAGAGCTGTAATGTGCTTAACCTGGGAGTTAACTCTTGGTGCGAAAGAGAGGAGGAAAGAAGATACAGGAACTATGAAGAACATGGAGGGATGAATCATATACTGTTGGGGCAGGGCCTTCATGATCCACTTGTTCTGATGAGAATAGCTGCTTTACAGGTATCACAGGCTTCTATGTGGCCACAGATTGTTTTGAGACTTGCTCTTGTGAATCTTAAGTATCTCACAGTATTATGACCCAAGTGAGAAAGCTGAAGTTCACTGATTCTGGATGCTGTTTTGTATGACGACTCATGTTTCTTCAACAAAAGGCTGTGGGAGTTTAAGATACCGCTGTCCATCTATTCGTAATGCCCATCTATTGCCTGTGACGGTGGTGTGAAGCAGAAGGCAGTTTTTGCCCAGATGCCTATCATTCCCTTTTGCTAACAAAAATCTTAATTTATTGATGGTTTAAGTGACCACCTGGCACCTTGACCAGGTGTGGCTCAGGCACTTATTTGTTCAGCCGTACTGGCTACAGATCAGTAACTTCTGACAGAGGAGAACACACAGCTTGAGAGGTGGTATAATATTACACTGACAGAACAAAACCTGTTACAGGCTTTTAAACCATTCATACCAGTTAAATACTAAACACTGCCAGTTGGAAGATGTCAGCTTTGAAAATGGACAATTTTTATTCAGCTCTTAATTTTAATATTGCTTTAAGAGGTTTGATACTACATTTTGACATATAAGGGTAAGACAGTGGGACAGAAAAGAAATCTAAAGAGAAAACATCCAGGATATTAGCAATAGACAGCACTTCAATAAAGGATCTAAAATTTTATGTCAAACACTCCTATGCTGGTTGGTACCACCATCTGCTTCATCTATTTGATCTCTTGCTCAGAGGAAAGGGACAAGTTATGTAATTGATCTCAACTCCTGTAATTTATCAACTGAAGGCCTCCTCTTCATTTCCTTCCATCATGTTCTGAAGAAAGGATCTACTTTCATCTGTTGTGCTCTTTGAACTGTCACCAGATGTTTCTTGGAGCCAACTTTTGTGGTAATGGGTAGACTTCTCCTGGAGCTGTCAATGAGAGAAGCACATTGTGTGATGAAAAGGGATCTCAGAAAACAGAAATCAATGAAAGTCAAACTGAAAAAAATAGTGCTTCAACTGTTGGCTCACTTACTGATAAGATCCCTATGATAGCTCTCTTGACTGTGGAAGACATGTGCAAGTGATTTAATATGTATGAGCAAAAATATTTAGAATAATATATTTGAATGTTCAAAATGAAGCAATGCTACTTTGTTGCCCAGAAGCAACTGACTGATTTTAATTAAACCAGAAATTAGCTTGTTAGATGATGGCTCATAACATTGTGGGAAATACTGAGTGCATGCTAATTGTGCTGGCTTCACACGTGGACACTGTCCTCATGGTAGACTTCCAAATTAGTCAGGGACACATGAGACAAGGCAGGCTGTTTGTGGGGGAATGAAAGCTGCAGGGCTTTCTCACTGAGCATGGATGCACTGCATTGTAGAGCTGCTGCATTGGGATGTTTGCCCTGGGAAGAGGAAACTTGCTCTGCTATTATCTACAGGCCCTCTTTTATCTGTCACTGGGAAGGGCAAATGACAGGGCAAGATATGATATTGCCAGGCCTGTGGGGAAGTCAAAGGGCATCAGAGACTAGGGGGAGAGTGTTTTTTTTTTTTTTTTTTTTTTTTTTTTTTCCCAGTAAGCCTAGTTGTGAGTTATCAGCAAATTCCTTGTTGAAAAACAAGAAGAATCAAACCAGGATATGAAGGAAGTCTAGGCTGGCTGTGCAGGAAGTGGCACTTGCAAGGCAAGATGAAGCATTCTCGCCCTAGGCTAGACAGCTCAGGTGTGATGTTTCAGAAAGCTTTGAAATAGAATAAACTTTTTAACAGAAAATTGGTGACACTCCCTTCCCCTTTCACGTTGCTAACTTGTGCTACCTCCAAGAAGGGAAGAAAGAACTGGGAGGGAGCCCTTCAGGGCTGAATGATTCAAGAGTCAATGCCTGTGCATCTTCATAAGCCATTATGCATTAACAGCAGTCTAGGGCAGAAGAATGGAACCATGCAAGGAGGAGAAACCAAGAAAAGAAAACAGTGGCTGCAGGGAATGCTGGTAAAGGCTGAATGTAGAGAAAAGTTAGTGGAGATTAGTGCTGAGGAAAAAAATTTTGTGGAAATGTGAGAGAGGTTACTGGTTACTGCCTTGGGAAGGAAGGCAGCAGAGGAAGGAAGCAGGATGAGAAAACGAGCAGAGTGAAAGAGAGTTTTGCTGAGAAAGATGTCTGGAATAAATGGGGCCTGAGAATTCAGGACTACAGCTAGCCAAATGTGAAGAGCAGGATGTGGAATGAGGCATTGGTGTGTGTATGGTGTGGCACTGTTCCTTGTAGGAGAGCAGTCCACAGTGTGAGAGTATCCACCATGAACAAGCCAAGCACAAATCTCACCCAGCTCCATTTCTCACAGAAAGGAAACCTGGCCAAAACGGCTGAACAGTGAGCTGCAACCAGATTTCCAAGAAGGAAGTCAATTTAGACACAGCCACGGAGGATGGAAAACCTGGTGTTGCTATCAGTTCTTCTCTTAGCCCAATTAACAGCAGTCTGTTTAATAGAGCTTGGGTTTCCAACCCTGCCAATAATATCCATAGAGTCAATAAGATGAGGAAATATATCTTCATGCATTTGTTCTTTGCTTAGGTTCTTGGATCTTGCACCAGCCAACCCTGTGTTTTGAAACAAACAAACAAAAAAAGACTTGTACATTAAAATTGCAAGGTCAGATATAAGCTATGAAATGCCAGGATTAGTTTTGCTTATACAGACCTACTATGTCTCCATTATGCGTATGCATTATAATGTCATAAATTACATTATCACAAACTGCTTCTGGGAATAAAGTAGTTTTGTGATATTGGTTGTAGGCCCCAGCCTTGTTTGTTGTGGAAGGTGTACTCTAAGCAAGGCAGGGAAAGTCAGGACAGTGGTTCTGGATTTGCACTCAGTCTTCATTCTTGTATTTTCTAACACTTAAGAGCTTGACTTTGCAAACTTAGTATTCTTTTCAGTCAATTTTGCATATAATGTAAAACATGTTTCCACACAAACTGAAGTTTATTTATTGTTTTTGTTGTTGGAAGAAGAGAAAAATCAGGTCCAAGTGGGGTTTTTCTCCTTTAAGACTGAAAAATACCATGTTGGTTAACAAATTTTGTTTAAGATTTAAATAAGTTGATATTCTGGCAGATGGTCCAAACAAAACTGGATCTTTATTTAGCTGAAGTGTACTTCATCTGTTCTGCAATTCTATCATCACCTACCATAAGACAAACTCATTGAAGTCCAAAGAATCCTAAAATGTGAGCACCTCCTTGATTTAATGCATTTTAACCAAATCTATTGAAGTTATTATAGGAGTAGAGCCTTTGCTTGGCTTGGAATAGCCTAACCTCGTGTTAGGATATGCTATGGGAGTTCTTAGCCAGAAGAACAAACCCTACCAAAAGCTGTCTGTTAAAAGCTGTCTGCTATCCATAGATCCTGCAGCATTTTAGCCATGTAGACCAATTCAGTTCTAATTACAGTAAGGCTACTAACAAATAAAATGGCACATACTCTCAGATCATATGGAAATCAGGCCATAACTTTTATCTCTCATGTTAAAGAGAATCTAGATATTACTTAGGTAATAATAATGGGTCGTTCTGTAGTTAATAAAACCATATGCTTTGGATAATTGCTTTAAGTTGCCAGTAACTTGTTAGTCAAATTTCTTTTGGATTCTTTTTCACTTTAGAATGCCCAAAAGCAGTCAACACAGATATTATCATGGAGTGCTCACAAAATATGTACAGCCATACAAACATCCTGATTTAAAAGTAGAATTAATTAGAAAAATACCACTTGGTTTCTGCTGTCTCAGAAAAGAAAAAAACATACAGGTAATGCTATTTTTTTCATCATTTTATTTAAATACAAAGTGCAAAACCAAATGCTTTAAATGTCTCAATTATGAAAAATCAAAGCTTCCTACACAAAATAGGAAACTAGGCTCAGTTTTGTTGCTGGAATTTGAAGGCCTGGGATATGCCAGGCTTTTAAGCTGAAGCTGAAGCATAAAACTAACTGGAAGGTTTTGAGGTTTTTTGAGGGAAAATTTCAAAGAAGAAAACTTAAGTCTAAAACTGAAAAAAAAAAAAAAAAAAAAAAAAAAAAAGAACTGTGGCAAAAATTCCAAAGCCAAAATATTTAGCCTTGGAACTGAAATAGTTCATTTGCTTTCAAATTCATTTTCTTTCCCCTTAATCCAGAACCCTTTGTTTGGGTACTTCTTCCAAAAATCGCTGTGGTTTTATTCATGGAATGAAAAAATGGTGCATCATGAGACATGTAATGTACCACAGAGAGAGGCCCATAATGAATAGAGATGTAGGACAAACACTCTCAGGAAGAACTGTAGCAACACATCCAAACACAAACATTTTGGCCCACAGCTTTCTTGCTTTTTTCTCAGCTCTGATAACTTGTAAGTCCCCCTCCCTGGGATAGGATGCAAGTCTATGAAAAGTACTATGAGATCTCCTGATGAAGAAGGAAAATGACAATATAGGAAAGCATATCTTGTATAATAACAAACATTTCCCATGCTTGCAATAACAGTAGTTGATACTACTTCATTTCCTCTTCTCTTAGGTTGGATCATATTGATCATATTAAGAGACAACAGACTAGAAAGTTATTTTTCTCCTTAAAGGAAGCATTTTATCTCCTTTTGGCTGGTGCAAAGACAGCAGCAGAACTGATGTGCTTTCAGATTCTTTGCACCATTTTGAAGACTAGGGTATTTTTAAAGGGTTGTTATGAACAAAAATCATAGTTTCACAAGGGAATTATATGATGTGGTTCAAGGAGCTGAACTCAGTCACACCCAAGATATTCCTGCCAGTCCTTTGTATTTATGTACAAATACATTATATTTGCAGTTCAAGCTGAATAGTCTCAACAGACGCTGCTCACAACTAAGGTATTGACCAACTTGAAGACGAGAAAAAAAAAGACTACTACATAACTTTGTTGGGGAGGGGTGAAACATCTCTGAAATTGCTAACCTTCTAATACCTTCTTAGAGCTCATCCACAGGCACCAAAATCATACTAAGCCCCAAACCATATGCCTATGCCTAACAGGCCTGCCAGACTCCCACAGTGAATCCCACAAAGAACCAAGGGTTTGATGAATACTAAATGGCTCTGGGATAACTCAGTTCTAGCTGAGACTTGTAGGTCCACTTTGAACTAGCATTTCCCAACTTTTTTTGTTCATGTTGATGTTCTGGGGCTTAACAGGCTCCAAGTTTGACTGTCCTAAATGCCTTGCAGAAAAGGGTTACCCATTTTCAGTAGTAGCATCAGTGCCAAATATGCTTCTGCTGAGTTTTTTATGCCTTCCTACCCATATGAGTTTGGTACTTTACTATTTCTCCATGTGGCCTCCATTTCATTCTTCTCCGCAGAGTGTAATGAGATGTGCAGTAGAAATAGTCACTCCGTTATCTGAAAGCTTAATTCAGATCTCTTAAAACAAGATGTTCTTTCCTAACCATTATTTGTCTTCTGGTTCTGGTCATGTCAGAATACTCCTGGGCTTTGTGCCATAAACTTGATGGGAGTGGTGACTTGTTTGGGTAATTTCTTTATTCTTTACAAGGCTCTGTCCACAGCTGAACTTATGTCTCACAAAGCACTGTTTTGTGCTATTCTTAAAAATGCTCCCTGATAAAGGGATAGATTTCAATTGTGCAGCAAGTTTAGAGTTTGGAGGGAAACTGCTACCTTCCTTCTCATGACAGCTCTGTTCTTTTTGAATTCTGCAGCAACATTTAAGTGCATCTATGCACTTAAGTCTACGTGAGATGGTGTTTTTAATCCTAGGTGTTTCCTAGGAAATTCCTCTCTTATATGCAAGGAAGGCTACTGCAGCAAATTAACTACCTTTTCAGGAGGTAGAAGAGGGTTTGTTAGCCTTCCTGGCCTTATGACCTGCATACTAAACCTTCAGAGAGCTGGCTACCAAGGGATGCATAGCATAGGACGAAAGGAGCTGAAGGCCCGCCTAGGGAGTAGTTTGCAACAGCTACTCCCTTCTCTCTATTTCAGGATAAGATTAAGCACAGCTGGGCTGCACATGGAGCTGGGATGCAGTGATGCTGGTTTCAGCCTGTCTGCTCTCCCACAGCTGGGAATTAGCTTGCCCAGCAGTACCTAAAGCTGGGGAGATGATGTAGCTGGGATATGGTGACCACAGCTGGCCAACCTTGAGGTTGGGTTTGAGTGACACAGGTAGGCTGCCACACCAGAGAAAGTCACAGCTTTTTTCTTTAACAGGCTACTTTCCTCAAGTGAGCTTCTAGTAAGTATTTGGGAATGGGGTTTTCAAACCCTAGAAGCCATACTACAGGAGCAAAAATACTTTATGTCTTAGTTGGCAGCCTGGGCCTATATGTAAAGCAAACAACCTTGCACCATAATATTGTAGTGTTTTACAAATGTGAAGGTAGATTGCTTCTCTCCCAACCTCCAGACAGATGAAGCTCAAAAAGAAAACCAAGTGTGTTAAGAAGAGGTGCTTGTATCAAAGCATGAGCCTGCCTTGAAGCAGTGCAAATATTGGTTAATATCAGTGATTAGAAATTCACTTTTGATTCCAGAAAACTATATTTTTAGGCTAATTCATATTTTCTTTCAAAAACCTATGGTAAATTAATAAGATTGAGCCCAGTAGGCACTTTTTTCTTGTACTTTCACTGATTTGTGAGAATTAAGGGTGTCTATGTTTGTGTGTAGTCACCTTGGATCAGGACCAAAACTTCTTCTCAAGGGGAACCCTTAATGACCTGTATTTGATAGGATTAGAGTCTAAATAATGTTGCCTGACAACTTCTCATTCATTAGTGCTGCCGGTACTCATTTCAGCTTCAGATAATTAGCATGCTCCTTCATGAAAATGCACATTTATTTTTTGTTTTTCGTTATTTTAAAAAATACTCAAATCTCACGCTTTAGAGACTTCCTTTGGAGTGCTGTCAATGTTGATGCTTTTGTGTCTGCAGTTCCATGTGCTCTCTGTGTATTTAGACAAAGACATAACCTGCTGAAAACTACCTGTAGATGCAGTCATTGCCTAGTGCAATGTATTTAGGAAGATGGTCTTTTTGTTATACATGATTGTAGTGTGTTGGAGGGAAAGCAGATCAACTTGGGATTTAAATCAAATCAGGATCGCAGCATTTATTTATTAATGACATGTAACTGACTGGCAGTCAGTGAACTATATATTCAGGATCAGGATCAGCAGAACAACAGATAAGCCACAACAGTAGATATTTGCAAAATATTAGCAAGCACTGACACATTTCTAAGTGCGCTTCTATGACTAATCTAGAAGAGTCCTAATTACGTGCACAGTGGAGTTACAGGCACAGGGCTCCCACCCCTCTTTGCGCACCTCCTGGAAGAGATGTGGGTGCTCTGGCTTTCGGTGTAAATTCTCCTCTCTGTCCTCACTGTGGGCTGCTGTTGGCCTAGTGATGGCGTCCCTTACGGTGTTAAATGTACTCCCACTTGTGTGGTTACAGGATGCTCCCTTAGATAGCGTGGGCAGTGGCATTTGAACCCCTGTCAGAGGTTTCTAGTCCTGTGCAGAGCCCTTAGCGCGGCCAGTTGCCTCCTGCCATGCCCAGAACCCGGGCCAACCAGTGGGTGTCCAAGCCACCTGCCAGGTGAAGGGATAAGCAGCTGTTGGCTAAGAAAGCTTAGATAAAAATCTTATCTCAAAAGCACTGACCGAAAGAACTAATTTGGAGGGTGTTAAGATTTTTTTTCTCCTTTTTTTCTTTCTTCTCCCATGAATCGATGAAAGCCAGGAGCGATCCTCGGTGCCTGCAGACAGGCTACTGGCAAAGGCGAAAACGGAAAATGAGGTTTTTGTACGCTTTTCCCGCACCGCCGCGCCCAGTTTCTGGTGGCCGCCGCGGGTCGGCCGGGGGCCGGGCCGGGCCGGGCCGGCTGCGCGGCGCTGCGCGGGGCGCCGGGAGGCGGCGCCTGCCGCTAACAAAAGTGCGCGGCGCCGGGCGACTCCCCGCTTCGCTGCCCCCCGCGCACGGGCAACAAGTGGCCGCCGGCGGCTCCCCGCGGAGGAGGAGGCGGAGGAGGGGGGCGGAGCGGCGCGGAGGTGCGGCAGGACCGGCGCCCGGGGCCTGCCCGCCCGCTAGCGGATTACAGCTGGGGCCTCGCCGCGACGCCGCGTTTCCCCCCTCTCGCGTTTCTGGAGGCGGGAGGAGGCGGGAGGGAGGCGCCTCGGCCGCCCGCGGAGGCGCCGCGGAAGTCGCCGCGGGCATGGAGGAGTGAGGGCGCGGGGGCCGCCGGCGGCGCTGCCGCCGCGCTAGGGACGGTGCGCGCCGGCGCAGGGCGGCGGCGGGCATGAGGCGCGCAGCATGGGCGCCAACAACGGCAAGCAGTGCGGCAGCGACGGTGAGTGCGGGCCGGGCCGGGCCGGGCCGCGGCGGAGTGGGGGCGGCGGCGGCGGCTGCGCGCGGTTCGGCCGCTTTGTGGCCGCGCGGGGCGGTGAGCGGCCGGCGCTGGCAGCCGCCCCCTTCCAGCGGCCTCGGGCACCGCGAGGTGGCGGCGCGGCTGGTGCCGCCCTCCGGGGCCGGGTCCGCGCTGCGCTCCGCGGGCATCAGCGCGGCCTGAAGCGCCGAGCCCGGGTAGCGGCTGCGACGGCCGCACCGCGCCTCCCGCGCGCCCTCTGCAACGCTGCTCGGGTTGTCTTTATGTGCGCGGATTCCTGCGCCGCGGTTCGTGACCGCTTCCTGTCTGAGCAGGAAAAAAAAGGAGTTGCAACTCCCTGCGCCTGAGCGTGCAGCGGGGAGCTAATGTTCTCCAGCTGCTCGCGTAGATCCTAGTCCTGCAATTTCGCTTCAGTGAAACTTCGCGGGGTTCGATTTTAGATACACGGGGCCTAGTTCGTTCTTGTGGAAACTTCTTAGTCTCGCTGGAGCTGCGTCGGGATGAGTTTGAGCTGTCTTGCCGCTGGTGCGAAGGACTGCTGGAGCAGTCAGCTGGTGGCAGGCAAACCCCTGGGGAGCACGGAAAGCTTGTCCTGGCTACAGCCGCAGTGAAAGCGAGCTTCGCCCTGTCTTTGACTTCTGGTTGTCTTTGGTCTGCCTTGCCCTCGTAGTATTTGGAAGACTATGCAAGATCGCTGCCTTAATCACCTTCGTTTGATGGTTTGTGGGAGCAGAAGGAGAGATAGTCTCATGATCTGCTAGATTCTTTGGGAGTCTGGAAGGCAACTGCCAAAGAATACACCTCTCTCACATCCAAAGTATGTGTGGAGATTGGGAAAAGGGAAGGAAAAACACCACTTTTATACCAGAATCTGCAGCTCCTTTCATTTATTGCCAAATGAGTTCCGCCTTTGAAAAGAGTTCAAGAAGTCACACTCTCTAAGCTAAATATCTTCTCGTTGTTGTAGGGTTTAACTCTCTTCATGCCATTGCTAGAATAATTTGTGTATAACTGAGCTGAGACTGAAAATTGTGATCACAAACTTCTTTGGGTTTCCCCTTGCAGGGGAAACCCTAGTCTTCCCCCAGAGCTGGAAAGGTGTTTATAAAACTTCTGGTCATTTGCAGAAATCATGTTGCTGAAGGGTGTTTAGCATGATGATGGGAAGCCATGGCTGCATCTTTGAGTGTTCTTATGCGTTCAGAAGAATGCTTCCTCTAATTAATGTAAAATTTTTTTGGATGGGAATGATGAGTCCTGGCTCTTCTGCAGCCCTCTGCAAGCTGTTCCAGAGCTACTTTGTAGTAAGTGTAAGGAAGAGAAGGATTGCTGCAACTAGGATATTCTTAACTAATCCACCTTTTTCCTCCCTCAGAGAGGAGTGGAGGTCAGGCCTTTGAGACTGCAGACTAGTTGTGGCACGTGTGGCAAATTAATTTTTACAGTGCGGAGCATTACCTGAGTCGAAATATAATAGGCAGAGTATTGCTAGAAAACCCCAAATCCCTAACACTTGTGGCCAAAACTTTTTTCAGTTTAGGTAATTTGTTCTATGCATCATTAACGTGCTGGTAGATCTGGCTTTTCTGGCAGCTTGTGTATTGTCAGTTATTGTGGAACTTAGACTTTTTGCTCGCCACTTTCTTTCCATGTGATGCAGAAGAGAACAAATCTAATAAAAAAGAAGCCTTTTTTCATGAGGTACTTTGTATTCCCAGCTGGGGCCTTTGGTGCCTTTGGCATCTGAACTGCTGTGAAAAGTTGCTTTTAGCACGGTGTGATTATGATTCCCAGTGGGGAGGTAACATTGTCCATCTCTGAGAGAAAGTGCATCCAATTTTTGTATGATCTGAGAGCAACCCAAATGTCTGGGTTGAAGATCAGAGTGATGTTTGTTGTTAGGTAGGTAATTCTTGACATTGGGTATTTTATAGGCAATTCAATGTTGTAGTCCAGGATGCTGGTTTAGGGATGGAGGAATGTACTGCTGTTTAGGTAAATGTCTTGACTATTTTTATCTTAGTCACTGCTTGCTAGTGTCTTAAGTGAGATTTCAGAAAAGCAACTGAAAATAATTAAGATGTCTGTTGTTTGTTTGGCGTTCCTGTTGGCTGTAAAGCTAAAGAACACCAGGACTTTGCTGTCTGCCCAGGTTGCTTCTAACCTTCAAAGGTGAAGAGATGTGTTAGGGCAAAGATAACTCCTGTTCTGTGAGCCATTTCTGAAATACTAGATTATCTTTCACAACTGTATCTTACATGACTTACCATATTTTATTGCACTTACCAACACTGGACAGTGATTCAAAATTGACATATATTGATATATATAATTGACATACATGTTGCATATGTTTAAAAAAAGAAATCTCGTCAACTAACCTGAGCATTTGTGACTACTCACATAAACTACTCTGAACATCCTTTTATTTTTGTCTGAGGTTTTAGTGAGAAGAATTGTATTGCAAAGCAACAGGTTGCCATGTTAAGATGAGCGGGAGAGTTAGATATTGAAGAGTTTAACCATAAGTGACTTTTAATATCTAAATGAATAACTCTTGCCCTGATACACTTCTTCACTGTCTGCCCAAACAGCTTCCAATTTCAAAGGTGGAGCCCTGTGATGTTTATATCTGTTTTTCACAAATTCAGTTCTGTAGAAAAGGCCAAAACTTGCTCTGAACCAAGCTCAGTGCCAACATAGTTTCTCAGAATACTCGTGTGATGCAAATGGTGTATGAACAGAACTCTTTTTTTTTTTTTTTTTTCAAAAATACCCAAATTATAACTTAGCAAAATTATGTCTAGTGGAGTTTACCTGTTTTTTAAGAGTAAATTACTAAATGTAAGTTGATATTGCTAGTCATAACTTTAAAATATTTCTGTAAAGGACATGATTTGTGGAAGCATGTTTTCTCTCCCCCCCCCCCCCCCCAAAAAAAAAAAAATCGAACAAAAACCTTAAAGCTTGAGATTTCAGGCTTATCATAGTATGCAGTAGATACTGATTTAAGTATTAAAGCTTAAAGTTGGTCTTTAAAAATGTGTTCCAGGAGTCATGTTTGAATAGTGCAGCTGAAGCTAATAGATTATTGAAGTGAGAAATCCATTTGATCGTGAAGTAGTTTTTCTAAGGTTTGCCCCTATTTAATGGAAATGTAGAGATACCGTAGCAACAGTGCTTATTGTTGTTCTTCACTTTCTTGTCTTAAGAGTAAGTTATTCACCTTTACGTCACTGATTTAAATCTTTTCTTGGACCTTAAATAAGAAGAGGCATGCTTAGCTCATGGCTGACAGCAGAAGGAGCAGCACTTTGTTGTAGAAGCTGTTAAATTTTTTTTGTTTTTGGTTCAAGTATCCCAGTCAGAATATATTTCAGGAGAAAATTACAGCTGAATGGATAACAGACACAGCTCATCTTACAGATGAGTCTGAATTGAGGTGCATCAGCCTTTAACTGTTGCTGACTTGATTAGGCTCCTTAAACAGTTCTGTGTCAGGTCTGTGCAGAACAATTTCGTGTTTGCTTGCTGTGGATCTAGAGTGGAGGCTGGTTATGGGGCCTGTTGTAGGAGTGAGGAGCAGAAAAATTTCCCTTCTTTCTTTGGAAAAAGATGACTGAACCATGTCCCTCTTACCAAGTGAGAAATTTTTGCATCCAAAAAGGGGAGGGGAAGGACTACAAAATCTTTGCTTTCTGTTTTGTAAGGAGCTTGGTGCTGGGACATGAGCCAGAAGAGCAATCTGTATCATTACAAAAGGGAACTGTGGCATTTAGGTGGAATAGCTATTTTGCAAAATAACTTTTCAGCACTTGTCTTGCTGCCCCAAATGGCTTATTACTAAATTGAGAGATTTAGGAACCAGTCAAATTTGAGAGTAATTATATGATGTTTCAACATTTTTGACAATGAACAATGTTTAAGTATTATGTAGGAATAGCTTTTCAATTAGACAATTACCTCGATTGCTGCAGTTATTCATGCAATTTCTTTTGGATGCCTTGTGCCCTTTCTCTTTCTAGAGGCCTGTCTAGAGATGACCTGCTGCAGTGTGCAGCAGCTCTGGTTGCTCTGCCAAAAGGCACCATGAGAGAGTTGGCATGGCAGGGGGGCCTGGTGCTGTGGAGAGAGAGAATGGCAAGAAGAAATGAGATAAATGGCAGCTTAGGCAGGGAGATCAGCACTTCCTCTGAATTTAAAGCCTTGCTAACAAACTGTAGTTTTGCTTTTTGGATCAGATTATTTAAAATTGGAAGATTTAAACAGAAGCTCTTTTGTCATAATTTTAACCCAATTCTGACTTTAAAAATAGTTCTTTCTTCTCTACCTTCTCCAAAATTTTTTTGTGGTACTTTTCCATTTGCACATCACTTGGATGGTGGAGAATTCCTCTGTAGGTTTAAGTGTCCTGCTAGTATAAATGCCAGTCCAGAAACCTGGCTGTATTGCAAGATACAGCTGCAAAGCAGGGACAATGTGTTTGTGTGAAGGTGGCTTTAATTATGATGTGCTGTGAGCTAGGGTATGGTGACTGAAGCTTTTAGGAATTACATTGATAGCCAGCATGCAGCACTGTGGCAAAATAGGTCTATCTGTGTTCATTTTGGAGTACATTACTCTTAAATTCCTCTCTTCAGGAGAAGAAGATAGTTAACTCTGTTTTACAGACTTAAGATTTCATATGTCCTTTCTTGAAGATGTCTTCAGACACATTAATTACTTGTGAATGATGGCTTTGATTTCAAGTTTGATCTCTCAAGTAGGTGATGGTAAGTGTCCAGATACATGAGATGCTGTGTACAGAAGTCTTTTACTTCCAAAATTCTGTTTTTCATGACCTGTAGGGCTTGCTCCTAATAGGATTTGTTTCCCCACAAACTGGTGGTACATTAACTTCCCTAGCAGTGTTTGTCAGGTCTGAAATGCAGTTTAAGGTGGTAGCCTTGCACTAAAGCAAATGACTAGTGTTAGTGGTGGGTAGGCTATTTTATTTAAATAGTCAGTCTTGATACTATTAAGTGATGCTGGTTATCTGTATAGCCTTACAGGGTGTTTATTGAGGCTAAAGCAAAGGGAAAAGGCAGTAAATTAGCTTTCATTGAATTCTTTGGTTACAGTTGTGAAGCCTGTTTTGAGGTATAGTCTTCTGTAGGGCTTCACGTCTTTGAAAGCCAGAACAGTTTTTCGTGGTAGTATTTTATTTATTTATTTATTTATTTATTTTCCTTTCTTGCCTGTGATTCCCAGAATCAAGTGAAGGGTCTTGTGAAGGTAGGTGCTGAATGACTCTATGCTGTGCAGCTCACTACCACTTTGTTTTGATGCTTTATACACTGTGTTTATGCGTTAATATCTGGTGTTACACGTGAAGTTTAGCATATAGTCTTTTCTTGCTTGCTATTCTGATCTTTCCTGGATTCTGGTCCTGATTTGGCTAGTCCCCTCTCTTACATCCCCCAACATATAATTGCTGTGACTGAACTCTAGCACCTTCCATAAATAAATACTGAAATGTTATGATGCCACTTGGTGGTACTTTGTGTGTTGTGCTTAATTGTGTTATGTTCTGTTTTCTCGTGCTTGGCCAGCAGTGATGTTGTGTTTTACCCATAGCTGTGTTTCACTGCTGGGTGCAGGGAATAAGAGTTGTTGTCTCTTAACAGCAAGATTTGGGCAAGAAAGATGGCAAAACTTGAAATGCCAGTCCTTTAAGCGATGTTGATATTAAAAGTGAACTTGCAGAACTTGTGCTCTGACAGTGGCCAACTGCTGCTGAACAAGAGTAACCTTCATAAACTCTGCTTGTGAGATATATATTTTTTTTTAAACATGACTTTCAACTGAGTGATGCAAACGGATTGTGTGTGTATGTTTACTCAGTTTGTCTCCAAAAAGTAAATTTATTCTAGGCTTTGTGCTTGTATTGCTTGTTATTGTTTGGATCATGTGGGTGGTGGGGTGGAGTAGGGAGAGGCCTGGATATGGCAGTGAACTGAGCTGCTTCCAGTGCTGCTTGCAGTTTCCTGGAATGCAGTATTTGGTTTCTTAAAGTGAATGGCCTGTGTATATGCCTGTATGCATACGCATGTGTGTGCCCCTGCACATGAAAAAGTGTGTGTGTGTATGTATATGTATGTATACAAAGTGTCTTAGATTTAGGCTTTATCTGTAGCTTTCTAGAAAATTAGTGGTTTGCATGTTATCATGTTACTTTTTTTCATAAAAGGTTACTGGAGGAAGGTAGGGTTTTATTATTTCTTTGCAGATTTGAAGTAAGTCACTGTATTCCAAGGATTGTCTTTATCTTAGACGGTCCTTTCAGCCAAGTGAAAAAGTAACTGGATGCTATTCCTTTTGTGCATTTTCAAACAAATTGCCAGCTGGGTGCCATGCAGTGGCCTGAGTAAACTTCAGTGCTGGTGGTGTGTGAAATGGGAAGGCATCAATGGATCCCTCTCAGCAGAGATGGTGGAAATCTAGCCCTGGCAAAGATTGAGCCTTCTTTCACACCACATGTGAGGAAGTAAATGAGATTGCTTAGGTAACTTTCCTTAACAGAAATGGTATTTTTGTAGTCTTAAAAATGTCCTTCCACCAAACTGGACTTCATAAAATCCAAATTGAAATTGATACTGCATCATTGTGACAAACATCAACATTCATTCAAGATTGGCTGAATGGGTTGAAGTCTAGCATTAAATTGCCATGCTAAAGATCTCCACAGATAACTTAGTTTTTTGGCGTTTTCAGTCCTTTGGCTACTTCTGGATTCCTTGCTTCTACTAACAATTCCTAACTAGGAATTGGTTTGGCTCTTTGTGGGGTCTTGTTTGTGTTAGGAAGGTGATTGGCAGAAGGAAATAGATGACATTTAAAGGCTGAAATACACAAATGGTTTATGTCTGCTCTTCGGTTTGTTTGTTATTCAGCTATGCCTCTATTTTTTAATATAGAATGTGTGCTTTGCTAAATTAGGGCAACTATTTCCTTAAGGAGCAACGAGCTTGGAAACTTAAAAAAAAAATGGGTAGTGGGTGTTGTTAGAACATATTCCTTGTCCATGAGAAATATAAGCAACTAGTTTATTCCAAGAATTTGTATGTGCAAGCTTGTGACTTGATAGGCACGCCCTGAGACTGTTCATCTGAACAGCGTTTGCATTGAGTACTAGTTGAGTGTTGCTGTAGCCAAACTCAGGGAAAAGCTCTTAGTTATGTCTGACTGTATCCCTCACTTAAGTTTCAAGGCTACCTGTCTCCTTTAGTATAGACAATGTGTTATGGACAGTTTTAAACACAAGACCTTCTTGGAAGATCTGAAGCATAGAGAACTGCTGTTATTTTGATGCTGTATGCTGCATGTCATTGGAGAAACCCCTGTTATCCTGGCTTGCAACTCTTACGTGCCTGCTGCTGTGGTGACTGGATGTGTGAATGGCTGTTTGTGCACAAGGAGACTTCAGTAGAGACTCTAGCTGTTCCTCTCAAAAGATTTTGAGTACGATCAGTGTATTGATTAAAAGTAAGATTATTCACTCCACAAAGCTCTAAAGGAGCAGCAAGCAAGACTAAGTTGTACTGGCCAGAGAAATAATTTCAAATATTTTATCTAAGGAGGTGTGAAAAAGTGCTGCTGTGCTTGTGTTGTATAGACTGGAGAAAAGCCTGGAATGTGCACATTTTGTCCTTAAATGCTTTTTTGACTTCTATTTTAAACAAGTAAACGAGGAGAAATTTGCTGGCTACTCTTCCTGATAACCCTGTTAGTCCTGCCAAGTTGAAACCTGTTATTCCTATGTGAACCGATGTTTAACACGCATCTATATTTAAGCTGGATAATTACTGCAGGGATGAGATTGGGAATCCCTTTTCTTCTGAAGCTCAACAGAACTGTTTTCAGCAGACTCAGCCCCAGATTTTATGTGCATAGGCTCTGAAATGGAAGAATCTACAGTGACATGTTGGATATTGCTCTGATTTAAGCAGTTTTTTTGCTCTCTCTTGAGGGTTTGTCTTAACACATCTGTTCTCAGGACTGAAATATGAAAATGCATAGCAGGTAAAGGAACTAAAAGCATTCAGGAATGATAGCATAGTAAATCTTTTGAGTTGAAGAGTCATGTAGTTAGACTTCTGTTGTCCTGATGTCCTTGCTTTAGTAATGTACATGTTAATAGAGTACTTAATTTGAGCTATGTATTCCAAGCAATTAGTGGCATACTGTAGTAGTAAATTGTAATGGACCCTTCTGGAGTAAAGGGAGAAATGGGAAGTTCTTTCATGCTTGTGTTTCGAATCAGGAAATTTCTGTCTACAATACATAAATTTGTCATTTTAACATCTTAAATCACACAACATTTTTCTTTCTTGGAGACTTGTGTACAAGTGTGTATAATAGCTGAAGGACTACTAAAATCTTCTCAAATGATGTACTAACTTGGAGGACAGTGTTGTAATCATCTTCTCAGTGGACCTATTCTAGAAATTATCTCCCTTACTTTCCTTTGTTGTTTCTGGAAGAATGTGAATGAAATTTGCAGATGATGATGTGAAAGGAGCAGTTATTAGGTCAGCTGTCTTCTGAAAAGTTTGGGAGAAATTGGAAATACTAGCACGACAGCATTGAGAATTAGTTAGGAAAAAAAACTTTTTGATCAGAAGTCAAATGGGCTTATGTGACAGGAAAATGAGACTCTGGATTAAGCTAGTTGTCATGTTACAAGTGTAATCTTGTCAGTTTGTGGGAAGCCCTGAATTTTAGCACTTGTATGCCTGCAGGTGTTATGGAGAAACAAGTCATCTATTTAAAGCTTTGGTGCTACTTTGATATCATGTTCCACACAATTTTCTTTATATAAAAAGTGCAACTGGATTGGATTGAAGGATTTATTTTTCTTAAAACCGTGTTAAAATTCCTTAATGAACAGGTATTTCAATTAAATTCTATCCTTGTAAATCTATTGTGGGAGTTGATCAACAGCAATTGCATATATCTGAGAGTTTACTTAGAGTGCTCATGAGCTCCTAGCATGAAACATGTTGGTTTTGTCACAGCACAGTGACAGTAGTACTTGATCTAACTCATTCAGGAGTGTAAGGCAAAAGGCAACAGCTGGTCTCCAATGGAAGTACTGAGCAAATGATCTTTTCTGTAGTACCTAGCAAAATACATTTCTACTCTCATTATATTTGCCTTTTCTCTGACAGTTTATAAGAAAGTTGCTTGTGGCATCAACTTAATTCTCCCTCTTCCTCCCAAACTAAGATGATGGAAATAATAAGCTATTGCTGAAATATGTGGTGAAGATTGTTGATACACTACGACTTGTGCTTCTAGAATTTTTGGAACCTTAGGATCTACTAAGAGAGGTATAAATAAAAGCCTTGGAGCAGAGGTGTTTCAACTCTAGTTAGTCATGCTAGTTGATACTAACAATATGGTTTTATATGTCAAGAAGATCTAGTAGCTGTTCTTCCTCCTTGAGTTCATGTTTGATTGTACTCTTATGTAGCCAACAAGCCTGAAGGCCCTAATCTTTTTTTTAGCAGGCTCTTGAACATAGATGCTGTTACTGCAAGGTCTCTGACCGAGGAATCGTGTCCTCACTCTAGAGTACTAGACTGCTAGTGGAGCTGTGTACAGGCAGTAAAACTTCATTAGGGCATTTTTTAGTCAACTCCTAGCCATATCTTGATGTGTACTTCAGAGCCTGAAGCATACAGAGTAACAGAATTGTTGAGGATGGAAGGGACCTCTGGAGACTGCCTAGTCCAACCCCCTTTCTCAAAGCAGAGTCAACTAGAGCAGGTTGCTCAGGACTTTGTCCAGTCAGGTTTTGAGCATCTGCAAGGATGGAAACTGCACAGTCTCTCTGGGCAACCAGTTCTAGTGTTCAATCACTTTCAGTAAAAACAGCTTTCTTGTGTTTAAGTGGAACTTCTTGTATTACAATTGTTGCTTCTTGTCCTGTCACTGGATATCACTGATGAGTCTGGTTCTGTAGTCATGACTCCTTCCCATCAGGTATTTATACACTTCAATAAGATACCCCCTGAGCCTTTTCCAGGCTGAACCATCCCAGCTCTCAGCCTCTCCTCACATGTCAGATGCTCTAATCCCTTAATCATCTTTGTGGCACTTTGCTGAGATTTCTCTAATGTGTCCATGTTTCTCTTGTACTAGTTTGCCCAGATCTGGGCACAGCACTCCAGATATGAACTCAGTAGGGCTGAGTAAAGGGGAAAGAAACTTTCCTTGACCTGCTTGCAGTACTCTTCCTAATGCAGCCTAGGATGCTGTTAGCTTTCTTTGCTGCAAAGGTACTTTGCTGGCTCATGTTCAACTCCTTGTCTACCAGGGCCCCCAGGTCTCTTTTGCAGAGCTGCTTTCCAGTCAGTTGGCCCTCAGCCTGTACTAATGCATGGGGTTATTTCTCCCCAGGTGCAGGACTTGGCATTTCCTTTTGAACTAATTTCAAGAGATTCTTGTCACTTCTCCACTTCTCCAGCTTGTTGAGGTTCCTGTGAATGGCAGCACAGCTCTCTGGTGTATCAGCTACTCTCCCAGTTTTGTGTCATCTGCAGATGATCCACTTTCCCAGGGAAATGGAGCTGACCAGCCTGTAGTTCTTTAAATCCTCATTCCCGACCTTCTGAAGATAATGGTGACGCTTGCTTTTTCCAGTCCTCATGACCCTCTCCCAGTTGCCACACCCTTTCAAAAATAGAGTGGTCTCACATTGACATTGGCCAGTGCCCTCAGCACTTGGGGATGCATCTCATTAGATCTCATGGACCTGTGTGTGTCCAGTTTGTTTACATGTTTCCTAACTTGATCCTTGTCTACTTCAGCTGGTTGCTTACATTTGTGAAAGGTGCTACCTGACTTTCAGAAGCAGTAGAGTTCAAGTGTAGCAGATTCTGGCAAATGTTAAGGCTGACTTGAAGCGATGGAGTATCTGTAAACATGCTCCTTAAATTTGTATTTACAGGAGGCTTGGAGTTTCTTCATTTGTAACTTACTTTTACCCTATATTATTAAGAAATTCATGTCTTCCTCTCCACTGTTTAAAGAAATTCACTATTCCTGCATGATTACGTTTTCTCCAGTCAAAGAACAGTTAAAATAGAAGAATTTTTGTAAGAGCTGGGATATTAGTTTTTGAGTCTGGTTGTTTTGTTGCTGTTTCTGACAATAAATGGTCATTTGTTTTTTATGAAAATATTCTTTGAGTGAATTTTGCTCATTTCAGAAAGAAATGCTAGCTCAGGATCACATTTTGCTGTCCTAGAAAATAAAGATAATTGCTTTAGTTAATGAAGTGGTTATTTTTGTATTAGACATGGAAGGAAATTTTTTCTGAAGTTTCCAAGTAGATGTAGTCATGACTTCATCAATTTGTGATTTAAAAACACTGGAAAGTAACCCATATTCTGCTGGAGTAAAGACTTGATTCTTTCTGTGTATTTTTTTCTAGAATTGGATCAAAAAGCATTTAAATCCCTCACTAAATTACAGTGCCAGGTGTAGGTTAACAGTCAAGTTTAGAAGCAGCAGCCTATTTTCTGTATTGCTAAACTTATGAAATGTATTTGTCTTTAGTTTTAAGCTGAAGATGCTAAACTGAGAAGGATCTACTGGAGCTTTAATCACCAAAAATTAACCATGCCCTCTGGTATTTTTTTCGTTTTTGTTTTTTTGTTTTTAGAAGTAAACTCATGCAGAACAAAAAGATTTTTATGTATTGCTGTGTGTTGTATTACTTGAGCACTGGAGCTTATTTTGCTTTTGATACCAAAATGCTACCTTTAGGTTTAACTCACCTTAAAGTATTATCGGTTCCTTGAACAGCTCTTCCGTATGAGAAGGAAGGTGACTTCTCAGTAAGATGGAAGGATCAGTGCCCTGTGCCACTATCAGGTCTATGAAAGACATTGAGGCCAGAACTACATCCACAGTGCCTGAATTAAAACGTTCAGACGTGAAAAATGTTACCTAAAGTATTCCTAAAAATCTTTCAAAACAGGTTTTCTTTCAGTGTATATGTACAGAGTATGCAGTGTAGTCTGGTATGAAGTTTTCATTGGCAGCCATTAGGCATGGTCAAAATATTTTGCTTATGCCTTCATTTCTCTTGGGTAATTATTGCATTTATTCCCTTATGGATGTACCTTTTGTTACACTGTATGGTTGTCTTTATGGAGGAACATGAATCCTTGGTGTAGGTATTTGTTTCTTTTGCCAGGAAATGCTGGAACAAAGGGGAAAAATGCAAAACTTCCTTGCCCTCAAACAGTTGTTAACCTGTTCTGTTTTGACTCTGGTTTCTCCGTGCTTCATACAAGCAGACTTTTTCTCCTATCTGAGGAATTACCAAACTGTGAATGGGCCTGCAGGTTTTGGTCAAGTATTCGCACAAGGATTGGAAGTAAGCCGAAGGATTCCTTTCTGCTGCTTTGTCCAGAAATGTATTGATTGTAAGTAGTGAGCTTTAACATAGGGCTTTGATGATGATTTTTATTTCTCACTGTGAAAGTACATGGTATGTCGAGTTGTATTTCTCCAAGAGCTGAACTGGAAACACTGTCCAGCATCTTTAAACCAAACCTGTGTTTCTCTGGTTGGTGGGTCAGCTAACAAGGTGGATGCAAGACACTGTACTGTTTACAGTTTTTGAGCACAGGAAGAGTGTTGGCAGCAGAAGTCGGGCAAAAGAGAATGTCGCAGACGTGCTGAGTTTCCTGCCTTCGTTTTGCCAAGCCTCGTTTTCTGGAGAAAATACATGCCCTTCTGAGAATAAGCTCTTCCCCCATCCCTGCCCCCCCAGTCGACTACTGAAGTCTAGGGTTTCTTAATTAAGTCTCTACATGAGCAACGACATTCCTAGAAAGTGAAGCTAAACTTCCAGAGGATTAGACTCTAAACCAGAGCAAGTCTAGTCAGACACAGGAGCCTTTCAAGTAGGGGTGTCTGCTCTTGGGACCTGTGCAGTTTGGTGTTTTTTAAACACTGATTAATCATATCCTTGTTTTCCTCAATTTTCTTCCTAATGGGTGTATCATCAGCACTTAACTGAAAGGAGTGTGGTAGGCTTAAAAAAATAAGGCTCACAGAAATAAGGTGTTTTTTATTTTTATCTGGCTTGTTTTTATCACTAGCTTTCCATGGTTTTGAGTAAACGTGGGTGAAGTTATAGACAAATTGTGAAGGATTCTGAGTATTTAGGAGGTGTTTTCAAACCAAGGCCAAATCTCTAACTCTGCACGTGAGGAGAAGAATCCTTGTTCATTTTTTCTTTAACCCTGTAGATGCTGGCTTATCTCTGCAAGCAGAGAGTGGTTGAAATCCTAGTATAATCTGTAGCACTTTCCCCCCCCCCTTTTTTTTTTTTTTTTAACGATGTTAGGTGAGCAAATCCTGTATTTATCAAGGGCCAAAAGTGGTGAAACTTGGCTAGTGGACAGCCCTATGAGGGGAATCTTCAGGTCTGCTGACTTGTATCCAAAAGTGGCTGTCAAGACCTTATACCTTGAGGTAAAGTTTTTCAGTAAATAGCATTCTTCAGAAATAAAGAGCTTAGCCCCAAGCCGCTCTAACAGATATGCTGCATGAGGCTCACTCCTTGGGATCCAGTGATCCAACCCTGTAGTCCAAGGTGGCTGATGAAGAAACCTGTTGTATGTACCTGGGAAGGGCAGGAAGGGAAAAAGGTGTTTTGGGGTTCTGCAGTCTTTTGCACAAATCCTTAACTCATAGGCAGCATGACCACACTTAAACAAGTATGCTTTTTCTTCCCTCAGGCTTGTGTGGCAAATCTTTTGGTCATCCTGGTAACCTGTAGCCATATTGGTGATACAGGATGATCTGTTTGATAGTTCAAACATGTTTAAAAATGTGTTTTTTTAAAAACAACAACAAAACCCTCAGGATTATTGTTAACTTGTAACCTACTTTAAGTTAGCACACCCTCCAGAAAGTGTATGCGAACAGTGTAATGCTGCTCTGTGACACCTTTGCACTCAACCTCTTCCAGCTGTCCCTCAGTTGGACTCAACCTTTTCCACCTGTCCCTCCTCAGCTCCTTTTATTCTCTCTAGAGCTTTACTTTTTTTTTTTTTTCCTGCAGGAGGAAAAAGCATGAATCTTTACTTCTTCCACTGTTCTTATGGGGTGCTGTAACTTACCTGGATGGGAATCGATCTGTCTGCTTCTGTTCAGGTCACATTCTGTAGTGTCTAACAAAGATTTTATAAGCAAGGAGAAGTGCTGCTGTCTCATTGTCCTAGGTTTGGAAGCGTGTTACCAATAAAATCGTCAATCTATTTGGCTAGTGAAGAATCTAGTGAACTGTGATATTCCTGGATTTAACTCTATGTGTGTTTGGAGCAAAGGCAGTTGTAGTACATCAGCAAATGATGTCAAGTGTTATCTCTGCTATGCTGTGGTACAGCAATATTGAAGCTGAATTTGCCTCAGTTTTAAGAGAGGGATTATGTCCTACGCTATGGCTGAGCTGGTTGTCTCTGGACAAGAGTTGCTACTTATTTTAAAATAAGGACTTAATACTTTTAAAATCCATCCTTCATCATAGAGCCATGAAAAATTACAGAAGACCCTACTATGCTAATTCTTAGATCCAGGCTCTGAGTTTGTCAGACAGATGAAGTCCTGTCTTACTGATACTGAAGCTATAGTATGACTAATGTGGTCTTTGAAACTGTGTTACAGAGAAAGAAATAGCTGAAGAACAAAATTGTTTAGGAAACTGACCGTTCTTAAAAATTAAAGAGTTCTCTAAAGTCAATGCATATATTGCAGCAGATGTTGCCCATTTACAACATATGTTGTTATTCATGTTCTGGCTTTTTAGCTTAATGGTGCAGTGTATTTATAAGAAATTGCGTTCACAGCTTGCTTCTCACACTTTTTTTTTTCTTACTGTATACAGTAAGCTAATGGAAGACAAGCTTCTAAAATTCAAAGTTCTTGAATTCCAATAAGAATACTCAAAGTGGTTTTAAGTCTAGTTCTAGTAAAATGACTTTGAAGATTTAAGTCTGAGAATCTGACTTTCAGTGTTCCGTGATCATCTTTGACTTCTCTGATCTAAAATAGGCAGCTCACCTTTGAAATATTTCAGATAGAATAGATCTGTATTGCTATTTTTTTTTTTTGATTAAAATGGAGTAATGTTCAGATAGGAACAGTCAAATATAAGATGTCTGTCTTAAAAAAAACAAATAAAACCTACCCCCCCCCAAAAAAAAAAAAAAAAAAAAAAAGAGTGAGTGAGCACAAGTTATGGAGGAAGGAGATGTGCTAGGGAGGCTGGAAAATGGGCTGACTGCATATTATGTGAGACAGTCTATCCCATGTCAGATATACAGGAGAATCATTAAATCCTGGCCATCTTCTCAGATGCATCAGCTGAGTCCTGATAATTCTAATTGACAGCAGACCAATAACTAATTAATTGCATTTTTCATAACCAGTTTACCTTAATATTTTCATAGCAGGAAAGAGAAATGCATGCCTGTATTTTTTTGATGTGAGACTCAAAGGAAGTGTAGAAAAATCTGTAGAAAATTCTTCAACAGATGCATCTTTCCTTGTCTCTGGGTTTTGCATAGATGCTCCTATCTTCACTGTGTTGTGTGTGCTTGTTTTTTGAACAAGCTTTTTGTTTTGTTTTTGTTTTGCACAGGGGGAACACCTTTGGCAGTACCCTTAGACAGCTCTAGTCTTTCAGCATTCTTTTTATATAGTGTTATCCTCTTTGGAAAGTCAGAAGTTCAAAATTAATTCATCAGTGTAGTGTGTTCCTTGCTTGCTTGTGACAGGGCTGAGATGAGAAACCAGATGCAACAGACCGGGTATTCCGTGGTGCCTTTTTTTGGTGGCATAGATGCTCGGTGATGGAGGAAATGGACATGCTAAATGTAATTCTATAATGTGGAGCTATGCCACTGTAGCTTTTGTAATCTTAAACAATTTTGTTCTCCTCTTGCTTTTAGTAAGGACTCTTCCTCTTTCCCAAAAATTAGAGAAAGCTAGAGCAACTCAATGTTATCTTTTCTATTTTGCTTTGGTCATAGTCCGGTTGACCTCAGGGATCTGGCATGTCAGGCAGTCCTTAAATGTTTCTGTACAAGTTTGAGAAAGTATCACTGATTTCATTTTCTTGAAGATTGATTCTTTGCAATAGATGTAAGAAAACTCTCCCCTGAAAAAGAGGTATCAATGATGGGTAAATGGGCAACTGTTCCTATGAATTGTTCAGTAGTTGCTTTGCTACTTAAAGGAAGATTTATTCTGAAGTTAAGTTGCATTATTTTATAACATTGTACGCATAGATATGTAATTTAGAAAGCAGTAACACAAAAGCTTTCAAAGGTATTAAAAAACCAACCCACCTCCCCCAAATTCAATTACTTCCTGTGCTATCTGCTGTATGAATGCTGCAAAGCTCTGGGAAAATATTAGAGAAGTTAAGAAAGGTAGGGCTTTAAAAAAATGCATAAAGCTTAAAAAAAAAAAAAAAAAAAAAAAAAGAAGAAGAAGGATCCATCCAGAGGTTATTTGAGGAATTGGGGCTTGTATTTTGAGGTTAAATCTGGTATTGCTCCTTCAACACTTGTCTCTCAAATCATCTCTTCAGCTGAAAGCAAAATGAGTTAGTCTGGCTTCACGCCACTGTATTTCAAGAGCTGAACATGACTGGTTATATCTGCTTCTCAGATCCTTGGACTCGCAGTTAATTTGGTTGCGTGCTGCCCTTTTGTGAAGTCTGACAACGGTTTGTCATAGTTCAGTGACTGTCTGTGAAGTAAATAGTCTCAGGTTTGCTCCTACCGGCAGATTGTTGGCTGAGTGCAAGCACTGCTTATGACTCTTTGCAGCTCAGATAGTTGTGGGTTTTTTTTTTTTTTTTTTTTTTTTTTTTTTTCCCTCTGCTGGTGTAGTTAAGGCTGTTTTGAAGATGATTAATATCCTGATGAAGTATGCCTGAATTACCCTCCCAGTGGTTAAGAAGCTGTCCTTACCTTGCTTAATGGTGTCATCATCTCCTGAGAGGAGCATGAGTATTTCTCTTCTGGTGCATAGTTGAAATGTGGGAGAGTGGGCACTGTGACTGCTTGTTTTGTTTTGAAAATGCTTCTTGGGATCCAGACAAAAAGTAATGTCTGGAATATTTCTGTTTATTGTCTGTGAGAGGCACAGGAAACAAAGGCCAACTAAATATAGCAGGCAGCATGCTTCTCTGAAGCAAAGGAAAATTGAGGAGTGACAGAACTGGGCCTTGCTGCCCACTTGGTCTCTGTGGCTGTTTGTCATAAATCTAGTGGCAGGCCTAGGTTGAGGGTCCTTTGTTGCAAAAATAAATAAATAAAATAAATAATAATAAAAAAATGAGGGGGGGAAACAAAGCCAGAGGTTCAGAGCTGAACTACCAAGTCAGAAAGGGAGCATCTTCCCTCCTCGTCTTCCCTTCAAGTCTCTGTACTCTTTGGGCAAGTTCTCTGTTAAGTACCAGAACTAAAGGCAAATTTGTAGGTGAGATTTTTCTTCTAGTCTTACTTAACAGGACAGAGTCTTGATTTGTAGCAAGTGCAGCTGCACTTGCACATGCAAAACTTAGTGCTAAATTTTTCTGCTAAGATAAAGCCAAGGGAGTTACTATTTACAGTAGTCCATGCTAATTGTATTTCAAGAAAAGGTAGAGGTTTTCCTTGAGTTTTGAGTTCCTAAATTGTGCAAATGAGCTAGTTGCCTTCTTGAAATGTAACTCAACAGTTGTGTTTTCTGCAGGTCTTTTTATTTTGCTAGAGGAGTAGAGGTATTTCAGTCATAAACATCGAGTGAAAATCAGTATCCATACATGCCTCCTGGCCTTCTAGAGGCTTTGATAGACTTCTCTTCTGAGGTAACTGCAACAATTTCAGGTTAAGACTCTCCAGGAGTGACCTGCTGTTGGAGAAGCATACTCTGAGTCAGCTGCAGAGGACACTGTAAAGCAACCTTCTCATTTTGGCTCCTGGTAGGACAGTGGTGATGCTGAATGTATATCAGTGTATCCTCTTGTGAAATTAAAGCTGAAAATGACAGTGTGTCCAAGGACAGTAAAGACTGATATGCTATGTTAGTGTGCAGAAACATAAAAATATTGAGTGATTATGTGTTGCCTCAGCTAATTGGGAATCTCCAGGTTTGGCAAAATTTCAGCTCCTTTACTGTACAAATAAATAACCTGCCAGGTTCACTAAGTTCCTTAGCCTCAAGGCAAAGTTTTTCCTATTTTCTGACTACTGTTTTGTTGCAGCTGAAACTATTCAGTCTCTAGATTAAACAGTAGCATTCAAAAAAAATAATAAAATTAAAAATTTAAATCTGGGCATGTGGCCATAGTAAACAGACTAGGAGTTGCTGCTTCTTTGAATGTTTAATGACAATAAAATAAGTTGTTACAGAATACTTTATGCCTCATTTGTAGCGGAAGTACCATTTTTATCTCTAACTGCTGCTTGCACATGTGTGATATATAAATGTAATGTAGACTTGAGTATCTTTTGGTTTTTCGTTGACACTGTTCCTCAAATGGTGATTGGGTCCTTGGGATTCATTAATGGGTTTTCTGCTAACCTGAAATATGTACCTGACCTGAGAGGGTGTGCTGCTGGGGGGCTCCTTGCCTCCCATTGTAATATGGGCACCTGAGTGTTTGTCCTGCAAAGCAACACTCCCGTACAGGTTAAGGGACTCCGTGTTGCACTGTTGTGTTTCTTTTTTGGCATTTAATATTAATTCTTTTATCCTATCCTAAGAAATGTGTATTTTGCAGATGATGCTCATCACTTAAGGCTGAGAGCTCAGGGTTTGCACAGGGACTGTGTGCCTGTTGATTAGTGATTTTAATTAAAATCTTAAGGGCAGTTAACAACAGTGGTAGAAGTAGGCCACATGGATGCGATTGCCCTCTCTAAAGGGACTTTTGGAAGCGTCTTTCCGCAGAGCATGAGCATGTTTGTACTGGGTGAGACCCAAGGCCAGTATAGCCCGGTGTTCTATCTTCCACTGTAATTCTAAGTGGATTTTGAAGAAAGAATAGTAGTAGACATAGCTATAAGCCTGATCTTAGGACATCATCTCAACTATATAAAATACCAGTAGTAATATGAAATGCTTTTTTTCAGAAACTATAAACTAGATTTTTTTTGGGGTTATGACTAATATCTGAAGCAGGAATGGGTTTGCATGTGTGTGCTTTTCTTATTAAGTCTTCCTTTCTTCTTGTTAGAATTACTACATCTGGACTACTGAAAAAAAGTAAAAAGCTAGTCGTATTTTTTGTTTAAAAACTAAATTCTGCAAACTGTGGTTATGTGTCTTTAGTTATTTAAAAATATTTGTGTTCCTGACACCTTGTGGTTGAGTGCCAGAGCAGCAGCAATATGGGAAAGCCATATTGCTCTACTTCTACTTGCTTTATAATTCTGCTCTCCTACCTCTACCCCAAAAATGTTGGATGAAAATGTATTAACCTAGTTACGTAAAATCTTTCTGTTCAAGACGAGGAAGTTAATTGAAGCTCCGTGAATTTATGTTGAACTATGAAGGACCCTTCTAGCATTCTGGAAATTCAATTTTGTCATGTGTATAGTACCTCCCTAACTATTGGATTTATGGACCATAAGAAGTAAAACTGCCTTTTTCCAAGCTTATCTTTTTTCCTGCATAAGCATTTTTATTGTTCATCTGTTTTCAATAGCCCTCAATAAGGGATGGGTTTTATAAAACAGTTTTACATTAAAACCTTTGAAGCATATCGTTGTTTGAGTTCATCTTACCCTGAAATAGCTTTTTCCCAAATACTTTCATTGTATCGTATGGGACAGCTGTAGCTCCAAGTCTTGGCTCAGACTTACATGAGTGCGACTGGGATGACTTTCACTGTGAGTTACTCTGTCTGCAAGTCAAAGCCTATGTTTGCATGCAGAAAGTACACTTATCCTTCTGGAACGGTCTCCTTTAACTGGAGAAGCGAGAAGAGCTTTGAACTGAGGGTGAACATAGAGTGAGAGGTAGTCTACCAAATGACTTTATTGGCTGGGTATTACCCATAAGCTGTCTTGGGTTTTGTTTGACTTATGCCAGGAAAAGGCTATTTCTGAATGTAGAGTGTATAATAGTTTCCTCACTTGAGGAAAAGTATCATTGTTTGCTGGTATAATTGTCAAAGTTGAGGTCCTAGTCCACATAGAAGCTTTATAGGAAGACATGTTGCTGCTAATGGATGTTACTATATCAGCAAAAGTTTCTGGTAATGGTCTTGCCTGCGGATTCAAACAACATGGGTAGAACTCACTTACGGACTTGAACCTCTTCCAGAGGCTTAAGAAAAACAGAATTACTGGGCCTATGTTTCCTTTTTGGTAAGGATAGAAGACAGGCAAAAGGACACTCTTGCTATCTGTGATTATTAGCCGAATGCTGAGACTAGTGTTTTTTGTACCTTGCTAACAGCTCTGACTCAGAGCTACGTAACTTGCATGTCTGTTTGTAATCATCTAATCCTCCTTAGCCTTGCTTTTCCTGGTTTCTATATAGTGTGTTTCCTGCAACATGGGACTAAATTAGCAAACAGCTGTGGTAGGTGATTCAAACTGGGGACCTCCTTTAAGGAAACTTGTTTTGCAGGAGTGTGGGAGGGAAGGAAACTTAGGCCTGAGAAGTTTTGGTTCATGCCTGTTGAAATTTGAGTTTGTTTGTTGATCACGTAATGCTGGAAATATAGAAGCTATCCAACTAATTTAGTTAAATGTCAGGTCATCTATTTTAAGCTGAAATATCTAAAATATTTGGGTTATTAGTCTTTACACAAAGCAAACCAAACAGGAATACGTTGTAGCAAAAGCTGTTATGGGAAATGTCAAGGTAAGTAACAAGTAGTGCCCTTTCTACACAAATTGAAAATGATTATGAAAGACATGGGAAATCAAGAGCCTGAGTGGATATAACAGCATGGTCCAAATGCTGAAATCCTCAAAAATTTGTCCCATGTTTCTAGACATCCTGTCATGTTTCTTTTGTTAGGCTATGTTGCAATAATCAAGGTAAATATTTTGCCTGTTTTTTAATGGTGAATATTATAAATTCTGACTCCTCCTTTTTGCTTAGCTGTGTCATCCATCGGGGGGCCCATGAGTTGAGGCTTGCTATTGCCATGAGTTTGCCATTCATATCCATGTCTAAATCACAGGATTTGCTGGCGTTGGACCCAGGATAGCTGCTGTCAATAGCCAGTGTCGTCGTGGCCTCCATTAACTGAGCTGATAGAAGTCTACACTGGGCCCTTATAGTAAGATGTTATTCCCAGATATTTGCTTGGTTGGTGTGGTGTGTGTGTGTGTTGTGTGTTTAAGCAGGTCTGCTAGTGACAGAGATCTAGCAGTAATTAATATATCAATAACCCAGTTATGGTTTATGAAAGTTTGGTCAAACATTGCTGTGCTGCTGTAATATCAGAACCTTGAAAGAAAGGTAAGCATATAGTTTCCTTATGTTAAAAAAATTATTATGTATATACTTGACAAAGGAATACAAAGAGCCATTGTTACTGTTACTATGAGAGTTTAGAAGTTACATATGGAATGCCTGATGTGTATGGTTTTGTTTGTTTGTTTTTTTATTTTTTAGCAATTCTAACTTAAATGTGAGTAATAATCAAAAGAGTGTAGGTAGAATGACCAATATGTATTGTTTACAAATATATCTGTAACTATGTGCTTTTGAGATAGAGACTGAGAGAAGAGGAACTTCTGAGATGAGATCTGACATCTCTGCTTTACTGACTCTGACTGGCATAAGCTTTTGCAGATGCAAAGGTGACTTCTCAGTTTTCCTTCCTCTGTGCTGTGTCATACCTGCCTGCTACAGTACTTCTTTCTGCTCCTGACCTAGCAGGCTGTTAATGATCTTTGGCTGTATCTAAAATCTGAGTGTAAAGAAACAAGTGTTTGCACAATGTTATCAGAACATCCATTGCCTATTGCTTAGGTAGAGTGGGAACTACTGCCTTAGTTAAAGCCAAGACTCTGGAAATATGGTTAGTATTGGTTTGAAACAGATGGGAGAAACAATCTCTTGCTATTTATCTTGACATTAGATCTTATACTTGTGATGTGTACTGTCTTTCAAGGTGTTTCTCTGAGGTTGTGAAATCACTTCCAGTTTTATGGAGAGTAGCTAGTTGGATTTCATGAAGAGTTTTAGCTTTCATTTTAAAATGGGTATTTCTTCAGAGGTAAAATGACTATACAGACAAGAATTTCAAATCTTATGTCATATGAGCTTAAATTTGAAACTTAGCATTTGCTAGCTGTCCTGTAAAATTCTTTGCAGGGGAAGAATTTAGAATACTGTACCGCAGCTACAGCATACAGCAGAGAAAGCTTTAAAAGGAACCTAACTTCCATAAATTTTCATTTGAACATGCAAAGTGCTTTTAAGGATAGTCCAGCCTCGCATCTTCCTTGTAAGGTACAGCATCTGGAAGCTACTTGCTTTAATGGGTTCTTGTGGCCAGACAGATAAAACTTTTTGTACGTTTGGAGCACTGCAGAGTGCAGTATTTGTATACCCAAATTAGATATTCATGAAAATGTGGGTTAAAGACAGTAGCTTGACTTTCACAGCATTTAATCTAATTTAGCTGCAGTAATTATTACTTGTATTGATTTGTGGGTGCTTTGCTTTCCTTTTTTAGATATGCAAGTATGAATTTGAGTTCACAAGCTTACAAGTTTAAGGTTGCTTTTATAGGGCTTGACTATGAATCAGCCCTATGAGTTCTTGATTGAACTTTTTTTTTTTTTTTTTTTTTTTTTTTTTGGGGGGGGGCAACTGTTACACTTAAGATTGGAAGGAAAAGAATTTGATAAAAGGAGAGGAGACCTTTGGTGTATCTGTCACATATTCAAAGAGTCTTCCTCTTCTCTGCACATGCCATCAAAGGAAGTTTAATAATTGACAAACAAATCTTCCACGTATGAAATTTTTGTGGTAGTGGTTGTTTTGACCCTATATATGGCTATATTGAAAATGATACTGCTGAATTGTATTTTCAAACTTTTATTAAGGTGATTTTTAAATTGTGAAGTTCTGTCAAAACCAAACCCACAGTAGGTTTTATGGCATAAGGGAAGGGACTTTCTGCTTTTGGTAGTCTAGATTTAATGTGTGTTTCAGCTTGAGAGTGCACCCTCCAAAGGATTGTGTCATTGCCACTGGCCAGCATCTGTAGGATCACTGCAGCTCTCTGCTGCCTCATCCTCTCTTTAGCACCACCAGTATCCCTCACAAATCCGCTTTAGTAGCGTTAGTGTCTGAGCATGGATATACGCACACATACAGCCACAGAAGTATGAATTTTCTCAGCTAGTGAGTTCTGCCTTTGGAGGTCTTGCCTGTAACAAGCCTTTCAAGTCAAGGGTTAAGGAAACCTCTTTCTTCTTCTTTTCTTTTCTTTCTTTCTTTTCTTTTTCTTTTTTTTTTTTTTTTTTTTTTTTTAACAAACCCAAAACAATTTTTTTTAAGGCCCCCCCCCCCCCATCAAAAACACACACAGTAGAATTCCTGCTAATCTTCCTAACCCTTGGGGCCATTTTCTGAATCCTCTTCCTGCCTGGGATGATAACGCTCTCTACTGAGCCAAGAGTGTCTCTATTACAGAAGAACAACTGGCAAAGGAAATAAAACTTTATGGCAACAATTTGCCAGTAGACTCTCAGTTCAAGAAGCAGATAATGATGATCTGACTGGAGAAGGCAGAAGTTAAATAGTGGGAATAAATTGATTCAGGTAGTTAGCCTGACTTGCATACTCTCCAGTATTGTGCATTTTAAAACTGAGGGGATCACTTATGCAGAGGTGAACATGAACTTGAGAGATATTATCTTGGCCAAGGTGGGTTGTGTCAGTAGCTTAATTTTCTAGTTGAAACTTAAGTATCTTAATTATATCCACTGCATTGGCTTGTCCATGTAGATTTAATCAAGTCCTCTGATATGGTTCCCTACAGGGGAAAAATGGGGATTGAACTGGGACTTGACTTCCAGTGAAGAGAAACTTGGCTCATATGAAGAGTGCAATAAGCAGTTTTTGAGAGGGAGTTAGCACGATGGAGATGTTACTAATAATGCTCCCTCAGAGACCTCTCTTGGTTAATGTTTTCCTTAGTGTCTTTGAAGTAGAAGAGCTCTAGTGGATAACAGTTTGTGGATAACAATGGGAAACATTCCCACTGCAAAAGGACTTTATCATGTTACAGTAACAGAACTTTGTGGAGTGGAAAAGTAGAAATGGCATGAATTCAGTGGGGCAAAATGCTGAGTGATGCATGGTGGAGTCCGTTACAATACAGGTTTTTATAGTTGGCATCTCATTGATCGAGCACAGCTAAGGAAAGGGAGCAAGAGCATGCTGCTTGAGTGTAGACTGACCACAGGTTGGCAGCTTGGTATAGCTGTGAACTATATCGAGGCCACAATAAGGAAGGTATTTTTCAATAAGCAGAAGCATTAGAACCTGTGTAAGAGATCCTGTGGAGAGGGCCAGAAAAGCAGTGTTAGTTTAAACCAGAACATCTGTAGGGAAGTGCTTTTAGAGTGATTAGAGAACGTGGGAACTCCACCTTTCACAGGGGCTTCCTTTAAGAGCCTGGCATGTCTAGCACTATAAAACCAGGAATGTGGCTTGTTTCCCAGGGGTAGAAGAAAAGTTGTAAGCCGGATGCGCTTGCTCGGTATATGCTTTTGGGGAGTCATCCTTAATTCTTCTTGTAAAGATCAGGGGAATATAAATCAGTCATGAAAAAAGGCTTAAACTAGAAGTTGTAACACTTGATGTCAGCAGTAAAGTTCTAAAATAATCTTCCAAAGCTGGGAGCAGGGGCAGGGATTCGAAGTTAAAGCAAGGGGTCCTTAAATTGTTATGGTGGTGTTGGTCTCTATAACCTGAACCAAAAGTCGTTGTCTAGGTAAAAATGCCTAGAAAATCCATACTATTAAGTTTGCTGTTGTGTCTTATGTTTGTAAGTGTGCAAAGAAGTGTGGTGGCTTGGCTACTCTGAACCTTTTATCAGGAAAAGAGCATTAGGAAGGATCCAGACTGTTTTGTCCTGGCCCTATAACTCTTACCTAATGTCAGATTTGACTAGTTTTCATTGTCCTTGGAGAGTGCGAGCAGCTTTTGTATTCTGGGCAGAGACCACCCCCTATAGACTGATTAGGCACCCAGTGATCTGCAGTGTTACTTTCCTAGTGGAACAGGGCTAGTCACGAAGTCTGTACTATGCTGTAGGGAGAAAGCTGTTACGAGGTGCATTGTGAGGCCTCTGCATCTCTTAGTCTGCCCTTTTGAGGGTTTTGCTTCCAAAAAAAATTCCTGTAATAGGTCATCATTATTGCCACATTTCAGTGTGATGTACTTAAAGTATTCTTTAAGAGCAAACTCTGATGGGGAAATTGGTGTTAATGAGAAACCTGATGCATCCAGGAGGTTATGCCTGCTGTGGCAGATCATCTTCTAGTTAGAAGGGAGACTGGGATGGGATTAGCAGAATGGGGAGCAAACAAGCTAATTTGCAATACTGCAAAGTTTTCAGTAAACTTAATCTCTTCCTTTGTCCTCACAGAATAAGTAGTGGGTAGCTATTGGAAGCATACAGCTAATAGTCATCCTTCAGTTGCTTGTATTTTTGCACATTTTTATAAAGCTGTTGTGAAAGGCAGTCTAGTTCAGTATGCTCTATCAGTACAAACTTGTTAGATGAAGAGTGAAGAGTGACATGACTACTTTCTTTATTCTCTTGATTTCTACAGTTTTTTTTTTTTTTTTTTTTGAATCATTGTGGAAGGTAGTGGTATCATGAACTTGCATTCCTTTGCAGGGAACCTGTTATATGTCGCTTGACAGTTTGTTTTATCACCTTGTGGTGGATATTTGATCAACCTGAAGAGAGAGGTTTTTATTCTCTGCTCTTCAGTGAAAATCAGAAGATTAACTGCTTGCCCTCAACAGTAAAAAGTAGAAAAGCTGTCCTCAGACTCTTTCAAAACTGGAACGTTGGTAAGGTGGTTGCTTCTGCAGCTGGACTGCAGCAGTAGAATAAAACTCTAGTCCTCCAGAGCTTGTTGCCCTAAGTGCGGAATGAGTTAAATGGGTATAGGGAGGTGAACTGAGACAAAGAATATTTAATATTGGTTGGTGTCAGAGATACAGGCCTATCTACTGGCAGACTAGTTAAGCAAAGGAGAACATCACCTGAGCCTTGAAGCAGGAGGTAGCTTTGCAGAGATTTCATGAACTTGAGGAGCATCTTGGGGAATTGACTGCCCTGCAAACAGAACGGATTGTTGTGGTGGAAGAGCTGTTTCGTTTTGGTGGAACAACAGGTAGGATGGGCATAATATGCTGTGAATGAGTTTGAGTTAAATGTACTGGCTCTATTTTGTGTGGTGAAGCTTGGAGATAGTGTCCATGGTATTGACTTCATTAGGGACCAATGCTTGTAGTGCCAGTTCTTATCTTAAGATGTTTTGTATCAGTGGTGTGGTACATGAATGCCATTTTGGAAATGGAGACTGCCAGAAAGCTTAAGGAGGGTTTTCTGCACTGTTGTATGCCAGTGGGGTAGGATAATGCATCCTTGGGCCAAGACTTAACCTTTCAGATTTCTTGCCTAGCAAAAGCTCACCTTGGTGACAGCTCAAGCTTTACATTATGGAATCTTCCACCCCCACCTCCCTCCCCCTCCCTCCCCCCAAGAAAACCTTTCTACTAATAGTTGCTGTGAGGCAACTCTCTTGTATTCAGTGACTTATGAATGACTTATCAAAGATACTTTTATGATTAATTGATATCTTTCTGTGCAGCTTTAGATTTTATGGTGATGCTTTCTAAAGGTGGATTTTACTACTATGGCTAAAATCAAACTGTTTTCACTTCAACAGTATGTGCTGTATTAGAGGCAAAAGACAAGGAGCAGTGCATCTTAAAAAGTAATAGCATAAGAGAAAGCTTGCTGTGAAATATTCACTAACATTTGAAGTACAAATAATGAATTTCAACAAAGTAAAACTGGTGCAATTGTTATCCTGCAAAACTTCCATTTTCAAAGTGATCTTAAGAATGGAAATGCTATTATATTTGTGGTGTGTGTGTGTACATATATATACACATATGTATATATAAATGTGTATATATACATACACAAAGTTCTTCATTGAGTCTTCAAATTGGCATGAATGTTCAAATAGCATTCTTCTTTTGATTTAACTATGAATTATTAGATCTGCAATACTAGTTTCTTCCTGCTCTGTATCTAGTAAAACTGTCACAGCAAGAAATTTTCTAGAAAAGAAACAATAGTATTTTTTACTGGTTAAAACACTTTTCAGTGATTTTTTTTTTTTTTTTTTTTTTCCCTAAAGCCACTTCCTTTTGGTTGATTTTGATTTATTTCAGAGGTTTAGTGTGATCATTCCAGTAGTAGGAACATCTGTTCCACATTGCTAGTATAGTGTTTAAAAAAAACCAACTTATTTTATCTATGCTACTCAACTTCATTTTACATACATCCTAACTAGCTTTCTAATGTAGACAAAATAAGTTTTTCTTGAATTCTCCTCTTCACCTTTCTTCCCCTACACACTGTGACTGCTGATGGTTTGAGCAAGTAACATCTAGTAAGTTTGCTGTTGCCTTTAACGAAGTCAATTTGAAAACACTTGTGGTAGTTGCAAGTATTCCTGCCTTCTCTCAGATCCTCTGGTAGCATATTTAAGTTGTGCGCCCAGCTGTCACTTGCTGCAGGGGAGAAATCAGCTTGCTTAAATTAAACGCCCCTGGAGTTGGTTTAAGCTAACATATGGATTCTGCACTGAGGCATGTAGTGTACAATCGTGCGTTGGAGATGTAAGTCTTGCTTGCCCCAGCAGCACAGCTGGGATGATAGCTGAAATGAGGGTGGCAGTAAGACAAACCGCTGTGGGCACTGGGATCTGACCACACAAAATAGAGCTAGTACATTTAACTCACTCATTCACAGCATATTATGCCCATCCTACCTGTTGTTCCACTGAAACCAAACAGCTCCTCCACCACAACAATCCGTTCTGTTTACAGGGCTGGACTCCCTGGTGGGCTTGATCATTCCAGTCTGGTGGAGGACTGTGGTGGTCTTCCTGCTGCTCTGTGGCACTTGTACCCATGTTTAGAAAAAATACTAGCTCTGGAGGTTTCCTTTAAAGAAGTTAAGGAGTACCTAAGGAAATCCTTAGAAAATGTTTAAATGAGAATTTGCTGTTTCAATGTTAGCTTTAGGGTGTCTTGTGGTTTGAGAGAAATCAGTTTTACTAAACGTGCGCTTGTATGTCAATAGTCATACATACCCCACTAGGAATTATTTCAATATAAATGAAGTATTTTGTGCTTTTAAACTGTATTTTGCACTCAGTACTAACTGGTAGAAGAGTATCTTGAAATGTTCTGAAGGCCACTTCTGGGTTGGAGCTGTGGTTTAGCTCTTGGACTTTTCACCGAACGTAGCACTGAATAGCATGATGGTGAATGAGATAGACCAACAAAACTTCTGACTAGGGTGGGCAAGCAGTATGGCTTTTTCCAACTAGTGGTGCGACAGTGGGGATCAGAAGTATTTGTTGCCATAGTACAGATGTTTTTCTGAAGACTACATTTTAAGGGGAGTAAGTCAGGTCCTTGGCACGGCACTCAGCATTTCTCAGACTGTGATTTTATAGTGTCATTTAGTCAAAACATACATCAGAAAAATAATCATATGAGCAGTTAGCAGCTCTCCTAAGAGTATTTATCAAAGGATAAGCAGTCCTTTTAAAAGGATATTGTGGAAATGAACGCTGGAGTAGGCTTCCTGCACCTGGGTCTCTTTGACATCAGCTATGTTTTGATCTGATGTGCAGTTATGAGCGTGCAAGACTAGAGAAATGCAGGTGTTTCCCTCTGGCTCGTGTAAACTATATGCTTTCCTGGAAATTAAATGCAGATTGCTATTACCTACAAATACAAAAGTAGATGCTTACTAATGAAGGAAGTGCTTTGGTATGACAGGTGTAAAATGGCACTAGACAAGACTCTTTTTTTTTCTGAAAGGAGGGAGCAGGAGGAAATGCACAACTGTGGTTATGTCCTGTTATGTCCTGTTATGTTCAGAAAATTAAATTCTCTGCCCCATGATCTACTTTTGCATACAAAAGTCCTGACTTGCTCTGATCTCTAGCAAGAACCTGTAAAATTCATGATTATGTTGGTAAACTTAGTCCCTAGAAATCAGCAAACAAGTGGGTGCAGATACAGGAAGATGCAGAATAAGTTCCAAATAGCTAAATAGTCAGAAATCTTTAATCAGCACCTGAAAATCACTTTAAGACTGTGTATTGCTGGACAATTTTTGTTCAAGAAGTAGAGTAGCTCCTTGTGGAATGGAGTTACCAGTGATGAATGCTTTCAGCAAAACGAGAATAACCAGGGAGCCAGAAGGACCTGGAAAATGAAGAGAAAATGAAGTGGTGGGTTTTTTCTTTTGTTTTGGGTTTTGTGTGTGTGTGTTCTTGTCTAGTGACAAAAGCAGTTAATGCATATGTGGACACTTTGGCCTCACAGGCCTGCCATAAAAGCTGCTGTTGTGAAGTCTGCTTTGTTCGGTTCATCAAGTCAACATCCTTCGAAGCTCCTAGGAATGAGATGTTGATGCTTTACTGGAGCTGACTGGACAATCTCCCTTAATTTTGCTGCCCTACACAGATGTGCCACATAATGTAGCTGATTTCAGGGTGAAGCCAAAAACATTAACATGAATAACTAAGTGGAAGTTCGTGCAAGGAAAGAACCAGAAGGAGCATGTAGATAGTGTGCCTAGACATTAACCTAGTGACCACAGTTTGGCCTGTGTTTCCCATTAACCTACCTTTAAGACAATAGTCTATACTTTACAGCCCAATTTGGATTTATGGTTTCATTTTCATGACACAAAACCCCTTGATTTTCACAGCACTTCCTAACGAGCTATCTCTTCTTTTATCACTGCTGTTATATTTGCCATTTTAAATGCCCACTATCAATATTACTACCATTTCATATGCTCACTCTGAACCTGCAATAATTTTTACTACTACATAATTTTTACTTGCTGCATAGTTTAGCAACTTTTTATTAGAGCATTTTAGAAAATATTTTTTCATTTATTTTGAGTATGACTTTAGTTTTTATCGAAACTACTCAATTCAAATGTATGTGTTAAAGTAGTATCAAGAAGCAGAAATGATTACTGAGATTCTCTGAGCATTTTGGGGTGCCGTTGTAGTAAGGGTGGTGAAGATCTGCAATCCAATGATGGGTATTAATGCAAGTGTTATGTCCTCCCCTCCTCTTCCTTCTGGTGAGTTGGATCAGAGGAATAAACTTGCGTTAATAAATGAATATTGCAAGTTACCAGGACATCTGGCAGAGAATCTGGCACTGGAATTACATATTGTTGGATCTGGACGATATATTCTGACAGCTATGAATAATTTCTGTGTTAGGTTTGAATAGTATCATCACCTTCATATTGGGGGGAGGGGAGGGCGCGCTGTCAGGGACTTGACAGTAATGACTTTCTCCTAGTGTGGGGTTTTTTTTTCCCCCTTTCTTCCAGAGTATTTTGAGCTAACTGGTTCTTCCATTCTACCGTAGTTCTTGCCATTTATTTGGACATAATCTACTTCTCATTATCTTGTCTGTGCTTATCTTAACCTTATGAAGTCTAAGCTAGTTAGAGAAGAATTGTGTGAGCTACTCAGGCTGCAGCAAATTAAAGTTAAGTAGTTGCTGCTGGCCTTCACCCAGCTGCTTGTCTTGAGTCTGGCTATTAGTTACTGCCCTGTTACTCCTGTGCACTTGAGTTCTAATGCAGCTGTACCCTAGCTCAAGTGCTCTTTTTATGAATTGCATTTTAAAAGTGTGGATCTGTTATCTACATGTTAGCATTGCTGCTTCTCCACGCGGTGAGAAAGAGGACTGAAGAATGTTGTTTCACAAAGATACTAGATAAAACATTTTTGAAAGCACTGTCACTGAAATTTTTAGAGAATTATTCAATTTTATCTGAGTTTCAGAGATGTTCTTCAGAGGGCATTTTTCTTTAATCCTGAAACCATAACCAAAATCTATGTGACTTTCACAAGTGAAAATGGAAAAATATAAGTGGACAGAATTGAACTGCAGATTAATCAACTGGCTAGCTATTAAACACCTTCGTTTTGCCTTAAGGTGTCCTTCATCCACTTAATGTGTGCGTGAGTTACAGTAGAGTCCCCTGTAGGTATCAGAGGAAGCTAAAAAGACCTTTGTGTTTTTATTGCTAATCTATTGTGATACCTTAGAGTATGCTATGCTTAAAATATAGCAAGAAATTCTAACATCTTGTGGCTGATGCATCTATATTTAACTTTTCTGAGATCTCGTGTGCCATACCATGTTCTCTGAAAGGCAGGTTGATTGGAGGACAGCTCATACATCGATAACACTGTGGCAGAAACAAAAAAGCTCAACTGGCTTTTACAATCTTAATTGTTCTGTGGAGAATTACTGTCCTGCTTGTGTTTTGGGGACCTGTCTGGTGTTTGAAGATCATTTTATTCCCATATTTGTCTAATATGTATGTAGTGACTGCAGCAGCAAACTGTGCAGCTGCTTCATATGCACAGGCTCTGGACAGAGTTAAGACCACAAGATGATTAAGTTATGCAACTGAAACTACAAAGAGAGTTTTGAATAGGAAGAATGAGTTTGTTTCCATTGTAATCAAATAATCTCTTATGACACAGCTTCACATTGCTGGCAACTTGCAAAATATTTGATAGATTTACAACTGATGCTGGATACATCATTGAGCAAATATGTATGCTTGAAACAAAAAGAAAATCAAGTGGGGCTGATCTTTTTGCATTGCTTGCTAACATTGCCAGATGTGGTTAGTGCAGTTCCAGCTCCTTTACATTTCCTCCTTTTTCCTCTACCTTCTCTGTAGGAATTCAGAGTTGACCCTCCAATGTATGGTGTGAAGCCTTAAAGTTTGATTCAATTAGCAATTGTAAATGCTGCTTCTTTCAGACTTAACTGGTTTTATTTCAGTTTTGGTGGTGATGAGCTGGTTTCTAAACCCACAAATATGTGACTTCTAGATTTGATAGACTTGATTGTCAGTAGAAAAATGTAGAGATCCTTCTCAAGCACCCTGATTAAGATTCTGCTATATATACACCTTTTCTTTTTACAAGCCTGTTTTATTTAGTTTTCATAATCTCATGGTCTTTCAAGGTCTACTTTTACTTGAAATCTCAAGTCAACCACTTCCTTTTTCCCTTACCTTCTTCCCTATATCTAGCAGTGCAGAGAAGGTAAAAGGTGGTTTGCTCATCTAAAGCAGTGAAGTGATGCTTGTTTTTTTTTCTTTTTGTTTTCTTTTCTCCCCTCCATGTCAAATTCCCTTGAAGTGGTCTTAGGTGGTCATGTCTGTATTGTAATGTGAGAGACTTTCATGTTGTGTTTTACAGCAGTCACTTATACCTGCACTCTTTGTTTCTACACTGTCTTGATAAAGATATTTTGCTTTCTCATCCTGTTACTGTTGACTGACAATCCACTGTCAACACTGAAACTGAAAATGAGGTCATTTTAAACTTATTTATTGTATGGTGCTAATATGTACTATGCCAGAAGAGCTGTTTTCCAACTGCCAGCACGGCAGCAACCTTCAGCCAACGGTTACTTCTACTTTCATCATACCTGATGCATACAGCCGTGCAGTTACGGGAAGTATCTGCTTAATTTGCTGATCCAGCTTAGAATGAACCTAGAAGAAAAAGGAATTGTTTTCTGTTATGTCAGCAATCTGTACTATAATCTAGTCATGCAATTTAGTATCAGACCAGAAAAGCAAAACACCGTAAGTGGCAACTTTAAGCTCAGTATGTGGACTGCGTTAGGTTTCAGGTGACAAGAACCCAAGCAGGTTGTGGGAGTTCTCGTATCACGGAGAAGTGTGCAGAGATCTGTTACCTTGCTTAAGCACATGTGGACTAGCATATTTGGGTGGAAAGGCTTCTGTGAAAATCTAGATTTGAGTCAAGCTTCACAGACGTCAGACAAACTGCTTCTGTGTACTGTGCTGCTGCTGCGCTTTGTAAGCTGGAGAATTTGCGTTCACTTCTGGACCTTTCTCAAGTTTTCCCCTGTAAACCAGGTACTCTGAGAACTGAGACCACTAGCAAAGCAAAGAGCAGGGAGCAGTGAAGGCTCAACCAGCCAGGGACAGGTCTCCCTAAGTCAGCAGATGGTAGGATGTGGTAGGAGAATTTCAGTAGGAGAGGTGTAGCCTGCAGAGTCAGCTGTTGAAAAGAGGGGAGGAGCTGGAAACTGGGTTGGGACCATGGCTTGCTTTGGGTCCAGTCCTCAGGAGGGAGTAGAGCTGTGCAGCCAGATTGCCTGGATGACTGACTTTTAGTCTGTTTTGGGTAGAGATGGACATGACTAGGGATCAAACACTGTATTCAAAAAAAGCTTTGCATTCCCTGTATAGTTACATCTTTAAGTGCTGGTTAAAGCTTGACCTGTGAGGCTGACAGTGTTTTATATAAAAACTGTAAACAGAAGATCTGGGCCTCAAAAGGAAACTGGAAGTGAAAGACTAAGCTAAGGTGGTGAGACTGAACTTTTGAGAATGTCTGTGATAAGGAGGCTGTTAAAATCCATTTTCACAAGGATCTAGGCCACTGATAGTGGAAAGCTCACAGCCACTTCTGAGTGTAGTGTGCCCATTCATGCAGCAGCAATATGCACCTTACTTTTTTAATTAAAAAAAAGTGATTTAAACCATAATTGCTGTTTCAATTGCCCTCAGAGTAACTAAGGATGAAAGTTAATTTTTCTGAAGAGGATAACAGCATGCTGCAAGCTGCAACACCTCGCTATCTGCCACTTTTCAATCTGTTCTAGCCTTTCATTGCTGCTTATTTAGTGCTCTTCTCTGCTTACTGTTACCAGTAAGCTGAACAAGCCAAGTTCAACAAATAGCAATGATATCCTTTCAATAAAAATTGAGGTAATGTATAGGGGGTGCATCTGGAGGACAAAGCGGCAGGAGCTGGATCATCAAGATAGTCAGCTGTAGAAGATGGTGGCTCTTTGGAGTAGACTACAGTTCTGAAACATTTTTGCAGCTCTGTCTCTGATACTGAATACCACCTTCAGAGACTATGTGTAGTATTTAACTGAAACAACACCTACTGGGTGATTAATCTTCAGATGCTGTGTGCATTTTTTTTTTTTTTTTTTTTTTTTTTTTTTTTTTTGCTACGGATTCCACACTCGATCTGCAATAGCTCCCCCAGCTTCTGCTGTAGTTAAAAGGAAAGTCAAGTCTGTTCAAAGCTTACGTTCATATTAGATTCCAGGACCATAGTGTGTGCACTGGATAGAGTTCCAGTAAGCAGATGAAAGTTATAACCGAGAATCTCATAGCTTTTGTGCTTTAGGTGAAATGAGCAGTAAGATTAAACTTTTAATCCCGTGTTTGTCCAAGTGGTGAGACTATTTGTTTAAAATTTTTAAAAAAAATCTAAATACAAGTTTTAAATACTGATCGTTTTATTGTGGAATATGAACATATCAGTAGTGTTTTCTGCTGTAGGTTTCTGAACAATTTGTCACTATGAAACGAAATTCAAACCTGTGCCGAATGCCTGATGCATTCCAGTGTAACAGTAGGCTCTGCAATAGCTTTAAGAATCTTTATTGGCATTTATCCGTTCAGACTGCCTCCGCCCACGGGAATGCTGCTTGTGGCATTGTGCAAATGAAGGCTGTGCCAGTTTGGCACTGAGCTGAATAGCCATTGCCTTTTCAGAATATAAAAAGCTAACATTTTATTTAAATTTCAGTGGAGCCTGATGGGGGGGAGGAGGGTGGAATCTGAAGCCTCCATTAGTGGAGGGAGACTCTGGCAGTGAAGTAATATTCTCAGAGATGGTGTAAAACAAAACAAAAACAAAAAAAATAGTTCTGATTCAATCACATAAATTAAAATTTCTTGTATTGGTTTATTGGTTTAGTAGTTAATTTGGCTGGTTAATTGAATTAAGAGTTAAGTTTAGGGAGGTGGAGTTAGAAAGGTGTGTACTAAGGAAGTTTTCTTTCTAACCTAACTTCAGAATGGCATATTTTGAGTAAGTACTTTTCAAAAGTTGCTGGTGGCTGGAAGACAAATTGTCAAGAAAAGCCCCAAATTTAATAATTTGACAAATCTTGTGATTGGGAAGAAGGATGAAGTTCATTTCTCTGTTGCTTCTGGGGTTCAGTTGAAGGCCACATGGTAGGACCAGCTTTTAGAGTATAGGCTAAGCCATCTCAGTGGAAGGTGAGCTTTGAGTTGTAGTTTAAGACTTAGTCATGAGAAGTACTAGTCCTGTTACTTCTATTTACATGGCTGCTTTGGTAACTAAAAAGCAATGTTATAGATACCTAATCCTGTTTTCTCACTTGAAGTCCATAAACTTATTTGTATTCTTTTCTACTCAGGCAGCATTTCTTGAAGGAATAGACTAAGTCTAGACTTATAGACTAAATTGTTTATGGGTGCTTACTAGTGTTGAAAAACTAGAGCTTAAGGCTTGGAGTTGGGTGCAAAGTTTGGCTGCAAATTTGTGTTGCTTTCTGGCAAGCAAGACTGCTTAGGCTTCAGAGAGAAGCCTTGTACCAGAATAGTTTATAATGCGTTATTACTTCTTTGTTTTGGGGGGGGAAGAGAATAAACAATAATATTTGTTATTTATCAATCTATGTTGAGAAATACTATTATAAGGAAAGAGACCTATTATCTTCAAAAATGATGAAGGTGGTTTTAGTCCCATTAAGCAGTTTTTGGTTAACAAGTCTTGTCAGTAGTGTTGAAACTCCCTAGAAAAGGGGTCAATATCATCAACTGTTAGGTGGGGGAAGCAAAGGCACACTACTGAGACTGGGTACTTGAGAACTGAAAGCATGTGTCCTGCCTCCCCTTTTTTAAATCGTTAGATATGAAATGAGGCTGCTAGAAGATTACCACTACAGATTAAACAGATTCCCATCAAGCCACAGCAAGTAGTCTCTACCAGAGCTAATTAACAGTTTCTACTTAAAAAAATAAAAAATAAATAAATAAAATAAAAAAACCTTAGTTGGATTTTACATTTTTTTCACCCAGCCTTGCTGAACAGGTTAGCATGGTGACAATAAACATCACTCTGCTAGGCAGTTCTGAAAAGTTCATTTTGTCATGTGCATTTTACATACATTTTCAAGCTTGTTATAGTGTAGTGAATAAAACACTGTCTTACTAGCTACAGAATTTATGCAGTCATATTTGTCAGACTAAAATCAGGCCTTATTGTCATTGGTATTACAGCTTCACCTTGCAAGTGATTTATTGAATCTTGCTGTAGCGTTGGTTAATGAAAGACAATAACAAGAGACTGTATTCAAGGATTTGCTCTTCTGTGTTCAGATAAGTATTGTCTTATTCATATATTCTTGTTTTTATGCTCTTTAAGAATGTTTTATGTTGGGCAATCGGTAACTACTGCTTGGTTGGCTAGCCGTCAAGAGCAATTTGCATTTTATTGGTGCTTCAGATCCTTTGCCTTGTTGCCTATTTCAGCATGTCTTTTAGATGGGAAACTCCAGAAAAGGTTGGACAAAATAGGCAGAGTGCTGCCAGCAGGATGCTGTTGTGCATTGACCGGAAAGCTAACTGTACACCGACTTGATCAAGGAAGGCTTGCCAAGTGCATGGGGAAGCAGAGAATAAGCGTACTTGGACTTGTTCATACAGGAATTCAATGAATTTGTAAAGCAGTTTTTCTTATTCTGATTTGGGAAAAAAATTGGCTATAGAAACCCTGGTGTATGGGATGTCATCTTTTGACTATATGCAATATCTCATCTGAAACATTTAAATACATAACATTTAAATGTTATCTAGCAGAAAAGCAATGTATATGTGTACAAGTACCTGAAGGGAGGGTGTCAAGGGGATGGGGACAAACTCTTTTCGGTTGCACCATGTGACAGGACAAGAGGCAATGGGCAGAAATTGAAGCACAGGAAGTTCCACCTGACCGTGAGGTGGAATTTCTTCCCTGTGAGAGTGATGGAGCAGTGGACCAGATTGCCCAGAGAGGTTGTGGAGTCTCCTTCTCTGGAGATGTTCACGGGCCGCCTGGATGCAACCCTGTCTAACATGCTGTAGGTGACCCTGCTGAGCAGGGTGGTTGGACTAGATGATCTCCGGAGGTCCCTTCCAACCTTACTGATTCTATGATTCTATATGTCTTTTCATGTTAGGAAGTTAAATTAATGATTAATATCATGCATATAAGGATTGACTTCTTTACTAAACAAATTTGTCAGATACTCTTACACCTAAGACATTGCAATATAATGATTTTGGACAATTCAAAAATCTAATTTTTGTGGACTCTGTTTCCTTTTGCTATTTGTTCTGGATTGTTATGTTTTATTTCCATCTTAGTATTTTGATGAATGTTTCCCTTTGGCATGGCAAACAGTGGATTTGGCCCTACTCTGCCTTTAACTCCTGGGGTAATTTCTTCTGAAGGCCAACGTGCCATTGGGTGAAAACTCCATGTCAAGAATTACACTGATGTTTCTTGCCGGGGAGGCACCTAAGAAGTCAGGCTGTTTATATGATCTTAGTACATTTAAGACACAGCACAAGAAGAAACTCCTCAGAATTTAGGAGCAAATGTGTTGCAGAAAAATCCAGAGCAGAGTGGAAGGGGCCCGTACTACCAGAACACACTCTTACCTGTCCCAAAGGTCAGTGAGCTTCAGGTGCCTGATAGCAGATTGTGTATTTCTCTCAGCCCCTGGTTGTGTTATAGCTGCATGTGAAGTAACAAGAAGCAAAATGCCAAGATGATAGAAAAGATGACAATAATATTGCCAACTGAAACACCCTCGGGATTAGGACAGACTTTGCATGTGTGCTTTTGAAAATTCCTGTTTCTCTCCAAATTTTTGCGGTTATAGGTTATGCTTTCCTATATCAGTTTAATTTGCATTGCCTCTGTCCTGAAGGACTTCTGATGTCCTTGGCCCTTTATAGTGTGGTGTGTGATTGACTGAATCCAAAGTTTTTCATCAATTCAAGCTGTTTTCTTTCCAGTGTTGATGAAATCCTTCCTCTTTTGACATTTTGGTGCATGTTGGTTTTATTTCTGTCCTGCAAGTTTTTAAGTGGTCCTGTATCCATTGAGTGAGGTATTTGGAAAGTTGTTGCTCTAATTAATATATAGTTGGAAACAAAAAGCTGTAACTATTTATACAAGCAACTGGGAAAAAAACTCTTGCTTTTTGCAACAGTGCTGGAGTATAGAGTGAGAACAACCAAATCTTCTGGTGATATTTCATTGCATAATGTATAGTATCTTATCATGTGTGGTTATTCTGTTCTGATAAATTTTAGAAAAGTTCTTAGAGCTTCAATTTTCCTAATGTTCTCATCAATATAACTATCTGTGATAAAAAAGAAAATGGAGATTATTTTTAGTTGTGATTCAGAAAGGTCCCAGGTAGACTTAATCAAGTTATTAAGCACAAAGGCATCATCTATGACTAAAGAAATTCCTTGTGCTACAAAATGGAGGCTGAGAGAATGGTCAGGGAAAGTATTGCAGTGTGCATGCCATACTCTAATTTTCTTTCCAACAAGATCAAAATCAAATGTGTAGAAAACAGGATACTAGGCTGGATGGCTGGAATCCTGTTGCTGTGACTATGGTAGGGCTTTGGCACTAGTGAATGGAAAAAACTGTCCATACTGTTCCTGCTTCAGAAGCAGGTCAGAGACCTGATTTGAATTGCAATTGTGAAGTTTTGTTTTGTGTGGGGAAAGCTTCCCCCCCCTCCTCCCCCCACAAGGTGTGGTAAAGTTCATGATGTCCTCACTCCTGTAACAAATTGTGTTGTACTTTGTGAAAACTGCTTTCTAACACCATGTCTACCTATTGCAGTGCAGTTTGCTTTCTTATGGGTTGTGATTTCTGGCTTCAGAAGCAAAAACTGTGAATGTAAACTTAAGACCATCTCAAGTCATGCTAGGGAAGTATTTGGCAGACCTCTAATTTGTATTATGAAGAGTCACGTAAGCTAAGCTGAGAATTAAATATGATCATTACTACTTTAATCTCTGGCCCATTACCCTCTTTTTTTTTTTTTTGTCCTTCCAGTTGTCATTTTGATAAAACCCCTGCCAGGTTATATTTACTTGCTATGACTTTCTCCAGACATCTTTTAAGTTGAACAGGTGAGCTGATCTCTGAAGACTAGTGTTTTGCTGCATTACAAATATTTCTGTGGTTTTGGAGAAATCATCAAGCTTTGAATTTACATGACATGTTAGACAGACAACATTGATAAAAGTGCTGCAGAAGGACCCTACTTCACATGGGCTTGGGTGAATGTGCGAGACCTGGGAATTCAAGCCACTTACTGCATGCCTGGCAGAATATATATATGATCCAGTATATCTGGATCATAATATGCCTTTTTCCTTCTCCTTGCAGCTTGCTTCCCGAAAGGAGTATTTGAGCATCGCATGGTATGACAAAGAGCTTCTCTGGAGTGGTGTATCTTCTGAATTTGGGACTGGATAGTGTATTATCTAGCACTGGATTTCTGCGGAATAATTTTTTCTGAAACATTCCCTCTGGTTGCAGGCTCTTCTTGATCTTGTTTTGGGATGGTGAATTCTGGATGATAGGCTTAGTGTCTTTCATTTTTGTTTAGTTTTGGAGGTTCAACTTAGTGTATGTTAGTTATGGATCATAGAGACTACTACTTTTGCTGTTATTTGTTACCAGTCCAGCTGCCTGCAGATCTGTGTGTTGGAGAGCTTAAGATAGCTGTCTAGAAAACAAAAGGGAGGGGGGAAGTAGCTACATCTTTGGGAGAAATTTTTAGAGGAGCACATGATTGCATCTCTAGGCAAACAGCAAGAGTTCTAGAACAGGATATGAGCGGTTAAATTCTGGACTCTGGGTATATATGTTTGTAGTAAGCAGATAGTGAGACCTACTAGTTTACTAGTAGTTACTAATATTAAAGGTAAGAAATGAAGCTCATACTTGATATAGCCAGTTGCAAAGCAATGTGTATAAATATCTGAAGGGAGGGTGTCAAGGGGATGGGGACAAACTCTTTTCGGTTGTCCCATGTGACAGGACAAGAGGCAATGGGCAGAAATTGAAGCACAGGAAGTTCCACCTGACCGTGAGGTGGAATTTCTTCCCTGTGAGAGTGATGGAGCAGTGGACCAGGTTGCCCAGAGAGGTTGTGGAGTCTCCTTCTCTGGAGATGTTCACGGGCCGCCTGGATGCAACCCTGTCTAACATGCTGTAGGTGACCCTGCTGAGCAGGGTGGTTGGACTAGATGATCTCCGGAGGTCCCTTCCAACCTTACTGATTCTATGATTCTGTGGTTCTATTTATATAGTTAAAATGTTTGTAGAGGTGATAAAATTATGGGTTGATTGATGCAATTGCTGATCTAAAAAATGCTGTTCTTGTGGGTTGCTCAAATCGTAGAATCACAAAATAGTTGAGGTTGGAAGGGACCTCTGGAGATTGTCTAGTGCAGACCTCTCTGCTCAAAGCAGGGTCTGCTGTAGCAGATTTCTCAGGTGCTCAGGGCTGTGTCCAGATGAGTTTAGGAGACTGCAGTCTTTGATCACCCTCATAGTTTAAAAAACAATCAAAACCGAGAAACAGAAAGAACTTACATTTAAGTGGAGATTCTTTTATTATAATTTTGTGCCTATTGCTGCTTGTCCTGTCACTGGATATCGCTGACAAGAATCAGGCTCAGATATTTATACACTTTGATTAACTCCTTCCTCCCCCTCCAAGCCTTCTCTTCCTCAGGCTAAACAGGCCCAGCTCTCTCAGCCTCTTCTCATGTGATAGTCCCTTAATCATCTTTACAGCTCTTCCTGGGACCTGTTCAGGTATGTCTATGTCTCTTTTGTACTTGGAACCTGGGACTCATTCAAGTATGTCCATGTCTCTCTTGCACTCAGAAGCCCAGAAGTGGACCAACATCACTTCCCTCAGCCTGTTGCCAATGTTCTACCTAATGCAACCCAGGATGCTGTTGACCACCTTTGCCGTAAGCATGCTTTGCTCATCTGTGGTCAATTTGTCCTCCAGACCCCCGTGTCCTTCTCTGCCAAGCTGCTGCCAGCCTGTACTGGTGCATGGGTTTTTCCTTTCCAGGTACAGGACTTGGCATTTCCCTTTGCTAAAGGTTCCTCTCTACTCATGTCTCCAGTGTGTCGAGGTTAATGTGAACAGTAGCACATCCTTCTGGTGTATGAACCGCTTCTCCCAGTTTTGTATTGTCTGCAATCTTGCTGAGGGTGCACAAGCAGTGAGAAGTAGTGTCTGCTAATGTATTTAAAATAGATGCTGAAAATATACTAAAAATCATCCCTTACTCTCAAATGGAGTATTTCGAGGTAGACAGTGATAGAGAAAGCTTGCCTGAGAGCTTTATACACTAAGAGCCTAGTATCATAAAATACTAGAAGTATAATTGCAGGAAAAATGGTTAGTCTTTTGGTTGGATACACCGATTGGCTTTTTTTGTTCTTAGTTTCTAGTTGTTTAAAACACTTTCTCTCCCTGTGAGAACATAAGGTTAAAAGTAGAAGTAAATGGAAAATACCTAGATTAGTATCTGGCTGTCAAAGGTCGCTACAGACCTTGTAATGGTAAATGTATGCTCTTGTAAGTAATACATTACTCATTATAGGGTGTTGATAGCCTGTACCTCAAATAGTAATGTATTGTTGTTGTGCTCTTGGTGGCTTCCTTGTCCACAGTGTAAATGTAAGTAATATGATGTTAACAGGGAGTGTATGTGACTGCACGAAGTATTTGCTCTGTGAGAACAGAGCGTATGCCACAGATGCCCATCTGGCAACTGTTTTCTTTTGGTATTACTGACTTCCTTACAAAGACTTTTTTCTTGCCTTAGAAGAAATCCTGTTTGTTTGCTTTGAGGAAATCAGTTTTCTGTTCTTCTTTTCTCTATTAATCTTCATATGATTTTCTTTGATACAATGGTATGTGCCACTTGTCCTTGGAAGCTTGTTTTCTGTCTTTGACCTTGTAGTACTTTATAGGTGAGCGGCTGGTGGTGGCAATACCATGTAAACTTCTTCCTCATCGGAAGTGTTCCCATTCTCTGTTTTCTTTCTGGGAATGAGCATCTTGTGTCTGCCCTGCTCTCTTCTAATCTGCCTTTCTTTTAGCACAACCCTGGTTGCCTTAGCTGGAAGGCTAATTTGGGGCAATATTTCTGTAAAGATCATAGTCTTATTACTCCAGCTCCTGTCACAGCATGAGAGAAGTTGAAGTAGTATTCTAGACACACTACCTCTTGGGCTTGTTTAACTTTTTAAAGCAATGTAGAAAACAGTTAGTGAATCACAGAACGTGCACTTTTCTTCTTCACCCCTCCCAACTACTAGCCTTAACCATTTATTTTTTACTTCCTTCTGGCCTATTTAATATCCTTTCCCTTCACCATCATTTTTCAAACCTGAGCATGTTAATTTAAGGAACATTCTGTGGAGAATGATTTTCTAGGATTGGCTGACAGATTAAGTGGCAATACCTTGGTTGTGAAGCAACCTACGTTTGCACATTCTCCAGTCATTTCCCATTAAAACTTAAATCCTTGTTCTGCTGTGGCACCTTTAAAAAGCAGACCTCCTCCTTACATGTAAATGTTATGAAAACCAGGCACACTGTAACCCAGAACCCCAAGGAATGCATGATTGAAATAACAGATCAGGAAAGTCTCTTGCTAACATTCCTATGATTATAGGTTTACTCAAGTGACAGAAACATGGTGTCAGCTAGCTTTCTGCATACAGTCTAATTTTGGTTTAAAAAGTAACATAGCTTTTAAGGGCTTCACAGGGCATTGGAGATGTTAACAGTGGTGTTTGTTGGGATAGATAGCTACTTAAAATGTAGTGGTATTTGTTGCTTTTTCTCTCGAATTATCACATGTATTGCTGGTTGGATGGTTGATCAGGCTTGTACTGTGGAACAGTTTATCTCTGTTAGTAGTCACTGAGATAGAGTAGCATGAGGAAAGGGGAAGAGAAAGGAGTCATTCTTAGATGCTCTCCTGCAAGCCAGCAGACAGCTCTTGTTTTATCCCCTCAGCTCTCCTGAAGCACCTGTTGGAGTTGGTCTCTCTTTGTGCATGTATTTCCTCTCTCGCTGATCACAGTGGGTCTGACACACAGCAGATAGTTCTGGAGGCACTGATATACACAGAGTGTCCAAAAAAAAAAAAAAAAAAAAAAGCAAATGAAAAGTAAAGAATAGCAGGACTTTTCTTTTTATTTTTTATTTGGAAATAAGAATAGTTAAGCATGTTAAATTCAGGATGGTATATTACTGCAAGCAGTGCTATGGTGTAGTAGGAAACAGCAGTTACCTTGCATGTGACCCACTGACTTGACTATAACATGAAATAGAAAAGCCAACTCCTTTAAGGCATTTGTCTTGAATTAACTCTTCATACTGAGAAGGGTCAGTGTCTGTTTCTCCAGATCTGTGTGAGATATTTGAATGAAAAAAAAATGATTATGAAAGTTGTTATAATGCTGTTATTGGCAAATTTTCCTTTTATGATGGAGCTTAGCAAGTACTTATGAGAGCCCCTGTGACACAAGAGGCTGTTTGCAACCTTAATACACAAAGATGAGTGTGTTGTAAATAATACAGTTAGCTCCTACCACAATGTGTAGAAAAAGAACATCAGCAGCTTTAAACTTAGTTTAAGGCTTCCTGGCATTGTTCCAGGTTTTTATGTGGAAGGTCTTTTTCCTTCGCTGTTAATACTCATGTTCTGCCTCTCCACCTTTTTCTCTTCTTGCAGGCAAAGGCAGCTCAAGCATCTCATCTGACGTGAGTTCAAGTACAGATCACACACCCACCAAAGCCCAGAAGAATGCAGCTACCAGCGAAGGTAGGCATCTGGTATTCATTACCCAGGCCAAGGTCTCCCAGCGTAATGTTAGCTATTTTCAGAAAAAGAACCTCTCCTCCTCATTTCTTTGGTGTACAGCATTATTGACCTACTGAAAATTGACAAACAGAATTCTTTCTTTGTGGAGTTTCCGCTTTCACCTGCTGGAGTTTTTCCTCTAAGCTTGTGACAAAGGGTTAAGGATAATTCTACAAAAACAAATGTAGAGAGTTCTAAGTAATCTGCATGTGACTTCTTCATCAGAGGTTTTTATACTTGAGATTCAATGTAATCTTATTTTAAACTTATTCGTGAAGAATATACCTAATGGACATTTTTTTGGCCACAGTTGTAGGTAAACCTCGACCTCATACTTTCATACTAAGAACACCATGCGAATGTGAGTTGCTTATTTGGAAACTTGTGCCAAGTTTCCAGAAGTGCAGCTATGGACATGAAAAGCTGACAAAGATTTAATTAGATCAATGCATCTCACCTGTAGTTACTAGACTATATGATCATCTGGGACTAGATGTTTATGTCCGGGGTAAGAAGTTTTATGTGTCAGTATTAATATATTGCTGTATTAACTGGCTTATGAATAGAGAAGTGCTGATCCTTCCCTGCTGCCTGATTATATGTGAGTAGGTGTGTTCTGTTAAATGAAAATATATTGGCCCTGGTTTTTACAAGAGTGTCTTTGAAGACTGAGAGGAAATCATTAAATCTATATGTAATTTAATGATGTAAGCTGAATTTTTTTTTTTAATGGTGCATTTATGCCTTAACTAGCGTTTCTACTCAACTCAAACATAAGTCATCAACTGTACTTGGTAATTAGCAAATAATGATTCTAATTTTTTACCCTTCAGTCATTACAAATTACGTTACAACTCTAGTTGCTCTTGGTCAAGCTTTATTTCTTATCTTTTTGAAAAAAAAAAAAAACAGTTTGAATCGTTCTAGTTTGGCAAGTCTGATTACAACTATAGAATCTGTGCAGTAAAAGCAGTTCATATATCTAATAAACTCTAGTGATTTATGAGGTCATTTATTGTTTTGCATTCATAATCCCATATCACAAAGGAAGATTCGGCACCAGTGAACCAAGAGAAGTTCTGAATTAGAATCTCTGTTTTTTTAGTCTAGGTAACAAATTTAACAGTAGATGAGTAAATGGTTAATTAAGTTAAGCTGAATAGACATCTATTTCTTTAAGCTTTAGATCAAAATGTTTTAAGGTACCGGAAAGGGGCGAATTGCCAAGACAAGAAGTAAATTTAGGAAATGTATGAAAGAATCTCAACTCCTTTGTATGACAGCCTGGAGAAAAACAAAGGAGTAGTAGACAACTGAATCCCTGGGCATCCAGCTCTGTGGAGAGCATAGGATTTGGCATGAAAGGCCTTCAGCCTTGTACTCCTGCTTTACAGACTGCTTCCCAGCTTTGCAGGCGAATCTCACTCCTTCCATTTCTGCAGAACGTGTCGTTCTGCACAGCGTCTTGTCTTTTTTTGTAAGGCAGTTGTCACAACACTGTTGAAGTTAGATCAGTAAAGAGCATTGAAACAACTAGGAAGGAAAGCTGTAAAACTGATTCACTGCAGCCTTGTGGTACTCCACAGCAGAAAGGCAGACAGGTAAAGTATTTTAGCAATAGATTGCTAAGGAATGCAGAAAGAAGTCAAACAAGACCCTTATTTAATGACCAAAATGCATCAGGCAATATCTCACTATAGATATTAGCTTGCTGTTAGAGCAACTGTGAACTACAATTTAAATCTGTCTACTGGGCACATTCTTATTTGTGAATTTTCATATATATATATATATATATGAAATTTTATTTCTGCATAGGACGAGTGCAAGAAATGGATTACTATACTGCTTGAATATATGCTTATGTGGTTTACCTAGATAATGCTATTGAGGCTATGACAGTTAAATCTCTTGATGGGTATGGGAGATGCAGTTGTGGCCAAAGTGTAGTACTGTTAATCACACTGTAGACTGTGAGCTCTGTTGTGGTTTTATTCCACATGTATGCAATGGGATGCCAGCACAGCTACATCTGTAGAGTTGTGGGAGGAGGCTTTGTGTTTCAAAGAGACAGAATGCTTGCCATGCCATTCAGACGTGCTTCTGAATGTGCCTCGGTAGACTGTATATTATCTGCTAGTCAGCCACTTGTGGGGCATGTTAGCATCCTTAGCCATAGGAGCTTTCCTCACTGATGCATTGGAGAGGTAACAGCTACTGTTTCTATTGTGAGGATGAGTGCAGAGAGTAGCTGGCAGACCTCTCAACTTTTTGAACTCAAACTGTGGAGATGCCAGGTGATGCACGAGGAGGATGCACAGGTGAGGTTGTATGGGTGTAGCAACTGAAGTCCAGCCTGCAGTAAGCTGATCTGACTGTGGCTTTCACTTTCTTAACTGCTTCACTGAATATCAGCAGACAAAAATACATATTTATTGCCCTCTTTCCTTAAATAAATGAATAGGGTGTAGGGACTGTATGGCTACGACTTGACTCTGAAGGAAACGTGGTAGAATATGGATATGCATGCAAAAGGTTCCTCCCCACTGTCTGCTTTTCTAAGGATACAGTTTTTTCTGTGAATATACACTGCTTTTTGTTTTTCTCTCTTTTCCTGTCTCAGACATTGTAATTCTTTACCCCATCAATCAATTACCATTTAAAAACTTGAAGGCATAAGTTTGCCACCCCCTATTGCTGTTCTGGCAAGTGAAAGATTAAATGGATTTTTGTGGGCTATTTAGACACAATTTGCTAGATACAGTCTCAGCTGGAATACAGTTGTTTAAAATTTGATCTAAAGGATGAGGCTGGATATTTTTGTATGGGTTTACCTTGGTCAGGGAGCTTTCTTGTAACTCTTACCTGCAAAGCAAGAAATGATAGGCAGTCTCCAGTTTGGACGAGCTTGACTTTTTTTTTTTTTTTTTTTTAATAAAGAATCAATACTGTTTTCACTTTGAGTGTATGTGACTTAAATACTATTCTAGAGGCAGCTTTAAATTAAGAACTCATATGCTGCTCTAATTTATTTGCCAGTGTCTGTAAAATTGCCTTGAAGGCTTAGGCCAGAAGCAAAATGCTTGCATAGCAGAAGGGCTAACTGCTAAAATACTTTTGAGTGTGTGCTGTGAAGTGTTTATATTTTGAATTTTGCAGAAGTCTACTAAGGTTAGCTGCTGTATTCTACAGAGGTTAAAATTTTATCTGCTTATAGAAATGCTGACTCTTAGAGACCTTGAAAATTAGGTATTGAACTTTTTTTTTCTTTCTTCCGTGCCCTGAGAATTCCAGTGTCCTTTTTCATCATATACTGTTAATGTACCTTAAATATATACTTGAAAATGATTGTGTTTGGAAAACAGACTAATTAAGAGATAACGGCTTTTCACACATTAGCACTGAGATGCATGTTTAGGAGGAGATTGAATGTTTTGGCAGTGCCTGTTCATATGCATTTTGACAAAAGAGTTATTTCTTTTGAAGGTTAGATCTTGGTAGGTGCTTTAAAAAATGTACTCAGTTTTAGTTCTAGTAGTCATCCCCTCCTTTCTGTTTTATTAGGGCTTTTTAGTGGTTCTAGGAGAAGCAGGCCTTTTAGGCTGGTTGAACTAACATCATTCATTAGGAACCATTCCATCTGTTAAATCACATGCCTAGGGGTCAATGATATGAAAATGTAAAAATTTGTGGATGCAAAATGCTTTAATTATTCTTATAAGGGTGTTACCTCATACCCTCTCTGAGATGACACCTAGTTAAAGCCAGTCAGGCTGTATTGCTGTGGTCCTCAGCATCCTTTTCTAGTGGGTCCCTACCTCTCTGCCCCCAAACTATCTTGAAGGAGGTGGTGTAATAGTGACTATCTATGCTGTAGATTTTTCCACTGTGTGTTCTTACCTTGGCATACAGTCAATTCTAGAGAAAAGGATGGCTGTGAATCACAAAATTACAGAATGGTTGAGGTTGGAAGGGATCTCTGGAGATCATCTAGACCAACACCCCTGCTCAAGCAGGATCACCTAAAGTACATTGCACAGGATTGTGCCCAGGCAGGCCTTGAATATCTCCAGAGAAGGAGACTTCACAGCCTCTCAGGGCAGCCTGTTCCAGTGCTCTGTCACTGGAAAGCTTTTTTTTTTTTTTTTTTTTTTTTTTTTTTTTTTTTTTCCTTATATTCAGGCGGAAGTTCCTGTGTTTCAGTTTGTGCCTGTTGCCTCTTGTCCTGTCGCTTGGCAGCATTGAAGAAGTCCAGCCCCATCCTATTAACACCTTTCTTTAAGGTATTTCTATACATTGATAAGATCCCCTCTCAGTCTTCTCTTCCCCAGGCTAAAGAGGCCCAGCTCTCGCAGCTGTTCCTCATAGGGCAGGTGCTCCAGTCCCCTAATCATCCTTGCAGCCCTACACTGGACTCTCCCCAGTAGCTCTGTGTCTCTCTTGGACTGGGGAGCCCAGAACTAGACACAGTACTCGAGATGAGGCCTCCCCAGGGCTGAGTAGAGGGGCAGGATCACTTCCCTCCACCTGCTGGCAACACTCCTCCTAATGCACCCCACGATACCACTGGCCTTCCTGGCCACAAGGGCACATTGCTGGCTCATGGTCAGTCTGTCATCCAGCAGCACTCCCAGGTCCTTTTCTGCAGAGCTGCTCAGCCCCCAGCCTGTAGTGGTGCATGGGGTTGTTTCTCCCTAGGTGCAGGACTCTGCACTTGCCCTTGTTGAACCTCGTGAGGTTCCTCTCCACCCAGCTCTCCAGCCTGTCCAGGTCTCTCTGAATGGCAGCACAGCCCTCCGGTGTATCAGCCACTCCTCCCAGCTTGGTATCACCAGCAAACTTGCTGAGGAGGCACTCTGTCCCCTGATCCAGGTCATTGATGAAGTTGAACAAGACTGGACCTAGTACTAAGCCCTGGGGAATTCCACTAGCTACAGGCCTCCAACTAGACTCTGTGCCACTGATGCCAACCCTCTGAGCTCTGCCTTTCAGCCAGTTCTCAATCCACCTCACTGTCCACTCATCCAACCCACACTTCCTGAGCTTATCTAAGAGGATGTTATGGGAGACAGTGTCAAAAGCCTTGCTGAAGTCAGGGAAATATCCACTGCTCTCCCCTCATCTACCCAGCCAGTCATTCCATCACAGAAGGTTATCAGATTGGTCAAGCAGGATTTCCTCTTGGTGAACCCACGCTGACTTCGCCTGATCACCTTCTTTTCCTCCATATGTCTGGAGATGACATCCAGAATGAGCTGTTCCATCACCTTTCCAGGGATGGAGGTGAGCCTGACCGGCCTGTAGTTGCCTGGGTCCTCCTCCTCACCTTTTTGGAAGACTGGAGTGACACTGGCTTTCTTCCAGTCCTCAGGCACCTCTCCAGTTCTCCAGGACCTTTCAAAGATGGAGAGCAGCCTGGCAACAACATCTGCCAGCTCTGTCAGCACTCGTGGGTGCATCCCATCCAGGCCCATGGGTTTGTGGATGTCAGTTGAATGAAGAATTATCCTTCCCTAAGTGCTGGCTTTCATTCTACTTTGTCCACAACTGTTTAAGACCTTCAAAACAAAGTCAAATATTGGGGTTCCAGCTAGTGTGAAGCTTTCAGCTCATTGGAGTTCAAGGTAATTTGAAGTTTTATGAGTTGAGCTCTCGGGAAGACTTCTACCGTTTTGAGTACAGAAGTACAGATGTTCACTGAGGTTTCCTTTAATTAAAGAAATGCCAGCTACTCAATAGCTCTATTTGGGTGCATATTAAATTTAACAGAATAGATGTAGCTGGCTAAGATTTTGTAGAAGTTAGCTGCTGTTCATCTAATAGAAGCCTTCCGTGCAAATTTGCTGTGCTGCTATAATCATTTCTTCAAGTGTATTGGAATGACAATATCTAGCTGATAAAAGTAGGAACACACTTGTAATGTCTTTACTTTGACACTTAAAACACTAACGTTGTTTTAGATGATTGCAGTGAATAATGGAATAAATGGATGCCATTCATATAATTTTTATAAAAACAGTGGAAAGACAGCTTGAGCTTTATCAATGTGGAATTTCTCAAAGCAGCAGTTTTGTATCCTTGCTTATTTTCTCTGACTGAAAATGGGACATCTTTGTCTCTGGTTTTCATATTCAGAACTACAAAAAATATATTATAACTTGACCCTTTATGAGAAGCTTTTTTTGTATGAAAATTTGAGCTTTAGGTCAGTAAGCCTTTATCATGATTCTTTGTGAAAATAAAGTATATGGCAGTACTTGAATGCAGAAGGGTTTTTCTTTTAGGTTGCTTGCTGTTCATGCCACCTTAAAAGTGAAGTAACAAAATAAGATGACGTACTTGTGATAGGGTACTTCTGGTAGGATTCCGTGTTGTTACCCATTACAGGGTATGTTCAGGTAGGATGGCATGGCATGGTATGTGCCATGCCTGTATAATCTACTTACATCCTTTATAATCACAGTCTTTTGAAAAGCAGTGCATCTTCTACACCTTCAAGTAACCTTTAATTTATTCCCTGAGTTTGAGAGAAGAAATCTTTGCATTGGGCCTGAAGATGGACCCTGCCAAAAACTTGAACATAAGGAACAGCTTCTTCACTAATTAATGCCTTTTATCTTTAAAATAGCTTCCTGGTGGAATGGCAGCTAAGCTTGACAGCTCAGAGATAAAATCTCAGAAAACCGGTTTACAAAGCAGGTGACAATATTATGGTTTACATAATAAGGAAAATATGTTTGGTAACGTGGAGCTGTGTTGAGGCTTTTGAATTGTTTGTGCATCTTCTCAGGACGTTGAGCTAATTAAGTGTTGTGGGTAAAGATCACTGCTGAAAAGAGATGCTGTTTTCCACCCAAGTGGTTTCTTGGCTACCCCTTGAGCAGAAAGAGCTGTTTTGATTCATTCCTATGTCTGATACCTGTTAATGAATCTTTTCCAACTTTGGTTTATTAATATTTTTCCTTTCATTTTCTTTAAATATTAGAAGCTTATTAATTTAGTGCCAAAATTAAAAGCCTGTGTGATTGCTTTCTGGATATATGTGAGCATATGTGTAATTCCTGACTCTCTTGATTGCAGCCCTGCATCTCTGTCCTCACATCTTTGCACCATTGATTAGTGGGAGCTCAGGCATTTGGTTCTACTGTTGAAGTGTTGTCTGAGCAGATTTTTTGTGCGGCAAGCCTTGTCTGAATTTTATGAAATTCCTGAATTTGCCCCTGCTTACTTTGAACTGGGCTGAGATTCAGTTGGCTTTGAGCAAGCTGCGGCTGGTTTGAATTGGTAGTGAAACTGGAGACCAGGTAAGGTTCCTAGGGTTTTGTGTTACCTTTTTAACAGTGGAGTCTTCTAGAAAAGTGAAATGCTGCATTACTGAATGTGCCAAAATAGAATCATTGAAGCCAAAAAACTGAGGAAGGAATAAGAGGGGTGGGAGGCGTGACAGTTTATAAATCCAAAACTATAAACAGTTTGGCAGAATAAACAGAGCTCACTATTTAAATTCCTTTAACCAACATATCTGAATGCATATGCAGATACAATCACCTCAAGCAGTGTATAGAGGTATAAAGTAGTATGGAGGCTTGTTCTTAGGTACTATTTTTGTATTTAATCACATCTTGTTATGCTTTTGCTGTCTAATAGGCAATGTTCCTGCAAAGCTGTTCTGCTAATTATAACAATACCACTGCAATCAGCATTTAAATCAGAGTTCAAATGCAAGGCAAAAGCAGTTAGGACATTGGCAAGGGTGAAGTTGCAAATTGAAACCTTACGTTATTCTGGCTAATTTGTGCTGAAATGCTATAGCCAAATGTTTAAAACTTGCCCAAACAATACTAGGAACAAATTGGAAAGGCACATAAAACTGCAGTCTTATTTGATCTGCTGCCTGAAACGTGAGACCTACCAGAGCAAATGCATTTACAGTGTAGTTAGAAAGAAATGACCCTAATTTAAAAACGTAGTATTAGCTTTTCCAAAGTAATGTATGATAAGAGTGGCAGGAGTGATTACATTTTACTCAATTACCTGTAAATCTGATTTTAAGGAATCTAAGGTCTCAGATGGTGGTGGTGAGTGAGTTCTGTACAATACTGTTCAGAAGTACTTTGTATACTGCTGTCACAGGAAGCTGGTGCTGTTCCGTCTGTAACATCTTGTGCTAGCCATTAAGTGTTGTTTCCTTCTCCGAAAAAAATGAAGTCATCTGGAAGGATCTGACAATTCCCCAACGCTTGTTAGGCTGAAAACCACCTTTCCTGAATGCTCGGCTAAGTCTCTTGAAGACTATTTGAAGAATATATATATGTGTGTGTATATGTCTATATATATATATATATATATATATATATAAATTAATAATGATTATTTAACTATACTAGTTTTATCCATTATTCGGACTGAAACAAATTGCTCCAGAATAATTAAATTGTATCTTGGCTGAAATAATGAAATAAAATTGGAACAAGTTTTTGACTTTAGCTTGACAGTCTCTGTTAAGGTGTTGAACTCTGGTTTAATTTATTGCACAAAATATTACATCTCCATTTTCTTGTGTCTTATTATCTTTTTAAGTCAGCTTGTCAAACAATTGTATAATTTTTAAGAACAATGTTGCCAACAATGCCAAAGCAGCAGCATGCCTGAGAAACAGCACTTGTGAGTGCTGGCTGTGTTCTTCTGGCTCTCATATTGCTATCATGCCTGGTCCTGGGGGTTTCTTCAGTCACCAAAGCTGGGAATTCCCTAGTTTCTGCCAGTATTTCTCCAGTTTCCCTTGAGAAGTATGTGCTGAGACTGGCTGATGAAAATGGGCGTTCAAGAACGGCTAATGGTAATTCTTTTGTTTTCAGTTCTGACTGCTGGATCATCATAGGTTTAGACAGTTAAAGTTGACTAGAAATACAAGCAGAAATTATGAGCATGGGTATAATCTGGTGCTTAACAGTTTACACATTTGCTCTAGCTTTAATTGGCTGCAGCTTGACATTTAATCTCTGTGGCATTGTGCCTACTGTGTGTTCAGCAGCTCTCCAGCATGATCCTTTCTCTCATATTTAAGGCTTGCTTTCATCTTGAGCTGTAGTGATGGATGGAGAGTTTATGTCCCTTGAACCTCAAAGTATAATTACCATTTTAATGGTTTAAGTAACCATTTCTTCTTTCTTTTTTTGATATAAGGAAACAGTTGTGTACTTGGCACAAAGAAGGACTGCTGTAATAGTCTTCAAGAACAGAACCAAATGTGGCCTAAACAATAAAAGCGTAACTGGACTGTGTTCCTTGGGCTCCAGCTTAGAAGGCTGGTGTTTACTTGGCACTTCTTTTATTCTGGGCTCAGAGACACCATTAGCTTGGACTCTGCTTTCTGAAATTGCTGACTCTTTGCTGGTGACCCTTTTGCTTTTGGAACATCACTTTAGTCATTGATTGTAATCTGAGGTGAAATTGTATTTCAGTCTGATTTAATCTCTAAGCGGAATTTCTTTGCTGTTCCAGCAGTGTTAGCTTCCTGCAATTTTTTGTTTGCTTGTTCTTACTGCCCTTATATCAGATCCAGTTGTGCTGCATGCTTTTATGTCCTGCCTTGTGCTTGTGTTTGGAAGGCTCTTGTAACATTTAAGTACATGAACCTGATTGACCAAGAAGCTGATATACCTGGCTTTGGCAGGAGGTTAGTACAGCTCTGGCTGAAGCTTACAGCATGTTAAATCTGCTTGGGCCACCGCTAGTTAAAAGTGCTGATATCGGTAGGTGGCAGTTGACACTACTGGTTTATGAGACTAGACAAATACATTTTGGAGAGAAATTATTTTTTTCTTCTTATGATGTGGCATTGGATTATTGATGAATGTGCTTGTTTCCTTTGGAATTTAGTAATGGTCATTTCTGTCAGTGTCTAGCTGTGGAAGACAGATTATCACAGCATTTTGTAAAATCTAGATATTTTCCTGGGCTATTCTAAGAAAATGCAATTCCCAATAATTATTTTGATTTTGGTGCAATTTTAATCAAAATAACAGCACTACCACTCAATTCTTGGCTTCAGGTTCTACCAATTACAACTCTCTAATACATGAAAGCATTAAAGCTTTCATGATAGTTTCTTAATTTTGTACAAACAGGTTTTGTTTTGAACGTGCATTTGTGTATGGTCAAAGAAGAAATAAGCCTGAAATGCACAAAAATATGAATTCTCTACTATCATTTTTTAACTGATCTTTCTAGTGTTACTATGAGGATGTTAGTTTATTAAAAAAAAAATTATAGGGAAAGACTGAGAGGCTCCAAGAGCAAACATTATGCAGTTCTCAACCATAGGAAATTACTTCTCAGTTATCTGTGGAGCTCTATTTTGAATTAGTAGCAGACAACTGTTGATGTGAGCTGAAAAAACAAGGCTCAGGTCTGAGGCCATTTATCTCCTTTCCAGATTTCTGTTACGGATTTTTCCAGCTGCGATTGGGACAGATGCCTTGTGTGAAGCACAGCAGTATCCTCTTGATTTTGGTAATAAATTAGTAGCGAAGTTATTTTTGTAACTTATAACTAATTCTTAAGATTCTGAATTCAAACATGCGTAAAGGATTATGCTAGGATGATATATATATATAACTGTATTCACAAAAATATATGTAATACTTCATGCATGTTTGAATTAAGAATTTTAAGTAGTAGTTGTACATTTCTTAAATTCTTCATTCATTTATTTCACAGAAACCAGAACAAGTAGTGCTAGGGTAGCGACTTACTTATCCCTGTCTAAGAGAGAGATTTCTTCTCATATATTTCAGAAATATGATGAGCACAGATGGACAATGTGCCATGAACTTTTTGGTGTTTAACCGTTATCTGATTTACAGAGCAACACTATTAAAATATGTAGCATTCTTTACTATTCAGGAAAAAAACAAAAATAGCGACTAAAATACTGGCCTGGCTGGGCAAGAAAATAAGGTAGTCGGGAACCACAACTAGTAAAATTAGTTAAATGAAAGAAATGAGGGAAAAGGGGAACATATTTGTTGGAGAGTCATAAAAAGTGAGTGTGGTTAAAAGTACAAATGGTCAAATCTATGTATCCTACTGTCTGTTACTCAGTGTGATATATTGTGCTTATAAACTAAGCAAGCTCAGATAGTGCAAAAAGGATGAACTTGGGTACTTGTGTGTTTTTATTGTTTTTATTCATGTTCATAGTCGTTACTTATGTTGAAGAAACTAAATTCAAAATCTAATTTCAAAATCTAGATGAGCTTCAACTCTTCCCATCTGTGCATAGATTGGAGTTTTCAAGAAACTTGGCATGGGACGATGCTCAACTGAAAACGCTTTGGCAGTCCTTGCCTCTTGCAGTATATTGCAGCAGTCTGCAGTATATGTGTGTTTATAAGGTTAGAAAGGTTTTGTTGCCTTGGTTGCTTCTTGAAAACAAATAACAATAATTTTGTTCTGACTTTAAGTCTGTTTTAATGAGTAATGCAGTTCAGTTATGAAGTAATTTGTTTTTCCTTGGACAGTGGGTTTTCTTTTCAATTCTTGCACAGCATTGTAGGCATGTCTGTCATGTTCTGTAAATGACTTCACTCTTCTCAGGATTAGGTCTTCTACCTAACTCAGAACTTCTTATTTTCCATTGCTGTTTTATTGGTATACCAGCTTAACTTCCTCATTCATTCCCGTGTTAATTTGATCCAAATGTAGCAGCTCCCCATTTGTCTGGACATCCTATGCAGAACTCCATGTGTGACATGAAGGTTCAGCTCAACAGGTCAGATGCATGTAGGATGCGTTCATCTCAATGCATACATGCAAATTAGCTGGAGCTTTTGAAGCTTCAGGTATCCTGGTCAGAGCTGTTGCTGTCCAGCATCTGGAAGTAGTAGAAAATTGGCCAATTTTCTCCTTGAAGAGGAAAAGTAGACTCATGGAGTGGGCTAGGGAAATCCAGGTATGTTAATTGTGTCTTACCATCTGATGAATCCTGTCTTTTTACACTTCCATGCTATGGTACTCTTTGGGTACTGATAGTCTCACCAGACCGAGAGGTCGAGAAATGCAGACTGGCAAAGGATTTATGTATACATACAAACGTGTGCAAATATAAAAGAATAATAATAAAAAAAATGTATGCAGGTATTAAAATACATTATCTGATGCTCAGTGTTCAAGCATTGCATGTTAGATCTTGGGCCTAGGTGAAATACTGTATAAGAAATTTAAACACTGATTAGTGATTGCTTGTACTCTCAGTTGTATGCATGATTTTATTTGCACTCTTTCTGTTTTTGTATGTGTGAACTTCTGATGGCTGTGGAGTTTAATCTGGTAACTCAAGTCCTTTTGTGTTTAATTTTGGAACTTGAATGGAACAAACATACTTGATAGTGCTACTCAACTTGTGACTAGTGAATCTGAATAGACTAGTGAATCTGAATAGACTAGGATTTTTTTTTTCTCCATTTCTGCCATAGCTTGCTTTAGTTCAGTGTCAGGCAAGTACTGAACTGAGTTTTATTTTGGGGAAAGAAGGGACCAGTTAAATTAAAGACAAAGTGCACTGGAGTTAGACTGGGGAAAAAAAAGCAGTGATACCAAAAGATAACTGAGGTGGCAAACTGTAATTTAAAAGTAAAGCTACTGTGCATCCAGTTGTATCTCTGTAGAGAAAGATTTGACTGTTTGATGAACTAGTATCAGAGGTTTAGTAAAAGGAACCTCAAGTTAGAGGTAGTGGTGGAAATCTGGAAGTGCTAGTGGGCTATCAGCCTTTTGACACAATAGCTTGTGGCATTGAACAATTCTGAACTTGTACTTACTGAAGAATCTTTAATTATGCACTAGGCTGTTCTTGAAACAAAGTCTGCATCCAGATGGCTAGGTGGTTTTCTTCTAGGCAAGAATAGCTTTCTTTATGAATTGGCTGAAGCTAGTGACTGTGGGTATGAACTGTTGAACTCCATGTGTCAGATGCTTGCCTGCCCATACAGATAGTCTGTTACAGAACAAGGAAATGTTCCCGTGCTTCCAAGCTTTTAAGTGCTAAAGTATTTGCCAAAACTCACTTCCTTAGCATTTGAATCACTTAAATGAATGCATTTTGGCTATGAAAAATGGCACGAATGAGTTAAAGGAAGGTCTTCACATTTGCTTGGACTGCAGAAGTTGCTTTTCAGTGTGCACAGAACGGTTACAAATTCAGTATTACTGCTGCTATAATCTCCTCTTCATGAAGAACTGGTGGACTAAATTCAAGTTGAGACTGAAATTTGTAATGTTTAACTGAAGTTTACATTGAAAAGAGTACAGTTCAGCATTTAATTCCTAGTTTTCTCATTACATATCCTCTACATGATTTTTCAATGTTTTCTGTAATCCAACATGATGATCAAACATGCTAATCAGCCCAGCAAAATCCGCTTACTGTATTTGCTTTTCTGTGTCGACTATACCTCTTTACAGAGCCCTGGTTTTACCGTGGCTCTCATAAGCTTTGCAAGATACCAGTAATCAATATGTTAATAACCCTATTGGATGATGGAAATCCCCTTGATTAAAGCTCTGTGCCTGTTTTCTCCTCTGTTTTCTGATTGACGCTTGTTTTGCTGGGTGCTGTGTTCCCTTGGTCACATTCCTCTTAAGGCTGGCTCCTGGAAATGTCATGCCATTCCTTGTTCCTTTGCTAGTCTTCTGCTTTTAGGATGTGAGATGAAGCTGTCCTCATGGCCAGCTCGTTGTTTTCCTGAAAATGCTGGCCAGGTTGAAATGATATACATCATATTACAGGCTCCTTGCTGCCAAATTTTTGTCACATATATTGCTCGAGCTGAAAACATCCAAAGCAAACACAGAGAGGAAATCAAAATTAAATTAATTCTCTCCAAGGATGTATAAAGTATGGCTGCATTGAGGTTTACAAGCTGAGGGTGAGAGGGACCATTGGTTGTTTGGAAGTCAGAAGCCACTGCTATTCACAGCCCCCTTCTGTTGCATTGCTGGGCTGGGCTGTAGCTGCTTAGCTTGAAGATCTTAAGTTTTTTTTTTAGTGATAGCGAGACAAATGACTTTGCAAAACCTTGGTTAACTGTAGAACCATGGGGTATTCTTGGCAGTTTATGTTCACAGGATTAAAGACAAATGAGTCACCAGTTTCTCTGGAGCCCTCAGGGCTGTGCATTTACTTTATGTAACGTAGTCAAAGCATTGTAATTGAGGCTAAACAGAGCTCTGCAAGATTTGGCTTTTGGACATGGTGCAAGAGTTGCCTTGGAGACTTAAGTTTTCTCAGTTGAGGCGGTTGCATTAGGGACAGTGCTTAGTGTTATCCTACTGTCATATTCCTTCATGCTGTGTTTGGGATGGCCAGCAGGAGAAATCAGTGTCTCTTGAAGACTTTGAAGCTAGTCCCCTCTCAGCTGGCATGACAGGTTAACTGCATATTGGTAGAGCAGAGGCATGAAGTGGTTGCTCATAGGTGTAGGCATTTGGCATTTCAAAAAAAGCTAACATGTTTGCTGTTTGAGTGTGGAGAGCATGGATCAAATCAGTGAGTGGCTGCCTCAGTGAGATGAAAGTTGAATGGAATTACACAGTGGATCTTTGTGCAATTACAAGGTGGACTTGTATGCTGTTTCATCCAGAGTGAGTATTTTTATTCATTGAATTGTAGGCTTTGGATTTTGATCATCTCATCTAAAATGGATTGATAGCCTTTGTTGTATAATTATTCAGAAAAATACCTTAAGTAGTGGCAGTCAAAAAGCAATTGCTCTTTAATTTACTTGCACAAGCAGAAAGGTAGGCTTTGTTACTGAAGTGGCAGTCATAACTATTTTGCCACCAGATTTTTTGCACGGAAAGAACGAAATAAAAACCTTGCCTGTTTCTCCTAAAAACTTTAACGGACTTTAGGACTGTAAACGTGATATAGAATGTCATCGGTAATCACTGTGATTTAGCTGCTGTTTGCTCTGAAGTTTATTAACTTACAAAAAAACAGTTAAACTGTCTTGGATAACTTAAATGCCTGTTTAAACTGTTTTGAGAAATAAAACCGTAAAGTAAGCAGCTTGATCTGAGATTTTCTGGGGGAAAACTTTGAAAATGGATGCATCTGGACTAGATGAGCTCTGGAGTTACAAATGTCCCCTCTGTCCTGTTAATACAGAGGAGAGCATCTGATTGCAATCATGCAATATTTGTTGCTGAGATTTTGTTGCTTCTCTCTGTTGCTCAAGACAAGACCTGCAAGGAATAGTTAAGCCCTTCCGGAAGGGCTACTGTGGTAGGAAGTTACCAGTGTATTATCCTGTGGCAAATTATCAGTCTCCTCTTTGAATTTAATCTTTTTAGAAGTCCTGCTTGACTAATTTCTACAGATAGGCAAACAGTTTCTATTGGCTTTTCTTTTAAATATGTCAGTTATGGTTACTGGTGAAATTCAGAAGTCATTAATCAAGAATATAGTGAAGGATTATGCGTGCAGAGCTGGAAGAGTCTGGGAGAGTATAAAAATTACTGTCCATGCATCTTGGTGACTGCTTGCCAAAACAGTTAACAGGTTGAAAGTAATGTGCTGTGAATGACAACTTACTGATCTGCAAACCTCAAATTTTTTTTCCATGGAGTAGAGAATCCAGTTCTGAATTTAAGCCTGTTGACAATAGGCTTGCTTTTCTTTGTTGCTATTGACACTAACAAGTCCTGGGACTCTGGTGTTTCTAGACTAAGTAGAAACCTTTGATGTAATGAGACCTCTGCTAGAAAGAAAGGTATTTTGGGAAAATTCAAGGAACTTGAATTTCTTCAAACTAATCTTTTGAAGTTGTCATTTATTATCTCAATCCCTCTAATGGCCCAGGAAAGATTGGAGGGAAGCTATCTGCCATTGAAGGCAAAATTTATTCATATTAGAAACAAGTTTATTGAATATAGGCCAAAACACAGAGTAGGTATAGTTAAGTCATTAAGATTAGAGCTTAACATCCACTACTTTTAAAAATCTCTTTTTTTTTGTGATGTTTAACAGGTATGAAGGTTTCCTCAGTCTGGTACTCATTGAGGACATGGGCAAAAGAAGGATTTTAACTTCTACAGTTACATGTAGCAAATACTTGGAGCACAAGACTTAATATGAACACTGGCTCTTTGAGAATTTCACTGTGTAGCAGAGGAGAAAATACAGTAACAAGGGTGATGTCCTGCAGTCATACTTAATATGTTCAATGGCATTGTCCTAGCTGCTTTGCAAACTGCATAATCCTATGAATGGAATTTCTTCCTTCAAGGCCTGTAAGCTGCAATAGCAAAATTATTGCAAGACAAGATCATTAGGGGAGAGAACTTGTAGGATGGAAAAAGACCGTGTCAGTGGGCAATGCTGTCCCATGCTTCTGTGTTCTAGCACTTTCTTGTTGTAGACATGAGTGCCTAACAACTAGATTGCTATGCAGAAGTCAAGTTCAGCCCTTAGTAAAAATGGATTGTGTAATTTTGAATGTTTTTTTTCATAAACAGCTAATGGAATCATAGAATGGTAAGGTTGGAAGGGACCTTTGGAGATCATCTAGTCCAACCGTCATCATAGCCCATACAGGGATCGAACTCGTAACCTTGGCATTAGCAGCACCACGCTCTAACCAGCTGAGCTAAACCTGCCTCCCATGTAATAAAAGTGATTTGATTTTTAACTCAAATCTTTGTGATGATTGCACTTTATTGGAGTATCTGTGAATAAAATGGAAACTGAATTTTGTCAAAGTTGAATCCTAAAATAGAATGGGGATTTCGCCACTGAATTTCAAATTTCAATTAATGGCAGTGGTTAGCAAATTCGTGTTTCATTCAGCAATTCATGTTTCATTCAGCAATTTTTTTTCTGGAGTTGGGGAAACATTTTACATAAACAGATACCAGCCTGCTCATATTTGATAATCACTTCCTGGTAGCATCTAAAACAAGCACATGCCTTCTAAAAAGGTGTCGCTTGAAAGATTGGGTAAAATGAAGTGTTTAGTCACTGTAGTTTTTACTGACACACAGAATAATTTTATTTTCCTATTAGGGCATATATACTGCTACCCATTAACAGGAAAAAAGTGTTCATACCTGGAAGCTCTTCAGTTTTATAGGAAATTCTAGCAAATATGTCTATTCTGGACAGTTGTAGTAAAGCCCTTAAATGTGGAAGACAAATGCATTTTTCTTTTCTAGCCTAACCTGAAAATTATTCAGAGGCAATATTTTTTTGTAGCTCATTTCTCCCCTACCTTTCCTCCTCCTCCTCTGTCCCAATAAATCTTCATATTTAGCTAATGTCTTAACACCTCAACTGGTAGGGTTTGAAAGTAGTTTTGAGCCTTAAGATTACAATTGTTTTTTCTGATTACCTTCCACTTTTCTACTGCATATGTAGAACTATAGTGAGAAAGTTAACAGTATTGAATTACATTACTCTTTCTCTTTTCCTTTCTGTCTTATTTTAGAGGCCAACCTAATACTCCATCTAGGTAGACTTGATAAATGGAATTGTTCCAACTCTTGTGTGTGAAAACAAGGCAAGGATAGTCTAGAGGGCTGAAAATGTGCCAAAACAAACTTGGGTGGAATAGCTTAGTTCATCCAGCACTGCACTTTCTAACACCATGGGGCTTTTTTGAAAGTATTTCTGTTCTCAGATGGCTATGTGGTCCGTTGGGTGTCAAAGGAGGCAAGTGCCTTTGTAATGAATGAATTCCATGTTCTGCAGCACTTAGGCAGGATTTCATTCGTCTTGGTATGGAAGAAAGGACTGAGGTGGGCCCAGCTATACTGTTTTGACAACACACAAGCTCATGCATGTTTAAAATAAACATGATACTACAGGGTATATGATGTTAGGAAGAAAAGCTAAAGTAATTGAAGTTCTTGTACATTGACCTAAAGAGCTTACTTCCACAAGGGAGCAAATGCTTTCCTCCATCATGCTAAGAATTAAGATTGAATATACAGGCTTGTCTCAAGACTGACTTCAAAATACTCTTATACTTGCTTTTAGGAAGCATCTTGGCAGTAAATGCGAGGGTTTATGCATGTGTTTCATCAAAAGTGTACCAATTAGAGTAAGTCTAAAGGAAAACAAAAAGAATGTGTGGGAGTATAGAAAGTCTGACCTGTAAGGGAGATCACTGAAAGATCTGTATTCATTTAGTTGAGGAAAGGTAAGAAGAAGAGAAGAAATAACTCCGTCTTCAAATACATAAAAACAAAGGAGAAAGGATTCAGATCTTATCCATGCCAATTATGTGTAAGAAAATTAATACATTGTATTTAATATATACTATTCTATATCTAATATTTATATTAATATGTTAGATATATATTGGACTTTCTAGTGTGTTGACCAAGACAGCATAACCTACCACAGTCTCTGCTGGAAACATCAAGGAAGGATTAGCCTAGATATTTGTAGGACTTAAATTGGTTTAGCCAGTGCTGCCGTGGAGTAGAAGAGCTGAAGATGAAAAGGGATTGTCCGTGACTTTTGCAGACTCGATCTCGTAGATGCTATCATGTCTGACTTGCTCACAAATGAATATTTTCCTAACTGTTGAGCTAATTTTAACCTGTAAACCTTGCAAATTAATCATGGCTTATGAATTAAGGATATACTCATACTGTGGACAGATTCTGTCTGACTATGTCAAAGATAACATCCTTTCAGCTTTACTTAAATTCTAGATTTTCCCCTTGGAAATACCAGTCTGATGAAAATGGGAATTTGAATTGCCTCACAGGCTGGAAAAGCATCACTGATACGATAACTTTCCAAGGTAGTTCTTATGGAAGTGACTAAGATGTATTGTAAGGGGACTCTAGGAAGCTCCCTTGACCCCAGTTCTGTCATTGAATCAATTTTATAGGCATTAAAATTAAAGTAAAATCTAGGAAGAAGGCAGCAGGGGGGAGGAAGATCTGGCCACTCTTCTCATAGAAACACATAAAATAGAAATTATCTTTCTTTTGTGCGTGGAAAGGAGTGAAGCATACGAAAATACATTTGGAGACTTTATTAAAAACCCAATGTATGGTGAAGGCATTTTTTTTTTTTTTGCCAAAGTGCATACGTATAAGTTATATGGATCACAATGTTTAACATGCTCATGGCCTGTAGATGTGAAGGTCAGGATGTATCCTTATATAGTTTCACATTCAGGTAGTAAAATGTGCTTGGTTGCATGATCAAAGCTTTGTAGGCTCCAACTAATTCAGAGTTTATTTCAGTTTTAATCTTTCTTTAAAGTTTGATCTAGTTGGAACTTATTTCCAAATTCTAGACACTGTATGTGCTCATTTATTTTTCTGTTGAATCAAAGTCATCCCTTCAGTGTTTGGATGAGAAGATAATCTGTGTAGTAAGGTACTGCTGGAGGTAGTCCAGCTACCTGCTCAAAGCAGGATCAGCTCTGAGGTCAGACCTGGGGCTGAGCAGGGCTTTATCAAGTTGAATCCTGAAAACCTCCAAGCACAGAAACTGAACAACCTTGCTGGGCAGCCTGCTCTACTTCCTGACTCCCCTGCAGGGTGAAAAAGTTTCTCCTTTTGTAAACTTCTCTTTTCCAATGTATGCCTCCTGGCTTCTCATTTTCTCTGTGAAGAGCCTGGCCTTTTCGATGACCTCCTTGCAGGTACTGGCAGGCTGCTGTTAGTTCCCCCTAAAACCATCTTTCTCCAGGCTGAACAATCCCCAGTCCCTTAGCCTCTCCTCACAGGGCAAGTGTTCCAGCTGCTGACCACCTTAGGAGCCCTCTGCTCAACTCACTCCAGTTAATCGATGTCCACCTTGTGTTGGGATGCCCCAAACTGGATAAAGTTCTTTATTTGGTTCTCTACCCATCCAGACTTCAATGTCCTAACTTGGATACAGGATAATTGTGGGAGGCAGAGTAAAAAGTTGTGCTGAAGCTGAAGTAATTGGCCTCTAGTGCTCTCCCTTTCCCACTCAAATATAGTCATTCAAGTCCAGAAGGCAGCTAGGTGGGCCTACCTTCACCTTGGTAAATCAGTGCCGAGTGTTCCTGATTACCTTCTCTTGCAGTGCCCAGAAATGTCTTACAAGCGGACTTGCTCTCTGGTTTTCACCAAAGTGAAGTTGACCAGCCTGTAGGTCTCTGGGTTGTCCTTTTGGGCTTTTTTTGATAATGGTTGCTATCTTACAGTAGCTTTTTTCCAAAACAACTCTTTATTCTTGGTGAATTGATCCTGGCATATTTGCCAGGTGCAAAATCTTTTCCACTCCCTGTCTCTAGGGGTCACACTGAGAGCTGTGTGCATGTCACTGTGCCTGATACCTGGAAGAGCTGAAAGACTGAAATCTGTTAGGAAAGAGAAAGTCAGTGTTGCAGAACAAGAACAGTAAATATGGAAGACCCCTGAATGTGAACAGAATAATCTTACTTTCAGGGGAAAAAATGGGTTATTTAAAAATGTGGAGACATCCTTCCATTTTTTGACTTAGAGAAGTGTTTAATAGTAGTTTTGTAAGATTCACTACCTGAAAATTTATAGTGTTGGTATATTGTTTTGAAACTGCCAGCCCTGCCAGAAACCAAGAGATTATATGAAAAAGCAGAATAATAGGTGAAATTTAATTTTGTAATGAAAAGTAGTGTGGGCTTTTGAAGTATTTCAAATATGAAATAGTATGGTAGTATTGAGAAAAGCAAAGCTTTTTAAGATAAGGTGATCTTATGAAAAGATGAAATTTAATTCATTTTAATAAATAACTCTGGAACGTCTAATAATAACAGATCAAATCATAAAAATCTTTTCTGTAAGCAGAATTCTTTTAATAAATGTTGAAGCTGTTAAGCCATGAGGATAACCTGTGGCTTCCCCATATAAAAGGATAAGAAAGAAGTTAAGTTACATCACTTGTGTGTGTGTTTGTGGTATGTGCTGTGGATCTTTAGGTCCATTTTTTTTAAGCCTTTTTCATCACGGCAGATTAGCTATTTCTGAGGCAGCTGAGCAAGAAGACAGTTTTGTTGTCACATTAAGATCTTTTGTTTATAGTTTATTGTTTACTTCTCTAGCTGTGAAGAGCAAAATTCCTGCTTTGGAATTAGGGTAGTGTTTGTCAAAGGATATCCTTGGTGTGTCTGTTGTGAAATGTGCGGAGGGTTTTTTTTTTTTTTTTTAAAAAAAAAAAAAAAAAAAAGGAAAAAAAAACACCCAACAAAAAACCTGGAAGATTCGTTTTCTCTCCTTAAAGAGAGCTTAGCATATAAAGCCTTAGGTGTCATAGTGAACGTGGCCTAGGATCATTTCCACAGAGTACTGAAGCTGATAAGAAATGACTTCCTGAGTCTCTGACATCTCTCCACTGCTTACAGAAATATTACAGGCTGAACTGGGAAAGAGGGGAAAAAATCCCAAACCTTCTAACCCTAGCAACTAGGGACCAGTGCAGGAAGAGGAAAGGTGTATTTGTGTTTTGCAGCAATCTATGAAAAGGAATCTGGACAAGGGCCTGAAGGGGGAAAGAAAATGTGAATAGAAAATTAAATGAGAAGATGCCTTGTCTGGTCAGGAAGAGTGGCATAGGGTGGAAATCATCCAAAATGGACAGGGACTACTTAGTGTCTGCAGTAACAGTTCTCCGCTTGCTTAAATAGCAGAGCTTTGTGTAGTGGATCTGAAGGCTGGCTGTTCCTGCTGTTGAAGCAATGCAAGACCACAGTGTAAAACTTCTCTAGGTTAGATTTTTTTTTTTTAAGAAATGTGAAAACTAAATACCACAGAGATGTATAAATCATGTATAACCCTAACTTACTCTTGCCATGCCTGCATATTCTAGCAATCTGCATTTCAAAGCTTTTCTGCCTCTGTCAGTGTTTAGATCAGAGGGTGCTCATCATTCAGTGAGCTACTGTGGGCTGGTGGAGGTGGTGTTCTTGTTGTGGTTCTGACTGTGGTATCAGTACATCAGGTGTACTCCTCACAGCATATTCTAGATACAGTGGTCTTTGCCTATTTTATTGATGCATTGAGAAAGTTTTGGACAGAGTCAAAGCAGCTTTGCGATCAAAGCAAATCAAGCTTTGAGGGCTCACCTTGAGACATACAGGACTGACTTTTTCAATGAAAAGCAATTCATGTTTGAGGCATAGATCCTATTAGCCTCAATTTAGCATCACTTCTGGAAATTGGACTGGGTATCAGGCACCCTGAAAATGGGAAACATGCAATTTGAGATTTCCTTATAGAAGGATTGGTGTTGGGTTAGGTTGCATGTAAGGACTCTCCAGCTGCCTAAAATTTCCCAGCAGTGTTCCATAGTGGCTTGCTTAACTGAATCATTTTGGCATTGTTAAGTGTCATAAGCTTAAAACTTAAGTTTTACTTTATGCGTGAAAATGTGCAACTGCACATTTTGCATACATGTAAAATGATAGTCCGCAGCTTTTTGGACTTTGGGGGCCATCCGAACTCTTGGTATTAGTATTCTAAGTGTCACAACAGCAAATTTTTCTTGTGGATCTCGTTGTCAGTAAAGCAGCCCATTAATAGTCTTGTCACAGTTCTTTTGGGGGCAGTGTGCCTTGTGTGTGTCATTGGTAAGCTTTCTGCTTGAATGGAGAGTGTGAGGAAAATAGTATTTTCTCTTGTGAATGAGAACTGTAATATAGTCCCACAAAGTAGAAAGGGAGACAAATTAACAGTGCACTGATGTTTGTTTTCTAACTCTTAAGTGCTTACCTTTACATATTCACTAGTATTTTTAAATGGAAAAAAGAAAAAAAAATCATGCTCCCCATACTGTTTAGTCCTTACAACAGAAGAGCAAAACTAAACCCAAACTTCAGGCATCTGAATTAAACTCTCAGCTTTGCTTCAGACTAATTCATGTCAGATGATTTCTGCAACTATTCTCAGTTTGCAAAAATCTTACATGCTTATTGAACTAGCTCTTAATGTACCTTTGAAAAGAATGTAATCTGTTTCTTATATGCCACATCTAAAGACTTTTTAGCTACTTGAATCGATCTGCTTTAAATGATCTGAGTCCATGACTGATTATCAAATTCTTATGTGTGAATACATTCTTACGCTGTTGTGCATAAACAGGAAATAAAATCCATCTGCAAGTGTCACAGCCATCTTAATGTGCTCCTATACTGGGTATTCTCAGGTAGTTTATTCTTCCAGTTAGCTATCCTTTCTATAAACCTAGGATCCCATTTGCTGTGACCTCTGTGGGTAAGAGAAAAATGAGATTGTAGTCTGCCCTACTACTGAACTTAGGCCAAATAGTGACTAATGAATATAGCAGATGTTTCTACTTTTGAAGACTTTTTTTTTTTTTGGAAAGAATTTTATTGACCAATTTATCCTTCCTCCCAGGAGAAAATGGGACAGCAGTGTAGCTGAGATCTGACAACTCATTACGTAAGAGAAGAATGTATTAGTATTGACCCTTGCTGTGTTGACAGTAGGGTTTGAATTTAACCTTCTGCTCTTTTAGTTCCAGAAACCACATCCAAGTAGAGTTTTCTTCAAATCATTCAGCTACTGTGACACCTTGTGATGTCAGCCATGTTTTAAAAAGCTTGAAATACAACAAGCCAGATTTTTTTTTTTTTTTTGGTTACACTTATATGCAAGCCTGGGGTAACTCCGTTGACTTCATAGCTTTACTCCAGATATTTATTCATCTTACTGAGATTGTAATTTGACCACTGACTTTGAACAAACAACTCATGTTTGATTTGGTTTGCCACTGGGATAGGAGGTCTGTGGAGCTAGAAGGTTATAACAAATTCCCTCTCTCCCTTTGTTGCTGAGTTCTCAAAGGCATTCATCTGCAACTCATTATCTTAAACATGGGAGAGGATTGCTGTGTTGAAGTTTCATACCAGAAAGTGCAAAAACTCTAGAAATGAGGTTACCTGGAAAAAGTTCCTTTTTGTGCTGTAGGGGATCTTCTATCTTCTCGTCCAGGCGGGAAAGTAAATAAAGCAACTGTGAGGACTTCTATGACAGATAGCAAACAGGAGATTATTATAGTAGAATAATTTATCTGTGCTAGTATTGAGAATTATACTGGAAAGGAAAACTAAAGAGATAATGGAGTTTCTTTAGGGTTTACAAAATTTTGTACCAACAGTAGTCCAGAGAGAGAGTTGCAAGCTTTGAAGATGCTATCATAGGAAAATACAATAATGTGACATTACCCCATATCCTTGTTTTCACTTTACCTGCTACTGAAATAGGTTTATTTTAATGTTAAAAATTGATTCCCACTATGTGAAAAATACAAATTAATGCCATTGAAATGTCAAGCTTGAAGACTATGTGACAGAGTTTTCTTAACTTTTGTTAGTTTTGATCGCAGTCTTCCAAAGATCCATTAGTAAAGTGCCATTTCATGGATGTGACATCTGTATTGAAAAAGAGATTGTGCACGCAGCAAAACTTATGTGTGAGGTTTAGAATGGCTACAGTTGAATTCCTGCACAAAGGAGTGTTGCACAAAAAGCGTTTGAGTTGAACGTGAGTCTTATGAGCAGAGTTTTTTGAGAGGGACTTGTCAGGTGCAAGCTCCTTAGTGTGCTTGTTTTGCGATTACTCCTCCCAGAAGGCACTCTCCTGAGATCTGCTTGTATGCAGAGGGGGAACTGGGTTTATATAGAGGAAAAGAACCTTTAAAGACTACTTATGTAGCCTAATGTCCTCAGTCGTCTTTCGTAGCAGCTCTTCCAAGGGGATGCTGCACTCCATAATGCCCCATGTTCCAGGGATCAGAGGAGCGAATGGCACCTTCTGCAGATGGAGCATGGTGTCGAGAGGCTCATCTTCCTGGCATCTGCTCATTTGCATGCATCTGTTTCCATAAAGCCCAGTACTCTGCTCTTACTCCGCACACTTCAGTTCTATCTTCCTGCACCCATGAGCTAAGGATGCAAGGGTATTTTGAGCAGCTCATGTTGGTGATCTGAGCATCAGGAACCTGTGACCTTGCAAACCGATTTTCTTCGATCCCGCTCTGTTCTGCTGTTCAGGAAATCTTCTCAAGTGCAAGAGGTGAAATCAAGAATGATGTCATCAATGTGTAACTATTAATCACTGTAGGAATTCTGCTTTTCCAGGTGGGAAACAGTTAACAGCACTTATTCTCACATATGCATAGAACATGTACAATAAACTATGCACAAAATCAAACACCTAAATGAATAGCATTATTTAGGGCATGCTTTCAGAAATAAAAAAATCAAACTTGCTTGATAAGCAGGTAGCTGCATCATTTTCACTGATTGTTTGCAGATTTCTGCTGAGGGGAAAGGCTAGAGTAGTGTGGGTTCACAAACTGGTTTGTTGTCTTGAGACACACGGTTAATGTGAGAAGAGTTGGCTTGGAAAGCCTTTTTATGTGCATGTACATTAGTCTCTTCAACTTCTTTGTTTCCCTCAAAAGATTCAAGAGGGGTAAACTTAAAAGGTCACCAACTCTTCAACCTTAATTTTGCAGAGATTCAGCGAGTCCCATGCTGAGATGAATGGATGAATTAAACCTGGGAATGAGCAGTACTTAAATTTCTTTTGAACTACAAAGTTTAAAGAATAGGCTGACATTTGTAAAGTGCTGTTTTGGAGGAAAAAGAGGCCATTCTTGATGTTCAGATAAATCTCATTCAGTCTATATAAATAATCCATCCTTACCTCTGCGAGGCAACGTAGATTTCAAATTGGCTGGAAAAAGCAGATGCTAGAGCACTTAGAGAACTTCATTTTTAAACAGAAATGATTATTTTGCTTTAATACCTAGACAAGTGCTCTCCTGTGGTAGCATCCCTGTTATGACTTGTGTGAGTACTGACTGCTCTCACGTGCAGTGTGGGCTAGACTTCTTTCCAGATGAAAAGTTGATACATGTCCTGGTTGGGGTGGTGGAAGGGCAGTGACTGTTCCTCCAGTCTCTGGTTTTGGTGGCAGGGTACTTCAGCTCTGAGCTAGAGGAGCAAAGAACAGAACCAGATCTGGCAAAAATCAAGTCTGAGGTTTCAGTTTGAGGCTGTATTAAATAGAGACTGTTTCAGTTTAATGCCTTATGTGCCAGGAGGTCGCATGCGATTGAACAGCGTATCAAAAGCTGTGGGTTGGTAGGTTGCTTTATTTATTTTTTAAAAAAGCTTGCTTTGTTTGTTCCAGAATGCGGTGACTTCTTAGAGGTGGTCTTATTGTAAGACTTAATTGTGTTGCTTCTTCCTTTTTGTGCTTACATGTTTATATCTTTTAACTATGAATCTGAGCCTCCAGTCTGGTCTGCACCTTACTTCATGAGCTGCTATATGTAAGGGGCACATAGTGATAACTTACTATAAAGAGCTTTCAAGCTGTTGCTGTTCATGCTTGGCTTTGGGGTGTGTCATGCAACTTAGCTGAGAAGGCTTCTGACCTAAATACTTTATTATATTTCACTTGTCTTGTTGTTTGTCTTCCTGAGGTTATAAGCATCCTTGAAGACAAGAAGAAGCTTACAGATGAGTTCTGCATTCTCAAATTGTTTAGCTGAGCTTGGAATATCTCTCTCTTGGAGCAAGACAGAGGAGGAAAGAAAAATGGAAAAAAAGACTGCAACTGAAGGGGGGAAAAAGCTGGATAGGTTTTACAACCATAAATGGTAAAAGTAACCTTGCTCTGCTGCCAGCAAGCAGAACGACAAAATAAGGTTTTGATTTACAGGAACAGCTCAGCAAGGGCCTTGTAGAGTGCTTCATGCCTGCTATAAAAATGTGATTAGCTATAAAATGGGAGAGATTTAACAAGAGAATTTAAGCATCGGCAATAGCCCTATTTTGTGCAGATCATGGATGCTTGCGTTCAGGATTCTGGGAATGCAAGTTGGTTAGAAAATGTCATATTTTCCAAAAAGGCAATGTTGGATTATTTTGACTTCTTACCTGAGCATATAAAATCTTGGTTCCTTACCTATTCACCATGAGGACTCAAAAATCAGGCAGTGTTTATCCTTGTAGCTAGTTCTTCAGGTAGTTGTCTCCCAGGAGCCAGGCTTACAGTAAGCAGCCTACGGGACATACAGGAATGTATCAGATGCTTTTCCTTAAAGGCTTTCTCTTAATGTTGTTGTATAATCCATGCAGTCTCTCCCTACTTGTATATTACAGCTTTATTTTAGGAAGGTAAATTTGTTAGGGTAGGTAGAACTTCCTGGCAAACACCTTTCTCCAATTTGATATTGTCCAGGCTCCAGCCCTGAAGCAAAAGAATCCTGAAGTTCGGTTTTTCGAAAAAGAAGGCTCAAGAACGAGTGAGTTTTATCTTCGAATGTGCCCAGTGCAGTGAGGCGCTTGGGGAGAGGCTAGCGTTTTGGATCCCTGAAGCGATTCCTTGTGAGGACTCTAGTGAGGGAAGGAGGAAGCAGGGAAATTTGATTCCTTTCTGAAAAGTTATCAAGTAAGTTGTGAAGAATTTATAGTCCTCTCTGAAAATTGAGGCCAAATATTTCCTGTAAAGGACTTGTCATTCTTTTTCAAAGATGTGACAAGAAGGCACTCTGTTGTGTTTCACTGTGTGACTTAGACCCAAGCTGGATTCTGAGATATTTATCTATTACTTTTAATTAAGCCAAGTTAAACGTTCTTCATTTGTTGCCATTATACCTCCATAGCATTACTGATGTTTCAGGTAGTCTAAAATCAACAGTTTCTGGACTAAATACATCCCCGAGAGAGTATAAGCAGCAGAATTTCATTATTACTGCCAATTATGTTCTTTATATCAAAGATTGATTGGGAATCATCCCAAAGATAGTGGGGACACCAATTTAAGAGAACATATGTGCCTATGAATGTATGGATTTCCTAAGGTATCATTTTTCTTTCTTTTTAAATCTAATAAACTTTTTTCTTGTCCTCTAATGAAAAATAAGAGGCTTTTATGTTAGTTATTTGTGTGGATTGCCTGAAGATCATTGTAACAGGCCTATCTTTATAGGAACTTAAAGATATAGTTTAAAATTTTGGTTTTGTATGGAGGATTATTAAAATTAAACATTTGAACTTTTGGATTTAATACTCCAAGCATAAATTCAGAATTGCAGTATTCTACTGAATGTGTACAACTGAAAACTAACAAATACACTAATAAATATGTAGTTTTTATACCTATTGTTATAATTCTACCAGTATTTCAATTATAAACTCTTCATTTCAAGGGTTTAAAACTTTATACACTTTTTATATACTTTGTCATTTGAACTGGGAGCTTTTTTTAAAATGTACTATTCTAAAAATCTGTTTGTTTGTTTAAGGATTTAAGGATAAAAGGTTAGTATTAGAAGTATTTATATTTTTTAAAGAAGCTTAATAGCATGTCTGAGAAATAAATGCAGAGCTCCTGCATGTGGCAATACACCTTCTACTAATTTGACTTGAAGGATATTTGCTTAATCAAAACAAAATGGTTTAAAATTTCCTTTTCTTATTCAATCAATAAGGAGGACTTTTCAAATCACTAAGTAATATAAATTTCTTAGCTATAAAGAGTAATTTAGGTCTTTTACACAGGGAAAGTGTTGATTTTTATTTTATTTTATTTTTTTGTAATACTGTAATTAATGAACAGTCACTTTGGGGAGAAGCATTGCTAAAGATCTCTCTTCCTAGGGAAAAAGAACACAAAACAAAACAGATTTTTTTGGGGGGTTGAGAGGGTTATTTGTTTTTTTCCCATGGCAAATTCTATATTGTTCATTAGTATCAGTATATACCCAGAAATCTTTTAATTGCAATAATTTTATGGCTTTACAAGTATGCTTGAATTAGGATCAGAAATTGATACTGATGCAGAATACAGAGAGATACTTGGAATATCTTCTATTTGGCAAAACCTTAAGTTTAGCTTCTCTCCCTGTGATGATACGTACAATTTAAATATCCAAACTTCAAAATTAAAATTAAGCTCAAAGATACAGAAGTAGCTGCTGAGTAATTATTTCTTAAAATGAAAAGGCTATTTTGCCATAGGTTTTGAATACAATTATCCTCCTAATCTGGAAGAATGTTGTGGTTAAATGCAGTGCATTCCCTCTCAAAGGAGGGATGTATTTCTTCAGTTGAAATTCCGGTCACTTTTTTCCAGTCACTTTTTTTTTTTTTTTGGTAGTTTAGAAGCAGGAGTAGGATGAATATTAGGATAGTTCTGTTAATTCTGAAAACTTAGCTTATGACTGAGGTGAATGATAGTCTTTTGGCTTCTCAGAATGGTCAACTAATTTACCCATTGTGGAAAGTGATCCTTGGAAACTGAAAAACAGAGTAAAACTGCATTAGTGCGTGTAATGTAGATGGACCTGAGCAGATACAAGATCCTGTGACTGTAAATGCGCAGAGATCCATCACCTTGACCTTTGTGTATGTATTGTTGCTATGTAGTAACTGAAATTTCAGTATGTGCTGTTCCTTGTATAGGGCCTTCTCGTTACAAATCTTGAGTGAATGCATCCACTTGAACAGTAATGTGTTTGTTCAAGTCAAATGTTTGGAGGGAAATGCTCAGCAGTGTCTTTGTTTCTTCTGATAATTAAATTGTAGGAGGGAACATCATACTTTTAATTTTGCCTTTAAAAGGAAAGGTGCCTAGAATAGGATAGTTTCACTGTTGTGAGCGAGACCAAGGGTCTCCTCGCTATTTTGTAGGTGTGCTTTTTGCAGCTGTGAATGTGATCTGCTGGGTTCTTATGTCAGTTCCTAGTAGAAATGAGTCAATCTTCTCAAGGTTAAGCAGCATATCTAGTTACTTAGCAGTGATTTCTTCCTTTCCACTTTCAAGTTGCAGAACTTACGTGGCATCAAGTCATTCACTTCAGGTTTGGGAGGTGATTACTAAAAATCCAGGCCACCTCAGGAATCAATGATTCACAGAGGTGCAAAAAGGAAAATGCACTGAACTATGATAAGACCTCTATTTTGCCCTTTTGGCCTTAGTTCTTTTTTGCCAAGAAACAGAAAACTGCTAAACAAGTCAAAGCTTGACATCCATCCTTCAGATTTACCATTGCTGTGAATAAGATTTGTGAATTTTGATCTCCAGGACTGACTGAGGAACATACACCTGTACTATGTTAAAAGGTTGGGATTGTGTGTGTGTGTGTTCTTTTTTCTTTTTCTTTCTTTTTTTTTTCTTTTTTTGTATGATAGTCATGGTGTAATGACTGAAGATGACTTGTCTCTTCAAAATAAAAAGATACTACATCTTCTTAGGTCTTTATGTAAATGATTTTCTCCTGTCTGTCACTTACATGAAATGGAATTGCAGTCGTTAAAACCAAAGCTGAATCTTGCTGGACAGAAAACTAGTTAAAACTAAGCTGTCAGCCGTCTTTTAGTGCAAATACAGAGTTTTGTTGCCATAAACTTTGTTTCAGTCTCTATCCTACTGAATAAAGAAGAAATGCAGCAATGATAATTACCTAACCAACTTTAAGTTGTTTGGTGATCTGCAGAAAAGGAAGTGCCCATGCATGTTCTGATTAGCTGACTGCTGTCTTGTCAAGCCTAAAACAGCATTTACCTAGTCACTGAAGCTGATGAGGAGTAAAATTTGGCAGGAGCTTGCTGCTTCTTTGCACCTTTGCAGGTGTTTTGTCAAATGTTTTGGGCTGTCCTTTCAACCCCAAATTGATATCTAAGATGTATTGTGACTAATCCTTGTAGATATGGTCTTAGTACACAGGTTCACTTGCTTACATACTCCAAAAATGGAGTGATACTTGGCATAGCAGACCTAGTTAGAATTTGATTAATGAGGCTGTTTCATCGGTAATAACATTAATCTTTATATTTTTTATGTGTATAACATGTAACTTGCCAAAGAATAAAATGTATTAATATAAGGGATGATAGAGTGATATCTGTTACCTTTTTATATTAAAAAAAAAACACTCAAATGCAATATTTGTACTCAAACAATGGAAAATAGCATTTTCACACCAAGATAACACATCATAAATATGCTACTTTATGATTTAGTTATGTACACCTTTTACATGAACAAATGAATAAATGAGTCAGTCATGTACTTAGCATTGTGAATTAAGGTTTTTGCCCTGAACAGAGCATACTACTTCACAGTATAGCATATTAAAATATTTAAAACGCTTCATGAGTAATACTATACAACTAGTATGTGGTATAAATTACTGAAGTGCACTAAGGGCATGGATACTGCTAACTCATCACTTCTCATTCTTTTCAGGAGTTGAAAAGAAAACATGTCCTCCTCCTCTCCTAAAAGGAGAGAGAGCTTGATGCTTCCCTTGCTCCTTCTCCTTCTATCTGGGAAAGGAAAGACTTCTCATCAGGGGAACCTTGAGTAATTGCAGCATGTTATGTGAACATACAAACCTATATGCAGAAGGACTTCCTTTTTCATCACTGTAGTAAAAATGGACCGGAGGTCTTTAGCTGTGTTGTTCCAATTTCATCATTTTTTCCAGTGTTGACTGTGTATTATCTTGCACTTGTATCATAACTTTGGGAATTCTGGGCATTCGTATTTGGTAGCAATAGAATATGAAGAAATTAGGATGGTTTTGTGGTGTGTGGACATCTTTTTTTATTTATTTATTTATTTTTTTTTTTAAGCACCCTAACCGTTTTTCACTCTGAGGGTAGTCCCATTGGTAAGCAGCAGTGGATCAGTGCCTTGTTCTCGAGTTGTAAACTTGCACTTCATGAAAACACAGTCTTTACTTTCTTATGCTGGTTTATGAGAAGGTGGAAGAGACCCTAGACCTTGTACTAACTAATAACGAAGGACTGGTTGGAGATGTGAAGGTTGGGGGCAGCCTTGGCTGCAGTGACCATGAGATGGTGGAGTTCAGGATCCTGCGTGAGAAAGCAAGCCAGTAAGTAGGATTGCAACCCTGGACTTCAGGAGAAGCAGATTCTGGCCTCTTTGGGGATCTACCTGGAGGAATCCTATGAGCTAGGGCCTTGGAAGTAAAGAGGGGTGCAAGAGAGCTGGACCCCCAAGCATCACTTCCTCCAAGATGAAGAGCAGTGCATCCCTATGAGTAATAAACCCAGCAAAGGGGATAGGAGACATGCATGGATGATCAAGGAGCTCCTGGCAAAACTTAGAAGAAGAAAGTACACAGAATGTGGAAGAGGGGACAGGCTACTTGGGAGAATTACAGGAATGCTGTTAGAATATGCAGGGATGCAATGAGGAAGGTTAAGGCTCATTTGGAATTAAATCTGGCAAGGGATGTCAAGGACAACAAGAAGGGCTTCTTCAAATACATCAGTAGCAAGAGGAAGGCTGGGGAAAATGTGAGCCTGCCGCTGAATGGGGTTGGAGGCACTGGTGGCAGAGGCTACAGAGAAGGCAGAGTTACTGAATGCCGCCTTTGCTTCAGTCTTCACTGCCAAGGGCAGCCCTCAGGAATTCCAGACCCTGGAGGCAAGAGAGAAAGTCTAGAGAAAGGGAGACATTCCCTTGGTCAAGGAGAATTGGGTTAGAGATCTTTTGGGCAAGCTTAACATCCACAAATGCATGGTCCCTGATGGGATGCACCCTTGAGTGCTGAGGGATCTGGCAGATGTTGTTGCCAGGCCGCTCTCCATTATCTTTGAAAGGTCATGGAGAACTGGAGAGGTGCCTGAGGACTGGAAGAAAGCCAGTGTCACTCCAGTCTTCAAAAAGGGCAAGAAGAAGGACCCAGGCAACTACAGGCCAGTCAGCCTCACCTCCATCCCTGGAAAGGAAATGGAACAACTCATTCTGGATATTATCTCCAAGCATGTGGAGGTCATGGAGGCCAAGAAGGGCAAATACAGGGTCCTGTACCTAGGGAGGAATAACTGCATATACCAGTACAGGCTGGGGGCTGACCTGCTGGAAAGCAGCTCTGCAGAGAAGGACCCTCGGAGTCCTGACGGACAACAAGTTGACCATGAGCCAGCAATGTGCCCTTGTGGCCAGGAAGGCCAATGGTATCCTGGGATGCATTAGGAAGACTGTTGCCAGCAAGTTGAGAGGTGATCGTGCCCCCGAAACTCAGTTTCGGTGAGGCCTGATCTCGAGTACTGCGTCCAGTTCTGGGCTCCCCAGTACAAGAGAGACATGGAGCTCCTGGAGAGAGTCCAGCATAGGGCTACAAAGATGATCAGAGTGCTGGAGCATCTGCCCTCTGAGGAACAGCTGCAAGAGCTGGGCCTGTGTAGCCTGGAGAAGAGAAGGCTAAGATGTTTATGGACATCTTATCAATGTGTATCAATACCTTTATGTAGGATGTCAAGAGGATGTGCATTAAGTCTTTTCGGTGGTGCCCAGCCACAGGACAAGAGGCAACAGGCACAAACTGAAACACAGGAAGTTCCACCTGAATATGAGGAGGAATTTCTTTCCTGTGAGAGTGACAGAGCACTGGACCAGGTTGCCCAGAGAGATAGTGGAATCTCCTTCTCTGGAGATATTCAAAGGCCACCTGGACATGATACTGTTTAACATGCAGGTGACCCTGCTTGATTAGGGGTGTTGGACTAGGTGGTCTCCAGAGGTCCCTTCCAACCTCAACCATTCTGTGATGCCAACTTAGTTATGGGCCCAGGACTTTTGACTGAATATGCAGTGTGGAATCATTCTAGTAGATTTAGTCAGGTCTGGTCAGTGATATAAGGCTGTACTATTTTGCAAGAACATACCATTTTCTGGATGCTTCTCTGAGTGAGGTGTGATGCATCAGCACCTTTATGTACTGAAAGATGTTCCTTCCCTGTACCTCTGTAACTTTGCCACAAAACGAACAGCTAGGTACCACTGGCAGACCTGCTAGCCTGCTTAACGTAGAAAAGGAAAAAAAGGAGTGATGATCTTTTTCCATACTTAGGAATATAAAGCTGAAGAAAATGGAGCTTCTATTGACCTCCTGAATTCTACAAAGAAGTTGTTATTGGACAGAATGGAAGAGACTTGTTTTGTTCTCCCCATGTCCGGCTTTTATCCTGACCCAATTAGGATATGTCCTCTGGCTAGTAACCTGCTTGTAAATATGTTGGAATTAATTCCACTGGAGATTGCATAGGGTACTTAGAGTGTGGAAGACCATTACCAACTGTGTTAAACTACTGAATGGTTCCACATGTTGAAGGGTCTCTTTTCATTCACATCACTACCAAAAATTCTCTGGAAGGCACACTCTTGCTTTCAGGTATTTAAATTTGGCTCTGTGAAGTGTAACGTAACTTTCTTCACTGTCTTCATGTCCTTGGCTGTATTTTGTTGTCCCTTATATCTTCTGTGCTTACAGTACTTAGTTGTGCCCTTTTGAATCCTTAAAATTCACAACTTTCTTTATTCTTGTCCACATTCCATTTTATATCCATAGAAATTAATTTAATTTCCTGTGCATAGCTACCCCCCCTTTTTTTTCCTCGATCTGCAACTTTGTGCTGTTTCTCATTATCCTTTGCTGTCAGGTTTTGTGAAAAGTCAAGTGGAGAGGGTTTAACTTCCCTATTACCAATTACAACCACCATCCAACCCTTCTCCCCCACTTCTTTAATAGACCTAGAAATATTAATTGATCTAATGTTGATGCACAAAAATTTCTTTTTGACTTTTTAAGCTTGGAGTTTAGTGATAGCTGATGTTTGAGTGGAGAGACTTTCCCCTGTGGCATTTCTGTTCTTTGCCCCTCTCTGTCTGCATCTGTCATTCTTTTTATGCAGGAATTTGTGAAGCTACATAAAGCTAGATTTCTCAGCAAAAGGGCAGAGATAGTGTTGCCTCACCATCAGATTTTGCATGGAGGTGGCAGTTTTGTGAGGTTCTATGAAGTACTGCTGGGTAAAACTTGAGCATTTTCTTAACAGTGCAGGTTCTATAGTGTAAGTTTATTTTGCTTTCCTCTGTTAATTTTGGTAGTTTGGCACCCTCCACATAAGTCTCATACTACTTTCACGGTCACAATGAATAGTCAAATGTCTGTAGCCGTTCTGCCTCTCGCAGTGACATATCCTTGTGCCAGCTGTGGAGTGAGTCGGCATCCAGCGTGAATATGTTCCCTAGCTTGGGACTGCTTGTCACAGGTATGATTTTGAAACAGATCCTTTTGGAGTAGAAGGTCACTGGGCTTTTTTTTAATTAGCAGTTAAGGATATTGAGAGTACATGGTTTTGGAAGTACCCTTTTCTGGGTAGACTGAACCTGTGAGTCTTCGCAGTGGGAGTGACCCAGGATGATGATAATCAATATGGTCAAGAAAGCGGAGGATGTATTGACGAGTTTGTTTCAAGAAGGCATAGATAGGAATTCATCCTATGAAAGGAACATTACTGCATCTTTACTCGAGTCTTCCTAAATTTCCTGTTAGAAAAACAGGTCATGTTAGTATTCAGTCCTTCAGAAGGTTTCATCTATTTGTAAATAAATTTTACAGATGAATTTGAAGCTCACAACTGCCTACGTTATCTTTGTGAGTCTTCAAATATACGAGTCAGCCTCTGAACTAGCTTTTGTCTCAGGGTGAAATCGTAAGGGTCTCCTGTTCCATAATAAAAATGGAATGTTAGGTATTTGATTAGTGGAATCTTAAGCAATGTCATGAGATGATTGAAGATGCTTTTAGAGGAATCCAAGTATAGTACTTGGTGACTCACTACTGTAGGCTGGGGAGGACCACTTGATACCTGTCCTGAAAAAATAATGCAGTAAGTAGGACTTTCTAGTTGTAAACTACACTAAATTTCCTGCTTCGTTTACACACACAGTTGATAATTCTTGCAAAATGTGCATTTGTGTTCTTTTTGCACTATATACTATAATTCTAGGATGAAGAATTTTAGACTTTCGTAACAGCATCTTCTTGACAGAAGAACTCTCCTGCTAGAGCAGCAGGGCATGTGTTCGTAAATGCAGCTTTTATTCCAAGTTGGATTAAACCTAGAGAAAAGAAAAACCTTTTATATTTCAAGGGACAACAATTTGAGGAGAGTAGCAAGTGGATTGGGAAGAGTGAACTTCAGTACGTACCTTATACTGGTGTGCAGTTTAATACCAGTAGAATTATACTTGCACTAGGGATTGTATAGACTTAATTACACTTCCTAATCGGTAGTTCAGTACAAGAAACCTTCACTGTAATGTATGAAAGGTTGTTCTTTCCTTTTGTTCTCTGTTTTTGTGATTTAGGACAGATCTGCAAAGTATGTCAATAACATAGTTGCAGCATAACTTGAAAACCCAGTGTTTGATAGTTCAAGGAGACAAGAAGGATATTTTGACTGTGGAGTAACTTCATCACAGACCTGACGTGTTTCAGTTAAAAAATCATATTTTCCAATGGTGTATTAGAGAATCCTGTCTTTATCATGCATTAGAGAGTGTGTGCTGCTTAGAAGTTCATTGTTTACACTGTATCTGTAGAACAGCTAACAAAAAAAAAAAAACAAAAAAAAAACCCCAAACCTTAAGTCTGGTTCAGCTGTGGGTAACGGGGTTAACAAAGAGAAGCAGGTACTGCTGTTTATTTGACAGTTTAATTTTGGAGGGAGTAGAAGTGGCCAGAAGCACAAAAAGATGATTTCAGGCTAGGTTTACTCAATGTAAATTATTTGAGGTAAAAATTTGATAGTTACAGTTCAGTGTTGCATGCTTTGATTCTCTACAGTTATCTGTGCTGACTGAGTCCCATGAGGCAGATAGTGACATACTGTGTATTTCAAATAGATACAATTGAATTACAGATATCAGCTAGAGTTTCATGGCTAAACAAGGGCGCTCAAAGAGAAGGCAGCACAGCTTCATGAAGAAATGCGAGTCAGTGTCTGAAGAAACCACTTTGTGAAGTTTCATTCTTAGATGGATTTGGGGCAAAGCCAAGTGTGGCAATAATTGGATTGTCTCAGGGAGCTGGAGCTGCTGTCAAGAAAGGGATAAAACACGAGAAGACTTTGACCAGGCTTGTCTAATTACCAGTGGGAGTATTGGCCATAAGCTTGAGCCGTCAAGAGAAAGTCTACGCTATTTTCTGTCTTTTTTTATTATGTTTTGTCGTAGTCAATTCATCTACTTTTGAGTAGGTTGTTACCCCTAGGATTTCAGACACAAGGACTCAGTCCATTAACTTGCCATGATGCTTCCTGGTGGGAAAATCATTTAGCTCTTTTCTGTCAGTTGCTACTGCAAATGAGGGACTAACAGCCTTATCCATCCTTTTCCTAGCTGACTGTACCTGGAAAGTAGTATCTGGAACATGCAAAAATCTTTTTTGAAAATGGAGTTGTGTTCTTCACTGTTGTTTTATTGAAAAACAACTCTTTATGATTTTGTAGGCTGTTACCTAAATTCAGTTTGTTATCGTTCTGTTCAATCAATTTGGGAAGATTAAACTTAAGTTGTCCTAGCAGTCCTTGCATTGTGGTGAAATGCCAAGCAGTGAAGAGAGTTCTATTTAATGTAATCTCCTGAACATTTTCTGGAGAGCTGTGTGTACTCTACTTTTCCCTTGGTACTAATTGATTTTTATTTTATGATCTTCTGTACTTTTCTTCACCAGAAGTGTTTCTATCCTTCTAGCCTTTACCTTTGATACCTGCTGTCCAAGTTATTCAAGCTTTTCAGTGTTGGAATAATGCTGGAATCTTTTGCAGTTGCTCTGATATGAATGAGGTTCAGAATATTTACATCTGGGTGAGTGCAGGATTTGTGAGCAAAAATTTGACTTATTTAAGTAATCTTTGTCTAGATGATTGCTGCCTGTTTGTAGCTAAAGAATGCCTTTGGGGTCAGCAGAGGAGGATATCCTGTTTAAAATTAGCACTAATCTTTTCAGTTAGCAGAAATGAGTCTTTAAGAATCTTTAGGAAAAGATTATTTTTGAGAAAAGTATGATTGCTGTTGCTCAATAGCAAAAATATAATTTTGAAAGATGTTTATGCTCCTCTTCCAAATGTTAAGAGTATAGGTATTATCTTCCTGTAGTAGGAAGAGCAGAGCACAGTTACGGTGCCAGATGTGAACTGTATTAATTATGCTTTTGGAAAAAGCGTAAATTCTTCCAAGAGATATTTTCCTGTAAAAATGTGTCTTAATGCACATTTCACCCTCTTTGGAGGTGATTGTTTAGCAAAATCCAAGAAAACAACAGTTGTCATTTGGAAGTGTTTTCACATACAGAAATTATTACTTTCAGCTGTGAAAATAACAGGCTTTTCCTGCTTTTAATGTTAATGCTGAATCTGTTCTGATGCCCTTTGAATGTAACTTCTTCACAAAGAAAATACCTTAGGGGCTGTACGTATATAGAAGCCTCAGATTAAACTCTTTTATTATTTGTACTGACATAATCTAGTAGTGGTAGTTATCTCATGATTGGCTAACTGCAGAGTGCTTTCAGACATTTGCTATTTTTGAGCAAGAATCTCCAGTCTATCACAAAAAGGGATATTTCAAAACACTGGCAATCAGGTTCAATTGATATGTCATACTGTGACTTTTCCTTAAAGTAGTGTGGTGTTTCTTCATGGTACCCCATCTTAGTGTAGTCTTACTCTGTGATAAGAGGAGTTCTGGCTTCTGGAGTAGTGTTTTGGCCTTTTCCAAGATTTTCACATTTGTGTATCATGACTCCATAAAGGGAGATATGAATAGAAGTCCTTCTGGAAATGTGTGGTACTGGATAACTGACAGTAAAACTTCTTGTTGGTGTACTGCTTTCTCTGACAATTAAAGTCTTATTAAAGGAGAAAAAGCTCTGTATAAAACAGCTGCATGTGCCACCCAGTGAGCACTTCAGGCTAGTGTGGTGGGGAGTAGCTGTTTATGTTCTTGAGAGCAAAGGTAAGATCACCATTTGCCTGTTTTCTTCAACTTCCTCCCCCTGCCCAGAAGTGGATCAGATTGAGTCAGAGACTTCCACTGGCTGCATTGGGAGCCAGTGGTCACCTGCTGGGCTTGTCTGCGGTTTGGAACCCTCCTGTCCTGGTTGGCAGGGTAGGCATCAAGTGAGAAGATGCAATATTAAGTCAATTTTGAGATTGTTTCAGACAGCAAGGATGAAAGCACTTTAATGCAGGAGAAATTTTGAAATGAGCCTGTGGGTACTGACCATCAGTCAACAGTTGCCTTTCTGGCAAAGGTGATTGAGAGTATTCAGGACTGCATTTTGAAGAGCATTGCCAGTGGGCCGAGGCAGGTGATCCCTCCCTTCTGCTCAGCCCTGGTGAGACCATATCTGGAGTACTGTGTCCAGTACTAGACCCTCCAGTGAAGGGGAGAGATGGAGCTACTGGAACGAGTCCAGCAGAGGGCTACTAGGATGATGGAAGGGCTGGAGCATCTCTTGCTTGAGGAAAGGCTGAGAGAGCTGGGACTCTTCAGCCTTGAGAAGACTGAGAGGGGGACTTCTCCATGTGTATAAGCATCTGAAGAGAGAGTATCAAGAGGATGGGGCCAGACTGTTTCCAGTGGTGCCCAGTGACATGATGAGATGCAATAGTAACCAACTGAAACACAGGAAGCTCTGTCTGAACTTAAGGAAAACCTTTTTTCCTATGAGGCTGACTGAGCACTGGAACAGGTTATGCAGAAAGTTGTAGAGTCACCCTCCTAAGAGATGCTCAAAAGCTGCCTGCATGGGGTCCTGGACAGCTTGCTGTAGATGACTTTGCTTGAGCAGGGGTTTTGGCTTTGATGATCCCCAGAGGTCCCCTGCAACCTCAACCATTCTGTGGTTCTGTAGTGTCTCTGCAGGTGAGATGCAGGAGCATGGAGGCCCAGCTAGTGTTTCCTGAATCCTGCCAGTGCAGGAAAAGTTTTGAGGAGGAGTAAACAGGGCCTGAGGATCATCTCTGGACTGCGCAGCTGGTGTTGCTGTCAGGGCTTTGGCTTCTACAGCCTAAAGTTAAATGGTTGAGGAAATCAAGGTCTGCTACAGAGAGACAGGCTTCCTCTGACAATGTAGGGCAAGAGCATCCTAGTGTGGAGACTGCCCTGGGACGAGAGCTTTAAAGAAGGAAGGACAGGGAAGGGAGACTGTGCTGCAGAGTCAAGTGAGGTGGTAGTGCCCAGGGCTCAGAAGCACATGGTATGGGGTAGTGGGAATAAAGGAAGGACCTGGATTGATAACAACAGGAGAAGGAGCATCTACCTGTCATGTGTGCTGGGAAATGAGCAGGAGGAACCAGAGCTCTGCATGTGGTCAGACAACTTCAACTGCTTTGGAGTAACTGAGAGAGCTCACGTGGCAGGAGTGCTATGATGGATGGGTTCAGGCTCCTCAGGAAACTCGGACAGGGCAGAAGAGGAAGGAGGTGTCCCTGTATAAAAAGAAGCAGCATGGATGGGATCCGAGTGATGCATAAAAGCCAGCAGCTCACCTGCAATAACAGCTTCCACCTCTAAGGGACCCTCACACACTCAGGCCCTTTGCATGAGGGCAGAGACCAAGAGGCCTCCTCACACAGCGGGTGGTAGGCAGGAGCAGCCGGGCGTCCGCTGACCCCCTGGGCCCAGAGCGCCCGGGAAGGGGCCCTGCACCGGGCAGAGCCCGAGCCAAGGGGAGAGGCAGGAGGAGCCCGGGAGAGAGGGAGCTTGTGGTCGGGGTAGAGGTGACCCAGGGGTGCCTAACTGTGATGTCACAGCTCGCCCAGGAAGCCGATTGGCCAGCAGCGGTGGCCTTGGGCCTGCCTCGTGAGGTCCTGGAGCGCGTCACCAGGCACAGCCCTTGGCGAGGCCGGGCTGGGGGCCGGGCGGGGCTCAGAAGCGGCAGGCAGCAGAGGAGCAGCAGCGGCCACAGAGCCCCAGGGGCGGCCAGCGACGGGGAGAGCAGGTTTTGGCTTGCTGCAGGCTCTGGTGGTCGGCGTCCCACGGGCAACGGTCCCCAGGGGCAGCGGGGCCCAGCGCAGCGGCCTCCTCCGCACAGACAAGCTTCTCGGAGAGCAGGAACTGCCCATTCCTGTGGCCACTAGCAGCAGGAGAAGGCCCCTGCACCTCAACAGGAAACTGTTTACTGAGGCCCAGCACCAGCAGGAGACCTGTGGAGGTAAAGATGGGCCTGGACTCCCTGGGAAGGTGACTGCAGTGTTTTCTGGGCTCCCCTGGACAGCATGAGGAAAGCTGAAGCCCAGGCAGTGGGGATATCAGAGCAGCACAGTGCTAGTTAATGAATCTAAGTCAAAGGGACGTACATCAGGCATGATGTTGCTTGCTGGCTGTTTCTGGATCACAGAATCATATAGCAGGCAGTACAGAAAAACACTTGCTTAGAAAAATTAAAAGAACTCGTGCTTGGAAAAACCCCATGGGATAGGACCATAGGAGGAGGATGTCTCCTGACAGTGTTGAAATAGAAGAAGAAGTTAAATGGAAGGTTGAAGCAGGAATAGGTCACTTTGGAGGAATACAGGGATCATGGAGAATCAAACAGAATCAGTAATGTTGGAAGGGACCTCTGGAGATCATCTAGTCCAACCTCTTCACTCAAGCAGGGTCATCTAGAGCATGTTAGACAGATTATATCCAAATGGGTTTTGAATATTTCCAGAGAAGGAGATTCCACAACCTCTCTGGGCAACCTATGCTAGTGCTCTGTCACTCTCACAGCAAAGAAGCTCTTCCTTATATTCAGGTTGAACTTGCTCCGTTTTAGTTTGTGCCTGTTGCCTCTTGTCCTGTCACATGGCACTACTGAAAAGAGTCTGACCCCATCCCCTGGACACTCTCCCTTAAGATACTTATCCACATTGGTAAGATCTCAGTCTTCTCTTCCCCAGGCTAAAGAGGTCCAGCTCTTGCAGCTGTTCCTCATAGGGCAGATGCTCCTGCGCTCTGATCATCTTTGTAGCCCTATGCTGGTCTCTCTCCAGGAGCTCCATGTCTCTCTTGTACTGGGGAGCCCAGAACTGGACGCAGTACTCCAGATGAGGTCTCCCCAGGGCTGAGTAGAGGGGCAGGATCACCTCCCTCGATCTGCTAGCAACCTTCTTTCTAATATGCCCCAGGATGCCATTGGCCTTGTTGGCCACAAGGGCACATTGCTGGCTCACGGTCAACGTGTTGTCTGTCAGGACTTCCAGGTGCTTCTCTACAGAGCTGCTTTCCAGCAGGTCAGCCCCCAGCCTGTAGTGGTGCATGGAGTTATTCCTCTCTAAAGTGATGATTTTGATCATGATGATGATGGATGATTTTCAGGTATTTTGGGATGCAGCTAGGAAGGCCAAGGCCCACATGGGTTTGCTTTTGGGGAGGTCGGTCAAAGACAACAGAAAGGGATTCTATAAATAGTCAGTAACAAAAGAAAGATTAGGGTAAATGTGAGCCTGATGCTGATTAGGACAGGGTCCCAGGTGACAAGGGATAGAGAGAAGGCAGAGGTACTGAGTGCCACCTTCGCCTCAGTCTTTCCTGGGAAGACTGTCCCTCAGGAATCCCAGGCCCTAGAGAAGAGGAGGCAAGTCTGGAGAAAGGAGGCATCTCCCCAGGTGCGGGAGAATTGGGTTAAGGATCTGTGTAGCAAATGGGACATGCACAAATCCATGGTGCCTGATGGGATACACCCATGAGAGCAGAGGAAGGTGACGGTTGTCATTGCAAGGCTACTCTCAATCATCTTGGAAAGGTCATGGTGATCAGGAGAGGTGCCTGAGGCCTGCAATAAAACAAATGTCCATCCGTTCTTTCAAGAGGAGAAGAAAGAGGACCCAGGGAACTAGAAGTCAGTCTGCCCCACCTTAATCCTTGGAAAGGTGATGGAGCAGCTCATGTTGGATATTGTTTCGAGGGATGTGAAGGATAAGAAAGTGATCAGGAATAGTCAGCATGGATTCACAAAGGGGGAAATCATGCTTAACCGAACTGATGGCCTTCTGTGATGGAGTGACCAGCTGGAAAGATGAGAGAAAAGCAGTGGATGTTGTCTCCCTTGACTTAGCAAGGCTTCTGACACCATCTCCCATAATATCCTCTTAGATAAGCTCAGGAGGTGTGGGCTAGATGAGTGGACAGTGAGGTGGCTGGAGAACTAGCTGTAAGGCAGAGCTCAGAGGATTGTCATCAGTGGCACAAAGTCTAATTGGAGACCTGTAGCTAGCATTGTCCCCCTGGGGTGAATCCTAGGCGCAGTCCTGTTCGACTTGCTCCTCAGTGACTTGGATGAAGGGGCAAGGTGCACCTTCAGCAACCACTTTGCTCATGCTAGAAACCTGGGAGGAGTGACTGATACCCCGGAAGGCTGTGCTGCTATTCAGGGGGACCTCAAGAGGCTGAAGAGATGGGCAGGTAGGAAGTTCATGCAGTTCAGTCAAGGGAAATGCAGAATGCTGCACCTGAGGAGGAATAACCCTACAACTACAGGCTAGGGGCTGACCTGCTGGAGAACAGCTCTGCAGAGAAGGATCTGGGAGTCCTGGTGGATGACAAATTGACCACAAGCCAGCAGTGGCCAAGAAGGCCAATGGTATCCTGGGCTGCATTAGGAAGAGTGTTGCCAGCAGTTCAAGGGAGGTGATGATTCTCCTCTGCTCAGCCCTGGGGAGGCCACATCTCAAGTACTATGTCCGGGTCTGGACTCCCCAGTGGAAGAGAGAGATGGGGAGCTACTGGAGAGAGCCCAGCATAGGGCTACAAAGATGATCAGAGGACTAGAGCATCTTCCCTATGAGGAAAGGTTCTGAGGACTGGGACCATTTAGTTTAGAAAAGAGGAAATTGAGGCCGGACTTATCAAACTGCATAAATATGTGATGAAGTAAAGAAGAGCATCAGGCTCCTAGTAATGCCCTGTGACAGAATGAGACGCATTGGGCATGAACAAATGCAATTAAGTTCTGTTTAAAGATATTTTTTTTTCCTATGAGAGTAGTTGAACACTGGAACAGGTAACCCAGAGAAGTTGTAGAGTCTCCATCCTTGGAGATATTCGTAACTCATCTATGCATTGTCCTGGGCAGTCTGCTGCAGGCGAGCCTGCTGGAGCAGGGGAATTGTACTGCATGATCCCCAGAGGTCCCTTCTAACCTCAGCTGCTCTGTGTAATGTCATCTACTAGTTGCTATGTTGTTTTGGTGGCACATTTGCTTAAAAAAAGACTATATTATGTTTCCCATGGTAACTTAAGTTTCATGCCAAAGTAGGGCTTGGTTTAAGTATTATGTGAAAGATACTTTAACTAGGATATATGCTACTAGTTTTTTCATTATTTGAGTCAAAGAAGTGATTTTGGGTGGATGTTTAGTAGGGTGTAGTAGGGTGTAGTTAGTGATTTTTGTGTTCAAAGGAGTTATGAAAATAGTGCTTGGAGCATAATGTTGACTTATCAAGCCTTTCATGATCATAATGTACATTAAAAGACCAAATATGACTTGATGTTCAGACGGGTTTTGTTTGCAGAGTTGAGTTTTGGAAAATCTTAAATGTTTGTGATAAAATGGAGAAATATTCATTGTATTTTCCCCTTTTTATTAACTTGAATAAATTCTAACATGAGAATGGCTCTGAACAGCAGCACCTCAAAAATATTGCTGCAGTCCTGGAAAGAGAGAAAATAAGCAAGACATACACTCAGGACAGTGCTACACATTAAAGGTTAAGGAGTCCAGTTTTTAGTTTTGACCTTACATTCCTTATTTCACTGAATTGAGGAAACAGTGAAAATTACTGTTTTTTTTCCTTTTAGCTCTTTCTATAAAACAGCAATTCAAACTTAGCCCAGACTGCTGTTGGCCGAAAGTTGTAAGTAGCTGTTGTGAGTTCTCCCTGAAGCACCTAGCGCAAAGGAATCATATTCGCGTTTGGCCTGGATTCAGCCTTGGCAGACAGTAGCGGTTGAATGGAGTTCCTCTTTCAGGATGGAACTAAAGCAAACTCGAGATACTACTTCTGTTGCAAGTCTTTGACCACAGAAAAATACAGTAAACTGGTAGTAGCTACAGACATACTCCGATTGTCTAGTAATAAAGTTTCTGTTTACACTGTTAGTTTTAAATGGTGAATAACTTCATCTGTGGTTGCTAATGATTTCCCAGAGCAATGCTACCACAGGGTAAGATGGAGGCAGGAGGAAGGAGGAAATGGACACCAGCTAGCAAATGTTTATCTACGTGTTTCTTTTAACTGTTGACAAATTCTATGGCACCAGTTAACATTACTAGAAAAATATCCATCAATCATTATTGTGTTTGCATTATTCTACTGTTTTCAGTGTTCTGGTTCATAAAACACAGTCAGCTGCTTTCTGTTTTACTTTGGTTTCTTTTGGGCTAGTTTGTTTCGGACACTGAGCAGATTGCAGTAATTGTGCAATTACATTTGTCATCTTAAGTTGTGCTTCCCATTGAGAGCAGATTCAGATCCATGGGTGTAATGAACAAGGAAGCACGCATACCAGGAAAAGTCAGAGCCGCTCAAAATTTGATGTGGAACAATGAGCTGTTCCACTGTTGCCTCTTTCATAGAGAAGACCAGGAGATGTGAGGTTCTCAGAGTCAAGGACTTCGTGGCCTTGAAGCCGTCAGTTCTTTCTTAAATCTCTCTTCAGATAACATTTGTATCAAAAGAATGAGACTGTCTTGCATTGAATTTCAAATGGAACCCATAGCTTGTATGTGAACTTCTGAGTCACAAGTCTGAGATTTGAGTTTTTTTTTTTTTTAATGTTTAATGCTTTGAAAAGATTCATTTATTTATTATTGGGGATTCTAGTGGACATTACATGTGAAAAGTGAAAATGTTTTTATTTTTAAGGAGTATTGCTTTATGTGATGTGTGAAATATTCAAGGGAAGTTGTGTCATTGCTTGAGTGCAAATCTAAATGATATTTTTGCTTCACGGATGCAATGTCCATACCTGACAAACAACCTGATGACCACTAGTCTAGAACCATTAGAAACTGAGATGTGGATCTTCTGATGCCTAAATGTCTGAGCAATAACGTTACTTGTAAGGGGAGTGCTTATGTGCATCAAATACAACACAACGAGTGTTGGGTAGTAACCATGAGTCCTAATGATACCAAATCACTTTACAGCAATGTCTTATATGATCACTTTAAGTTATAAGCACCTGCTATGTGCCAGGTTTCAAAACAGACCCTCTGTATGACGACTCCCAACTGATTCAAGGCATTGCATGAGAGTTTAAAAGTCGTGTCTCAGTTGTACAACTAGAAAATTGCTTTGCTTTAAATAAGGAAGTATTCTAAAGGATGGAACATTTTGTACAAGATGTTTGTGCAGCTTAATTTGAAACCTAACCTTATCCTTTAGGTATGGCATGAAGTTGCCATTATTTTTTGTTTCCTAAATATGTGGCAGGAGCTTAAAAGTGGAGATGAAAAGCTGTTTGGAGCAATATCTGGTGTATTAATAGCCTAAACTCTTAAGTTATTGTTTTAAATTTTATCCACTCTAAAACAATCGTTCTCTGCCAAAAAAAAATGGCAGATTGTAATATTAAAAAGATTGCTTGTCTGCATTCTAACTATTGATGTAACACATTTTATTTTTGGAGGGTTTCAAAATTTTGCTCCATGGATTTTTGGAGGAAACTCTATCAGCACAGTTGATGTAAAAAGGAATGTGTTAAATTATGTTTCACTGGATGCATGGAAGCTTAGAAAAGAGAACTATTCTGAAAAATTTGGGATAATTTTGACAGGGTTAGCTGCTGTGGAAATGTTGAAGTAAAACTTTGTGACTCTAGCTGTTGTTTTTTCTGAGATCATCCAGAAGTTGTGTGCTCCTAATTGGACTCTCCTTTCTCGCTCCTTACTTGCAGGGGGTAGTTCGATGTGTTTTATCGAAGTCTCTATTCAAGAGGCTAATTCTGTGTGTACCTGTCTTGTAGGGTTCAACCTTCCTTGGATTGAAGTCTGCCAGTAAATCCTGGAGTGAGCATTTAATGAATATTGCAGCCTACAGAATAACTCTCTATTGAGCTCTTCATTCCATTGCTTAGACAAAAGCTGAAATTTAGTAATTGATTTTTAAGTGACTCTTTGACTAAATTAGTTCAATTTTCTTTTCAGTGGCTTTTTCTAATAAAACACAACAACAATTCAACAAGCTGAGTTATGTGTACTTGTTCGTAATTTCACTTGTATTAAATGATTGACTTTTTTAAATAAAAAAAAGCCTTACAATCTAAGTGTTAAAATACAGCTTTACTTTATAACCTTATTTCTTGTTTTATGACTTGAAATTAAACAGTCTTTCAAATGCAAAAGCAAAAGTAGTTATTTTACTCTGAGAAGTCATGTCACTGACTTGATCAGTTTTTACTGATGTTACGAAGTATCTTGAGGTATCATGACATTAGAACCAGAACCTTAACTGAAATAAAGTAAGATATTTGTTTTTCAAGATGGTTTCTTGCAAGTAAACCTCACCTTGATCTAATTTTTCTTCAATTATTGCTCAGCGTTGCTTGTAACAATGGAGTTATGTTGATGTGGAGATCTGTGTTATGTGCATTAGCTGGACAGTAATCTCTGACCATATATAGTCTGCCTAGGAAAATGTACTTCAGTGAAGGAAATATAAAAGCTATCTAAACTTAATCCTCTGGCTTCAAGAGTCTTGGTTCTTGAGAGTTCATACCTGGACAAAAACTGGCAGGTAACTTAAGTTCTTCCATTAGTCATGAAGATTTATTTACTCTTCTTGATTACTGTAGAACAGTGGACAAACTATTTGCTGGTCTCCAAAAGAAGCTATTTGCCCTAGTTTTGTTCACAGTATCTCAGTTTACCTCTGGGCTTCTGAGGCATTGTTTTGATGTGAGAGCAGAGTTTGCCCCTTACCCTCAGGGTGGTGGCGTTCAGTCTGCAGGAATTAAGACATATCTGAACGTTGGCTATGAATCTCATAACTGTATGAGATAAATACCAGATAGGAACCTTGAGTGATAAATACAGTAGTGCAGGAAAAAAAATGTACTGTTAGGCAGAGAGATTTATTCTTTTTGGTACATGACATTTTTGCCGCTTGTGAAGGCGAGCAATATGACTCAGTAATGAACTGTGATTTATTTAACAAGGAAGTATAATTTACTGTCAGAGGCATTGCAGTCCAGGGGTGGTCACAAAAGCAGAATTCTGTATGTAACTTTGTTCATCTAGGAATTTCCCAAAGAAACATTCGCTTATTGGTCACTTGGAGCTATCCAATACCTATTAAAAGAATATAGAGTATATTCAGTTCAGACTTGAAAAAGCATTGGTAAGCACTAGCCTTCTTTAATATTCTAGGTGGAATATTCCAAGTCAAGTACTGTTTTCTATGCATAATGATATTAGTCTGTGTTCATCAGCTGATGCAGTGTGTTTTGTGGTGTTGGGAAGTACCTCAGCAGAAATATGCAAACACTGTACTGTATGTATAGGCTGTGTATTGACTGATGGGCCTGATTTTTTTTTCCCTGACATTTATCTAAGTTATCTGCATCTGTATGAAGGTAGTGTAAAGTTATGATATTGGGTACCCTGTTCTAGTCACTTTGCAGAGGTACCAAAATAATGGAAAATTGTTCATAATGATTTTTTTTCTTTTATTCTTGAGACTTGAATATTGACTGAGCTTAAAGTATTTTAAAGCTGCTTTAGAAAGGAATTTTGTTACGGCAAACTGGCAGACTTCCTAGTGGCTACTAGGGAGACTTCAAAGGGGCATACTAACAATAAACTCTGGAGTAAATTAAGCACATCCATTCAGTAGTGTGGGTGGCATGCACATTACAGGAATTTGGGGGGGGGGAAATGAAAAACTAGTATAGTTAGCCTTTTAATGTGCTGCTTTGCTGAGTCACCATGTAAGTAGTATGTATGTGAGAAAGGAAAGTTGCCCAGTTTAAAGGCTGTCCACACAACTCATAAATAAGGGGAAATTCATGCAGTGGAGCAGATTGAATGTATATGTTAGCAAAATAGCTTTCTTCTCCTTGTCCGGGAGTGCTAAAATGTTACTAATCTACACTTTTACATTTACATTTCCAAGTGTTGCTGTCCATTATATGGTCATTCTGATTATATAAAGTTTTTTTTAGAAGAGATCTTTTTCTGGAATGTTGTTGGATCCAGTAGATTTTTATACTCATAACTCAAAGCAATCAATGACATCTTCAAGTGATACAACATATCCACAAGTCTGAATGTTTTAATTATCTCTTAAGGTGTATGTAATGTGATAACAATTCTTAAAAGTTAATTTAAAAGCAACATTGCAACTTCGGCCTGTCTTCAGCAAACTAAAAGGCAATGACTCTGCTCCAAACTAACATCTGAATTTAAAGCAGAGATGGATATGCTGAACCTTTTTACAAATAATTATCTATAGACAGCAGTATAAGAAGTTTGGAGGGAAAAAAAATCACTCTAGCAGGCTTTTGTCTCCCAATAGAGCTTATGATGTACACATGAAAACTTTAAATGATCCTCTTTTGGCTTGGCCAGTTGTGATAGCCAATTTAGACAACATTACCATGAAATCCCTTTTAGAGTTGCTTTTGAAGTGGTAATGTTTCTGGTTGTGTTTAGTGAGGAATGTTACTGAAATTCTTTCTACTCATGGAGACTGGTCTCTCACAGACTTCAAGAATGATGCTTGAACTCCTTAAATACCTTCTTGTAAGGTATTACAAAGGCCTTGCCTTGGTATTATTAAGAGTGGATTTTTTTAAACGTTGTCAGTCATATGGCTCTCTTATGCCAAATCAGTCTCAGAAAAAGTCCTCTCAACTTGTCAAAGCTTTTTCTGATTCTGGGCAGAGTGGATTTTGCCAAGTTACTTTAAGGCAAGATATGTTTGTAAAAGAGTGAGGAGGATATGTGAAGGAAGACAAAGATACTAAGATGCTTCTGCTGAATTGGTGCAAGGTTGAAGAGGACTGGATGCTTGTAGACCATTGGACTAAACTTGATTAACGGTTGGAGTCTCCAAACATGTCTTAATGTGGCAACTGGGAGGATACTGTAAAACAAACGCTAAGTTCGTGAGAAGCAGGCACTCTGGCAAGTTGCCTCATAAGATAATATAAATCTTGGCTTTGGAGAGAGTTAGTTACTGGTCAAAACTCCCTTCCCATTTGAAGAAGAGTCAGTGATGTGAGTGCTGAATGGGCATAAGATCACAAAATTAAATGAAGCATCTAATGTACCACATATTGGTGTGTTGTTTTCGACAGTATGGAAGTGGTGGAGATGGAACCATTTAAGAATTTTAGGAAATGAAACCTTGCAAAAGAAAATAAAACCATAAATCCTTTGAAGCGAAAGTCATTCAAGGTGAGCATATGCAAAGTAGATTGTATTTTTTGGAGAGTATTTGTTTGCCTATGCACAGGGTTAAAACCCAACAGTTCATGCTGATTTAGAGCAGGCTTACTGGAGCATAAATGGCTTTTTAGGACATAAAAAAAAATACTTGCAGGATCAATAGTTTCCTTATATTGAAATGCTTTTCTGCAGTATTGCCTACTCAGGCTATTCAGCAGGAAGTTCAGCTGTGTATGATCCAAAACCCAGACCCTTCCTTCTGCCCCTGAAAAACGAAAAAGTAAATGAACCGTTGTGGTGCTAGTGTCCTTCCATTTGAATAGACTTGATTGGTCAGCTGTAAGCCTTTGAAACTTAATGCAAAGTACTTGATTCATTTATGTCAAAAGTGAAGTGCTTAACGTATGTTTGTAAACATGCATCCGGGCATCACTAATTTTTTTGTCTGTTAGTTAAATGTAATAAAATGGCTTTATAAGCCTAATGTTTGTAATTAGTCTATTAAAAAGCCTGTTGCATAAAGCCTTGATGATGATAATTCACCTTAGGGCTTGTTTTATTATAGAATTTTGTTATTTAATGATCTTGGATAGCTTTGAAAGTTTTAGCCCAAATGTGCTGCTCCTGTATGGAGTTAACTCATCCTTTTAGAAGCACTTACAGTTCTCAAATACTGAAGGATGGTTAGTTTCTACCCCCATTACACCCATTTTTCTTTTCTTTAGAAAAGTGTTTCCCTAAGTTTTTATCTGTTAAAAGGAAACTCTGGTATATCTAGGCAGAACAGCTTAGAAACATGGAAGGCAAACTGTACGTAAGGCTTTTCAGTCATCTTTTTAACCATCGTGGTGCTTCAGTGAAATTGTGACTTCATTTGTTTATTGCTGTGTAGTAAATGAGAGAGGACTCTAATTTCCTGGTGAGGTCCTCTCTTCTGTATGTAACATTAATTTGGTTCAGGTAAGGTCAGGCTACTTCAGGGCCTGGTAAATGCTGCTCTTCTATGGCAGTGAAATTGTAATGGACTCTTCAGGTCTCTGGAGCTGTGGAACATGATGGATGAAATCAAAATAAATTTTAAGGTGTCTGTCCCACCCAAAGGGCATGGAAGATCAGTTTAGTCCCAGGCAAACCTCAGGATTTTTACTTGATCTGTGTTGTAAGAAGTTTCAAGAAGGCATTCTTGAAGTATTTTGCTGCTAGTTAAAATATAACGTTATTTTCCTTGTTATGGAGGTATTGAATATAGTGAGGGAGGAGGGGGAAGAAGAAAAGGTTGTATTTGTTTAATTGGCAATGGCTTTTTCTGGCACAATAGCATGTGCTTGATGATGCTATTTATGGATACTTCTTGCCAGAAATAACATTCACGTCAAATTATACTTCATGGCTGACAAAGATTATCTCTCCAGCATGTTATCATATTTAAGCCATTTGTTCCTTCTGAGCTGTTGTTTGTTGTTTTAATCCCCTTTGGTGAACTCCTCAAATCACTTACTCATTCTATGCTTTCTTTCACTCTTCAGATGCCAGCGATTTGTCTGGTGGCAGTATTCACGCTGACATCTATGTCCAGGATCATCTTCACCTGTGCCGTTTGAGTGCCCCATATCTAATATTTTGTTGTGCCCAGTGCTGCTGTGGATTAAACATGATTACCAGATTTTCACTGAAATGTTTCTTTTGAAGAATTTTGGGGACTCCACATTTGTCTAAAAGTTTGTAAGGAAAAGTGACTTTCTAACAGCCAACACTGCCAACTACAAGCAGCTGTTTTGCTTCTCCTGCCTCTGCAGCTCCCTGTCTGGAATACCAAGAAAAATTTTGCTATTCTCACCTGTTCTTCGCATGTTTAAAAGTTCTGGCTGCCCACAAGGCTGAACTCAAGCCTGCCTTTTCCATCTGTGTTTGGCCATGTGTGGTCATCAAGTCATAGTGGTCAGCTGCTGAGAGCTATTCAGGTCTGAAATAAATTAAGCAGCATGAAGGCAGGCCAATGTCCCCTACACAGCTGTTAGACTCACGATCTCTTCCCAGTAGAGAGACATGTTGTTTGCTTACATAGTACATCAAATGGCAGGTATGCTTAGGTTTTTCATGCTTACCTTGGAATGGTTGCAGCCCTTGGAAGGAGTGGAGAAAGAGTGGGAGCCAAGCAAATTACCCAGGACTGCATGGGACTCATTTTTTGCAAACTGTCTGGGAGGTGGAGAGCAGATCTGCAAGGCAAGAGGAACTTGTGTTGCAAGAGGAGATGCTGGAGGGACAGTGTTGTGACATGGCCGTGAGGCCACCTGCAACATGTCTGTCTTCAGACTAGGAATTTGTTTCCTAGTAGATTTTTATTAGTTGGTGGGTTTTTTTTCAGTTGGATTTAGAAGGTTGGTTGTTGTTTATTGCTTTTGGGAGTTGTTTTTTGGGGAGGATTTGTTTGTTTGTTTTCAGTAATGCAAGATGTAATCCTAGTTCATTAGGTTAGGTAGATAGAGATATGCAGTGGCAAATTACCTCTCTCTAGCCAAAAACATGTTAATAGAAAGCCCTGAGGCAGATTTAGCCTATTTGAAGCAGAACAGCTGGCTGGAAATGTGTAACTCATTGAAATGTGAAGTGAGGGAAAGACTTTTTTTCTTCATTGCCTGCCAGGACCTCTGTATTTCTCTTTCGAACTCCTTTTTCTGTTTGTGGTATGTTATTTTTTGTCTTTTTGATTTTTTTTTTTTTTAAGGTGTAATGGGGAGCTGTTTCTAAACTTTACTCATTTGTTAATTTGGTGTTTGTGTGGGGTTTCTACTAAGAATAGTTCTGTATCATGTTCTCCAGAAAAGTGCCACTGTCTCTACTGTAGTATTACCATGTATCCTTTGCCCCTTTCTAAAAAGGAAAAACTAGCATATGAGCTGAAGGGTAGGCCAACTGACCGTATGAACATAAAATACATGTTCTAGAAAGATATTTTGTCTGTACTAGAAAGTTTGGTGAAGAACGTAATGAGATATGCCTGTATTTACCTGTCTTTTTTGTGTTAGAAAAATAAACAGGCTAAATAATTTAAGCAATCTTAAATATTTTGTAGTGAGGTTAACGTCTCACTAATACATGATACTTATGCATTATGAGGAAATAGCTCTTAGGGATAAAATAGTATGGCTGGAGTTTAAACACATGCCTGTATTTAAAGCCCTTTCAAACATACTCTTAGTGTTTTAAATTGCCTACTCGTTTGTGGCAGCAATATTTTAAATAAGCAGTGTGCCAATTACCGATACTTGCAGATTCTTGGTGGCAACTGCTTAAAAGGTAGTTTCGTTTGTTATCCAACTTCATTAAACATGCATGTGGAAAGATGGCAGCTCTACAAATCTGATGATAAAATATTGTAGGAAAGCAAGCTGGGTCATAAAGAGATAAATGAAGGACTTAAATTTGCTAAACAATTTGCAGATGCTAGGAGCACAGGGGATTAAAATGGGAACAGCAAACTGAAGACTGTAACAAGTATGTGTGCTGTGGGCCAAGTTGCAGAGGCCTCTATTTGGCATCTTACTTTCTATTTGGTTACTTCCACCCACAATTGACTTATTGAAGCAAAATTGGAGCCACAGCAAATAAAACGTCAAGTCCTTCTTCCGTAATGTGCAGAGTCAAATAGTGTCTGTACCATAAATCAAGTGTTTAACTATCTGCAGTAACTTGACTTTGTAAAAGCTCTCTCCACCCCATCCCTGTCACTCATGCATCGAATGTAATGCATTTTGGAGGTTTTTACACATAGAGTAAGCAGCTCTGAAGTGAAGGTACCATGTCAGCTTACAGAATAGCTAAATGGTATTTTAAGAACTGCAGCTGTATGGCATTAAGCTTGAAAGCAATAGTGCAAGACAGTTTTTGCCATTCTCGCTTGCGCTCAAAACTGCAGTTCTAGTCCTTTCTCAGATGAAATATCTGAAAAAAAGACTTTCAGACTCCTGATTTCTAACAATAGTTTGGGGGTTCTAGGAACTACCAGTGAGGATGTGCTAACAATAATGTTGAGCAGTATTAACAATATAAACTTCTATGATTTTATATTGTCAGGTATGGTGGTAGAAACCTTCAAAAATGCAAGACACACTGATTCCCTAAGCCAAGGGACAGAAAGTGCCTTTGTATTAGCAGCGTTTTGAGACTTGCAGTACAACTGAGTTACTAATGTAAGGTTTTCTGGTTATGGATATCAGACTGATGCTAAAGCATTTTCATTTGCTCAGACATCTTTCTGGGAGGTCAGTGACAGCTGGAATATTCCAAAAGTGAGTCATTTTTTGTAGATAGCTTCCAGGCTGTAGTGGTTGGCCAATGATCTCAAATGATGAAGATGGAAAAACTATGGATTTAGGAATTTTCTGAAGGTCCTTAATGTGTTTCTTATTTCTTCCCCCCACCTCCAGTAAAAATAAAGCACTAATATTCTCCTCCCTCAAGACATCATTTTCACTGTGAAAGTAAAATACGATTTTCTGTATTTATTTTCCATTTTGGTATAGCGTAACATATCCAACCAATACTACAATAAAATATCTATTGCTAATGGTAGTAAGAATCAAAAACTGTGCTGTACTATAGTAGGATGGGACATGGAAATAAATGCTACAGTCTTTTTCAGACTCCTCCAGACCAAGTTGTTTGACTTTCTTTGTATTCCCATTTGTTTTCTAGAGTGACGACTTACCCTTGGTAACTTGGTGCTTAATCATGTGTGCTGTAAGCATCCTTAGTTCATGGATATTGAAATATTTGTAGCATGAAATTTGTACAGAGAACATCTTATATCAGCATCTTAAGGGACTGGGACCTTTGTATTTGATAGTTGATGGAATAATAATAATTTCTTAAAAAATAGATACCGTCCAGTGCAGATGTGAGTTAGTTGTCTGATCCTGTCCTTGTTAATAAAAGCAGATGGGAGAAGACCTCGTAAGACTTTGCTGATGGGTAGAGCTGACTGTAATATGAGGTAAAGCATGGAATCCTGTGGATTAGATGGAGACCTGTGTGCCCTGTTTTTTGACCTACAATATGACTAGGGACGGTTCATTCTTTCCATGTGAAATAGTTAAAAATCTTACTCTGGGGCAACAGTATGAATGATCTCATGCTAGAAAACTTGAACTCTAGAGCTTCTCTGTGCTAGAGCCTTCTGGAAAAAAATAGTATTTTTTTAATTGGGCAGAATTGGGCTATCCATGCTAGGAAGGGCAGCTTTGGATAAATTTGTTGCTTACATATAACTAATACAGGTCTGCCCTAGCAAATTAGACACATGTTTGAGTGCGGCAGTGATGCTCTCCCTGTAGTGATGTTTTCCTGTAAAAATCAGATAATTTCCAGAATCATAGAACAGTTCAGTTTGGAAGACACCTTGACATGACACCTAGTTCAGCTGCCTGCTAAAAGCAGGGTCAGTTCGGTCAGAGCAGGTTGCCTAGGTGTTTTTTCAGTAGGGTCTACCTCTCCAAGGGTAGAGACTGCATAACCTGTCTGAGCAACTTGTTCCATTGTGTGGCTGTCCTCAGGGACAGTTTTTCCTTCAATCCAACCTGAATCCCTCCTATTTCAATGTATAGCCATTGCCTGTTGTCCTCTCATGGTGCAGTGTTGTGAGGAGCCTGGCTCTGTCTTCTCGATGACCACCTCGTAGGTACTGGCAGGCTGCTGTTAGGTCCCCCTGAAGCTGTCTCTTCTCCAGACTGAACAAGCCCCAGTCCCATAGTCTCTCCTCACAGGGCAAGTGCTCCAGCTGCTGACCACCTTGGGAGCCCTCTGCTCAACTCACTCCAGTTAATTTTTTCTGTCCTGTACTGGGATGCCGAAAACTGGATACAATATTTGAGATGAATCTCATGAGTGCCAAGTAGAACGTGCTAGCGAGGCAGTCCCCAGTCTGTACCCCTGTGTGGTGTTACTCCTTCCTGGGGGCAGGACTTCTCATTTGTCATGGTTGAATTTCATGAGGTTCCTATTAGCCCATTTCTTCAGCCTGTCTAGGTCCCGATGAGTGGCAACCTTGCCCTCTAGCATATTGAATTCTCTCTCCTGTCCTCCCTCCCCCAGTCTTAAGTCATCTGCAAACTTGGCAAGACTGCGGTGTGTCACTTCTGTCAGATTATTGATGATAACGTTAAGCAGGATGAGTGCAAGGTTTGACCTCTGCAGTACTCCATTTCTTCTAGCCCAGGTTGAGTACAACCCATTGACTACTAATCTTGGGGCCTAGTCATCTAACCGTTTCTCCACCCTGCCCCCATGTGGTTGTCCACCCATGTAGACCTTAGTGCCCTTTCTTGGATGCAAGAATATTGTGGCAGATGGTGTTGAAGTACTTGCTGAATTTGAGGCAAAAGATAGCCAGTATTCTCCCTTGTTCATGAGTGCAGTCTTTCAATGACAGAAAGTCATGAGGTGGGTTAATCTGACTGGTCCCAATCACCTTCTTCTCTTGCAACATCCAGAAATGTGTTACCGAGAGAACTCACTCTAACTCTGAAATTTAAATCGCTTCTACAGCGGGAGAGGTAACTTCAGTGGTGGTTGGATGGGCTCAGTTCAAAAAGTTGCTAGTTGCAGGGCAATTAAGCTGCTGCAGTTTCTCATACCAAGGACTTGCTATGTAAAGATCTTCACAGTCATTGACAGAACTGAAAATTCCACAGTTTGAGTTGTAGCCAACAGTTTTCCTATTTCCTGTAGCTACAGATTAACAGCGCAGTAGAATTGAATAGTGGGAATTACAGGAAAATTGTTTTGACACAAAACTTCACTCTGCTACCAGACCCAGGGCTAGCTGTGAAGCATGCAGCAGAATGCTACATTACAGGCTACTTTGTCTGTGAGGGTGCAAGAAATGGTCTTTTGATGAACTTTCAAAACAGTTATTGAGTTGCCTGGAGGGCTTTCTTGCTGCTAACAGGTGTTAAATATCTGGCAGAAATGTTCCTGCTTTTGAGGAGGCATGAAGAATTCCTCTAGCAATCGCTCCCTTGCTCTTATTCATAACCAGCGCTCAGCTTTTTTTGCCCTTTTTGGTATCTCGCCTTTCTGCTTGCTTGCTTGTGGGTTCCTTTCTGCAGAATGATGTCTGGACTTGCAGTAGCTTCTGCAAAGATCTTTCACAACGTTCCCGTGTTGGTTTGCTCCAGCAGCACTTGAGCTGGGCAGTATTCATTCTCCTCTTCTGTCAATGTTTCTGCATTTCAGATGCAATGCAAGCTCATGGAAAGAATAGATGTTGGCTGTGCAGAAGCTCCTTTCTCATGCTGTCTTTCCCCATATGACTGCAGGACAACTCTCTGTCATTAATAGGTGTCACTCACGTTGAACTGGGGTGCCTGTCAGCCCTCCAGGCCAGACTGCCCTGATGCTGATGCCAGCATTCCTGCCCATTCCCCACCTCCTCTGTCGGTCAGGGCTGCAGTGCTGATGCCAGTTTTCACCATGGGCTTATTTGCCCTGAAGTCAGACTTAATCGTTCTAGCAGAGATTTACTTAATCTGAGTCCTCTACAGGCCCTGGGTGTTCTTGTTTGTTTTGTTTTGTTTTGTTTTGTTTTTAGTATGCACAAGCAAGAGAACTTTTTTCTTTTCTTTTCTTTTTTTTTTTTTTTTAATGCTTTTCATTGCTGTTGGCATAGTCTCTGCAGCTGCTGCCTAGACACCACAGTTTTAACAATTTTTGCTGTGGCTTATACAGATTGACGTACGCAGGCAAGGAATGTAAGCCACAGAAAGCTGAAGATGAAACCAAGCAGAGACTATTAAACTGGTAGCAACGAACAACTTAGCTGAAGTTTAGAATAGTATTTAAATTTATGGAGGCTTGAGTTACATTGTTCCCATTTTCACTTGATGCTCCAGCCCCTGTAAAGAAGCCCTTTCTATGCATGCTGCAAATCGCTAGACCCAGCTCTTCCTGCTCCTAAACTTGCATTGTGACTACATGTCTGCAGCATTTCCCCACAATAGAAAAAGTGGTGCATTCCTAAAGACTTACTCCATTTCTGCTTTTCTTCTAAATTCTGTATTCAGTTGACTGCAAGAGTCAAGTTTTTTACTGTAGGAGGGGAGACTTTGTGTCTATGTTCAATTCCTAATCTCTTTCTAGTATGTCTAGTAAACTTTCATAAGAGCAAGGTTTTATCTTAACTTTTGACAAAGGGATGATGCACAGTGTATGTTTAGAAAAATGGAAGGGAGTGTTATATTGTCAAAGAATATACTTAATGGGCAAGATGAGAGTCAAAATTTTGCTGTAAGGAGAGTTTATGGAATAAGACTATTCCAAATGGGGAAAAAACTTCATCTATTTTTCAGATTTTGAAATCTGTTTCCTGTCAGTTTTGACTTCTAACATGGTATTTTCTAGTATACGGTGCAAGAGAAATCAGTCATTTCATAAAGAACAAAAAGTGTTTTTGAAAATCTAACTATTTTGCTAAGTTCTTCGTAAAATTGGACAAATGCTTGACCGTTATTTCAGTGTTATGGAAAACACTTATTTCAAGAGAGCCACCTCTCACCAGAATACTTCTGCTGAAGCTTTTTCAACCATTTTTCTGTAAACTGAGTTAGCAGGATTTACACGTGTTAACAAACTGTGCCCTGAACATGTTTCAGAATTGGGACCAAGGTTGTTAGGGATGGAGGAAATACTTCTCAATGTCTCTTCACTTACAGAGTAATCTGGGATTTTAGCAATCTTGACTTACTGCCATACAGTTCCATTTTTGGAAATGGATCAACTACATTTGGAGAGGAAAAGGCTATGTAGACTAATTTTTCAAGGCTTTTGTTCTTCAGCAATAATGCTCAATTAGTATTTCTTCAACTAGATTTTTTTTTAACTTTTGTTCTGCATGTAGTGATGAAATAACATTTTTGAGGCTAAAAAAGGTTTGCAAATTATTTCAATATGTGAGTGTCATACTGATTATTGCAATAAAGGTGGGCAAGGAGGACTGACTTTGGAGAAAGCCAAAGAATTTGAAGGGATATCTTGGCACACTTGGGCCAACAGCTCTGCTGCTGGAGCAACCACATCATGTAATCCCTTTCATTAACTTGTTGAGCCCATCTTGAAAGTGTTTTGTCCTCTATTTCTGTGGGAGACTATTTCAAAGCTTTACTTATCTGAGGATACAGACTATTTCTTTCATTCAAAGCTTAAAATTGTTCGTGGCCAGAATGCCCATTTGTTCTTAAGCAGTACCCTTGAGTTAAAACACCCTTACTCTTAGTTAACTGGGCTGTCCCAGTTAAATGCCTAAATGATCATTTGCATTTCTTTGCAGGTAGTATCCCTACTACTTGCTTTTGCCTTTTTTTCCTGTGTACCTAAAGAATGTTTTGCTAGATGTTTAACCTTTCAAGGTCTAATTAAATATGATTTGTCAGCTCCTGCTTTATCCTTATGCTACTTGGCCTGTGATAGTTTTCTTTACTGATCAGTGTTTCTTTTAGTGTTTTTCTGTCCTTTATTTGGGCAGATACCTTGATATTACTATTCAAGGAAATCAGTGGTCCCTTCTTACAGACTTCCTTCTCTCCAGGGCATTCCTCTTGTGGGATACATTTCTAAATTGAAGCACTTCAGATGTTGAGCCAGCCCTCCTTCTCCTCAGCTGTCCTTGTTATGTACTTCTCTTAGTGTCATTGTTTGCTCCTTTTCAGCGTGAGCACTTTCCTTCCAGATCAATTCCTGACAAGTCACTTCTTGCTGACTGTAGTGTAGATGTGGTATCACTTTCTTAAGGTTTGTAGTACCAGAGTGCTTTGGGAACTGGTGCAAACTCACTAGGATTTTCAACAGAGTTCTGTTATAGGCTGAGCTTAATGAAATCAATTGTTTCAGACAACATACTTGGAGCTCAGCAAATACTCATTTCCAGTGATACTACATTCATTGGAAAACTTTCAAATAGCTGAAGTTGCAAAGCTCCTTCTGGATTTGTAGTATTCCAAATTACAAGTCCTGAGTCTTTAGCAGTAGAGTTTCACGGACCGTCACGCTTTCAGACATCTGAAGAAACTCATAAAAGACTACATGAGGTGTATCATAAGTAAAATGATGTTGCAGCTTTTAACTAGTTTGGATTAATCTAATTTGCCTGCCCTTAAAGAACAGGGTTTAACTTTCATCTTCAAATAACTTTTTTTTCAGTTTTATATCTGTCAAATTGCGTGTACTTTTCCGTGTTACTTCTGGTGGATATTGTGGTGGTAAGGTTACAACTTCAATAATTAGGATACAACCAAAGCCATTAAGCTCATTCTATTAAGGATATGTTTTTGAAAGAATACCAGGAATTTTGTTATATCTGCTTTAGCTTGCCCTGCTTTGAGCAAGGAGGTTGGACTGGATGATCTCCAGAGGTCCTTCCAATCTCAACCATTCTATTATCTGAATGTGTATTGCTAAATAATGTTCATTTCCTAGACAAGCGTTGCGTGAAAACAAGCATTTTCTATTTTCTTTTTCTGTAGGTATCAATTGATAATTAAAACACATTCAAACACAGTATTTCTAGTTAGTACTTCAGATGTCAGTGGCAGCCTGTACATTTCTTTACAAATAATTCCTGTAATCAAATTAGCTCTCCTCTTCTAATTTTAAAATGTAATTAGTGATTTTTTTTGTGATACAAGTTTGTGGATTGATATGTTTCCAGTTTTATCAGTCCTGTAAAATCTACTCTGTCATAAGGGTAGCTCTTCTAGTATCCACTGAAATAAAAGCCAAGGAAAGAGAAATGTTTCAGAGGATGAGATTGCTCAAACTTCCATAGTGATTGTATTTTCTGTTTTGAATAAGAAAACATAGATATATGTCGCCTTTTAAAGGAAGGAATCATTTTAGCAAAACTGAAGCAAAAACTTAAGTTGCAAGTGACTTCTGCAGATCATGCAGTCCTCTTTCCTGCTTAAAGCAAGTTCAGCTAGATCAGGTTACTTCCAAAGATGGTAATTTCACAGCTGTTCCTGTGTCTGCTTGCCCTCACAGTGGCCATTGCATCTCGTCACTACGTGCCTTTGAAGAGAGTCTGTCGGTATCTTCTCTTGAGCTTCCTAGGGGGTAGCTGGAGAGAGCAGGAGCAGGGTGCGGCCCCCTTGGCCTTTCTTCTCCAGAGTGACCCAAGGCATCTGTGTCAACCTCTCCTTGTAGGTCCTGGGCTCTGCCCATTCACTTACTTTGTGGGGACCCTCCTGGGGACTCGCTGCAATGTGCTTGTGTCCTTATTGGTGCAGGGAGCCCCACCATAGACCCTGTCCTGCTGGTGGGCTCCAGTGTGGGTCAGAGTGCACAGTGAGTGTGCAGCTGCCTTTGCCCCCACACCACTGACTGTATTTAATTGATTGGGCATTGGGCAGCCCAGGTCCTTTTCTGTAAAGTTGCTTTACAAGCCACAGGTAATGTAGTGCCTGGTGCTGGACCTGGCTTTGCCTGTGCACTTGGTTTATGTTGGCCCATTTTTTTTCAGCCTGTCGGGATCTTTCTAAATACTAGCCCAAACACCAACTCATTGACTGCTCACTCCTGTTTGGCACTGTCCTCAGATTTGCTGAGAGCACACTCAGTCCCTTCATTCAGGCCATTAGTAAAGCCATTAAACAACATTGACCCCTGTGACTTTTAATCTCAAACTATTTAACCAGTTTAAGAGGAGCAATGAATTTCCTTCATGAAGAGGAGATGAAGTGTAAGAGCACTTGCTGAGCAACTAAACTGCATGATGCCATCAGAGCCAGCCAGTTGCCAAAATGCTGTTGTATTTTTAGTGGCATTGCAGCAATAAGTGTTTAAGGAGTGAATGAAAGGTATCTCCTGTCCATCTTGGACTTAAAGAATCAGTTGAACTGTGGTAGATGCTGGTTTATATTTGCTGTTCCTTCAAATGAGTTGTGACTTCACTGTATCGTGTAGTGGAAAAGCATGAAATCAGATTCAATAGGGTGCTGAGTGTTTAAGATTGTTGTCTGGTTTCTGCCATCACCTGGGGAAAAAGGAAATTATACCCTCCTCACCCTGCTTGGCCATTTTTTTTTCTCTTGGAGACAATGCATGTGTGTATATGGACAAATGTTCTTGCTTTCCTTTTAATTGGTAGGCAACAGCACTTTGCCCCAGATGCCAGGCCTAGTTCTTCAAAAATGCTTAGAGAATTGAAATGGCAGTGTTTTGCACCAAAAAAAAAAAAAAAAAAAAAAAAAAGCAAGTCTTTAAAATGTAGTAAGCTAGTCTCATTCTCAGTAAAGTCCTTAGTAGAAAATCCACCCTTCCCACCCCCATTAGTCTCCATTAAATTCTTATGCTTGCTTCAAGCTCAGTATTTAGCTCTGGACAGAAATGGAGCTGAGGCTATTCCTGAAGTTGCTGACCTAGAGCTGCTGCTATGTTACCCTGCTCCAGATTTCAACCTTGGGCCCTTAAGGTTTGCTTTTACTGTGCCTGCGTGAGCAACCTTCCTGCAAAATCCTACTGGCACCTCAGTGATTTTGTTGTACTTCAAGGGGAAACTCGATGAGGTCAGTGATCATTTGTGGCTCATCTGATTCAACCCTAAGGCTGCAGTGTGTTATCTGCAGGTGATTTTCTTATTTAAAGCAAAATAGTATCACAGACCCCCAAACAGCCCCACAATGGGTAAACTTTATACTGAGGGCAGCCTTAAAATTACACTTACATAGGAGTGTCATGGGCTGAGCCCAGGAGGGAATAACCACCCAACCATTTATCCACCTCCAGGGGCCACCACTTTTGCTAACATGATAAATGTAGCTGAAACTGAGAATTAAGTTTTAAATGACAAACTTCCCTCAGCCTATTTACGTAGAGGTTTTTGTTTTGTTTTGTTCTCTGTTTTTTTCTCATTCTGCTAAATAAAGTACTAATTTGTCTTTTAGACTTGGTAGAAGGCTGTGATGAATGTACACGCTGCTTGAGCTAGCATGGGCTGGCTGGCACAGAAGGAATCAGAAAAGCAGCAAAGCAAGGAAGGAATCAGAAAAGCAAAGCTATTAACAGAGTTTCTACAGATGCAAGTAACTAATAATGGTTTTATATTGCAATTTGTTTTTCTCCATCAGTGCCTTCAATTTTTAATGTGCTGTTCTGAGACTATTAAACTGTGAAAGCCAATCCTGGATATTGTTAGCAAGGGCAAAGGTTGCTTGTATCCGAGAGGGGAAAACTAAGTGCTGTATGCATTCAAAATTGTTTAGGTGTGCTTCAAAACAGTAATTTGGGGAGCACAAGGTATATGTGTGGATGTGCACATGCATACGTGTGGTAGGCAGTTGTATCGGAATGGAGGTTATGCATGTGCTCTTAATATGAACAAAATCAGTCTGTGCACAGTACTTCCAGGCAGTGTATGCCTACAGGAAAATGACAGTGAGATTCTTTTTCTTACCACCTCAACCATAATGAAGATAAAATAGCTTAGTTGAAGTTTAGGTGTTTGAATAACTACATCAGTTGATATAAGAGGAGAAATGCAACAGTAGGTATTTGAAATAAATTTTAAGTTGGTAAAACATTCGGTTCCCTTCATATACATTACCTCAGCAATATATTGTTTTTTAAAGAAAGCCTGAGTACTTTTATTGTCATAAAAGAGCTTGGAATATGTAGAGAATGTCAGCAATGCATTTAGAAACAAATAAATGTAACCTGTAACAAATTTCCAGTATAAATTTAATAAATTTCGATGCATCAGAGTTGGAAACAAATGACTTCCAGCATTTAAAAAGGGGTGTGTGTCAAACTTTTTGGCAGTTTAAAAGCAGCCCTCCTGGTTTGTTAGATCTGATGAGTCAGAAACAACCTCCAGTGAACTGTGCAGTTTAGTGCTTAAAATCTTCATATATTTATCTAATTACTAAGTTAACTTGTGTGTGAAATACTTACTGAAAACTTATTTACCCATTGTGAGAAGTTTAAGAATATTAACGGAATGTTAAACATCAGACCACAGCTAAGCATTGCGTTGGAACATTGCGAGGATGTGCTAAATGGTTTCAAATCCTACTCCTGAACTC